>NW_027556291.1:15108193-15575693 GCF_003287225.1 Phascolarctos cinereus
AACTAACAGAGGGAAGGCACTAGAATTAAGAAGGGCTGGAGAAAGCTTCTTGTAGAAGGTAGGATTTTAGCTGTAACTTAAAGGAATCCAGGGAGGTAAGTAGTTGGAGCAGAGGAGTATATCAGGTATGAAGGACAGCCAGAGGAAATGCTAGTAGCTGAGAGATGGAGTGTCTTATTTGTGTATCAACTAGGAGGCCAGTGTTATTAGATGGAAAAGCACATGTTGGGAAGTAAGGTATAAGAAGACTAGAAAGATAGAAAGGAGCTAGGCTATAAAGTACTTTGAATGCCAAACAGAGCATTTTGTATTTGTTCCTGGAGGCAATGGGGAGCCATTAGAATTTATTAAATAAAGGGGAATAACATGACTAGACTTGTGCTTTATGAAAATCACTTCAGTGGCTGAATAGAGACTGTATTGGAGTGGGGAGGGACTTGAGGCAGGCAGGCCCACCGGTATGCTATTTCAACAATCCAGGTATCAGACGATGAGGGCTTGGACTAGAGTATTGTCAGTGTTAGAGGAGAGAAGGAGGTGCATTAGAGAGATGTTGTAGACATAAAAGGACTAGGCCTTGGCAAAATATTTGATGTAGAGGTAAAAAATAGTGAGGATTCCAGGATAAGTCCTAGGTTGTGAATCTGAGGGACTGCAGGGATGGTTTTGCCCCATACAATAATAGGGAAGGTATGAGCAGGGAGGGAGGGTTTGGGGAGAAAGATAATGAGATGTCTACTGGGCATCCAACTGATGATGTCTGAAAGGCAGTTGGAGATTCAAGATTGGAGGTCAATAGAGAGTTTGGGGCAGGGTAGGTGGATTGAATATTTATAAATATAGAAATGGTAATTAAATCCATGGAAGCTGATGAGACATGAGATGCAAATTTTCAAGATGCAACCAGAGCCTATTTTATGGGAAAAGTCTTATCTTTAAATACTTTCATCAACAAAAGAAAGAAAGAAAAAAAAATGAATAGACCATGTATCAAAAACAAAACTCCTAGATAACTAATAGATTAAAAACCCCAAGTAGCTACACAAGGAATAATAAAACTACAAAAAGAGACAAACAAAATAAAAAAATGAAACAAAAATTATTAAGTTGATACAGAAAACCAAAAGATGATTTTCTTGGAAAAAGCTAATAATTTATAATAAATAAAAAAGCTAGACAATTTGATAAAACTGAATTGTCAGAAACAAAAAATGAAAAAAGAAAATTCACTATAGATAAAGAAATAAATTATCATAAATCATTATATGCCAAGCAACTGAAAATGGAAGTTAAATGGATGAGTATTTAATAAAAATATAGAATACTCAGCATAATAGAACAAGAAATAGGGAATTGAAACAATTTTCTTTTAAAAAAGAAAACAAAACAAACCAGAAGTGAACTCCCAAGGCAAAAAGGAAACTCAGACCAGATGGCCTTATAGGTGAATGGTATCTTTTTAGAGACTGTTTAATCTATACATTATATAAATTGTTTGCAAAATGAAAAGATAAAAGGGACCTGTATTTTAGAACCTGTTATGTAATAATTATAATAATCATACCTGAAATTGGTACAGCATTTACCCTGTGCTAGGCACCGTGCTAAGTGTTTTACAAATATTCTATCATTTGATCCTTACAACAACCCTGGGGATTGGTGCTATTATTATCCTCATCTTACTGATGTGGAAATTCAGGCAGGCAGAGGTTAAGTGAATTGCCTAGGGTTACACAGGTAGTAAATGTTTGAGCCTAAATTTGAAAGTAGGTCTTCCTGACTCCAGCCTCACTACTCTATCCACTGTATCACCTAGCCTCTGAGATACAACCAAAGCATACTTTATGGGCAAAGTTATATCTCTAAATAGTTTTATCAACAAAGTAAAGAAAAAAATCAATAAATTTACCATGTATCAAAAAAACCAAACAAACCCAGATAACTAACAAATTAAAAATATGGAGAGATATAAAAATAGGAAAAGAAAACTATAGGCCACTACCATTACTGACAAGCAGCTGTTGCATGTAGGGCTTTTAAAACTTTTTCCACTTGTGATCCCTTCAGCACTTCTTAAACTATGGGTCCTAACCACATGTTGGGTCAGTACCCACAGTTTAAGAATGCTGGACTAGAAAAGCTAGGAAGACCTGCGTTCAAGTCGTACTTTTAACATATTGGCTATGTAACCTGGGTAATTCACTCAATCTTTCAGTGATACAGGCAATCTCTGAATATAAATGAATTTCAGAAAAGGTGCTCTCCTATGTTTTTAGAAGGACTTTCCCTAGATCACTTGTAATCATAGATCCAATACCTGTTCCCCCCTCTCATGAATAAATTTTGATTAAAAAATTGAATAAAGTATTATGAATTGAATAAAATAAAATATTATCAAAAAGATTACAATAATACAGGCTTGCTAATGCATTGTTTGTGGTTTTTTGAATGGGTCCAACTGTTTTAGAAAACAGTATGGAGTTACCCTAAATCTATCACTACCCTTTTACTTGGTAATGCCAATACTAGGCATAGACTCCAAGAAGTTCAATGAAAGATGAAAAAGTCCTATGTATGTAGATTGCATATGCACATGTATACACACACACACACACACACACACACACACACACACACATACATATATATACACAACATATTTGCAAAATGTATTTTTAGTAGTACTATCTGTAATAGCAAATAGGAAAGAGAGTAGGTCCTCATCTATTAGAGGATGACTGATTTTTTTTTTGTGGCATATGAATGTAATGAAATATTATTATGACAAAAGAAGTGACAAATATGAATAAAAAACTTGCTAAGACTTATTCAATGGATTCAGAGTAAAATAAGTAGAACCAGGAGAATAATTTCTTTAATGACCATTATTATAAAAATGAAAACAATATTGATAAGACTTCAGAATTCTAATCTTTGTAATGCTGAATTGGTGTTTCCTCCTCCTTGGAGGTCTTTACAGAACGTATAGATGACTACTTGTCAGATATGTCATAATGGGGATTCATTCCATGTGTAGGTTAGTCTTGAAGGCTTCTGAGTTTTCTTCCAACTCTCAAAATTTTGTGTGTGATTCTATGACTTCAGAAGACTTGATGATATTACTGAATTTCAAAAGGTGGTAAGACAGTAGGTGTTGAATGAGGAATACATCGACGTGACCAGTGTTGCGATTTATTTGTCTTGACTGTAACTTTTTTTTATATGGAAAGATTCTATGGGGAGAAGAATGGAATCATTGGGAAGTGACAGTGATTTTAAAGGAGAAAAACATTAATACAACATTTAAAAAAATGTTCAAGTTTGTATGGTTGGTAAGAGGCAAAATTAAAAGTAGATACTAATCTTCTGGCCATAGCTCAGGACTCTTCCCTATACTGTTTCTTCTACCATTGTGTCCTTTGTAATGGTCTCATTCACTCCTACAAAAAAGGGTTTTTTGTACTTCTTGTTGGTAGAATAAAAATGTCACATACATAAACAAATGGTAAAAATCCTAGTGAAATCAGTGAATGCAACAAAACTGACATGTTTTCTTATAAATATCTCATAAATAGACCTGAATATTTTGCTATTCATTTTTATTTTATTTATCTATCCATCTATTTTTAGTAATCTTTCCAGGGAAGAGTTTAAGAATGATAAATGCATCATAGGTTTGAAAATCATCCTTGAACACCAAAAATAACAACTTAAAAGAGGTGTCAGATTTTCATTTAGTTTTAAAAGACCATTTAATCTATATTCAAAAAGCTTATGGATTCTATTCAAGTTTTCCTTGAAAACTTGTGTACCATAGATGAATCATTTGACCAATCTGTGCATCTATGAAATGGGAATATTTATAAATGTCTAATGTAAAACATTTGAGAACTTTCCTCATATATGAGCCCAAGAAGGATTTGAATAAGTTTTATAACACCATTAATACAATGCTTTTTTTTTTCACAGAGAAGCAATGTAATATATTCTTTTTTGAGAATAGGCTCACTTACACCTGAAGCATTCAGTTTCCAAACTTATCTTTTAGAGAAATATTGCATCTGTCTGCAAAAGACAGTAGTAATCAAATACTTGTAATTTGTGCCATTCATCACAGGGAATTATTAGCCTAAAGGCATATGCATAAAATCACTGAAAGAAAATGACTGCCTTATTAAGTTTTGACAAACTAGTAAGAATAATTCAAAAAGGAAGAAAAGCAGTTGTCTTCTGTAGCATAAAAGATTAATTATAAAATGAGGAGGTAATGAAATGGGACAATTGACAAGTTTTACTTTCTTTTAAAAATAAATGCTACCTCTTTTTCTTGCTTTTTTTTTTGGGAAGGGCATGGCTAATACAGAAATCTGTTTTGCATGACTGCACGTATTTGTTATGAGTTTTGTTTTTCTTATTTTCACAACAGGTGAGAGAGGGTGGGAGAGAGATAATTTGGAACTGATAATAAAATAAAATCAAATTTAAAAAATGAGAGCTGGTAGGAACTAGCAATACCATCTATCCATTAAAGTGACTATGAGCATCTGTGCTTATCTGCTTAGGCAGTTCTGGGTAACCTTTTGATTCAATTTAGTTCAATTCAACAAGTATTTATTAACCATTTAAATGTTTCAGGCACTGAGAATATAAGTACAAAAATGAAAACAGTCTCTACCTGCAAGGAACTTGCATTTTACTGGATTCTTGCAATGGAGACCTCCTTAGGATTGCTTCATTGTTGTGAGGAAATCTTATATTTAGAGGGGAGACAGGACTCCTAGCTTTCTGTGATAGAATTCCATATTAGCTTTCAAAGAAGATTCTTTTGGCACCAAATGTAATAGTAATAACTACAATGTTTAGAAAGACAGTGATCATACCCAATCCCACCCCACACTGTGATGGTCACACCACATCTACATCATTGTATTCAGTTTTAAAAGTCATGTTGTAGAAAGTGTTTGACTGATAAACTGGAGTATACACAGAGGAGGGTGACCAGGAAGGTGAAGAGACTTGAAATGCTGTTAATGGTTGAAGAAACTGGGAATGTATTAGTCCAGTTATAAGAAGGCTCAGAAAGGACATGGTAGCTATTTTTAGGTCTTTTTTTGTGTGTAGAGAGGCCTGTCTCTTACCTCCCACTTGCAGAATGGGTTCTTATTGTATCTGGAAGGGAGGCAGTATAGGCATCTTTAGTCTTTTCTCCTCCCCTCCTCTCTCTTCTTCAAGGGAGATTTTAATTCCTTCCAAGAGCAGGAGCAAAAAATTGGGGCCGGAGGCAACTCTGCTCTCCTCAGAGAAGGGGTAGTGGACTAGAATTATATCTCTCACATCCCTTAAATGTTGTTAGGCTAGGCCTGGGGAATATGATCAGGTTCAAGTCAACTTTGGATCACTATATCAACATTGGGTGGAAGTAGGATTCCAAGCTTTATATCCAAGGGTTTGGCTTCCTTCCCATCAAATACTAATTCCACAATGAATGCACATATAGTACTTATCAAAGAAAACCCATTTATCCAAATTGGAAGGAAAACAGAAATCAGAGAAGGTATACATAGGAGAATATATACCAGACAATACGGAGTGAAGGAGCTCTCAAACTGACAGCAGACCACACACACACACACACACACACACACACACACACACACACACACACACACACACACTCTTACATATATGTGTGTGTATGTGTATATATATATATAGAGAATTATTATGAGAGAGAGAGAGAGAGAGAGAGAGAGAGAGAGAGAGAGAGAGAGAGAGAGAGAGAGAGAGAGAGAGAGAGAGAGAGAGAGAGAGAGAGAGAGAGAAAGAGAGAGAGAGGGAGATAAACAGGGGAAAAAGTAGGCTAGAGGGAAACACACAGTTAGTAATCATAACTGTGAATGTGAATGGGATGAACTCATCCATAAAACAGAAGCAGATAGCAGAGTTGATTACATGATTCAGACATAAAGGATGATACCATAAGCAAATTAGGAGAGCATGGAATAGCTGACCTGTCAGATCTATGGATAAGGAAATAATTTATGACCAAACAAGAGATAAAGAGAATTATGGAATGTTAAATGGATAATTTTGATGATATTAAATTCAAAAGTTTTTGCACAAACAAAACTAATGTAGCCAAGAATGGAAAGAAAGCAGAAAACTGGGAGGGAAATTTACAGCAAGTTTCTCTGATAAAAACCTCACTTCTTAAAAATATAGACAGCTGAGTCAAATTCCTAAGAACATGAATCATTTCCCAACTGATAAATTGTCTCGATTTCACAAAGCTAGTATGTGTCTGAAATAGCTGATGCCTGAGAGACTTGCCCTATATCCACAATGCCTCTCTCTATGAGATACTATTGTGATTTTTTATATTAAAAGGGGCCCTTATATTCAAAAAGTGGGGAAACTACGTCTACCTCCAATCTTCCAGAAAAAAGGGAGTTGATTAATTTATTTTTCAAAGTACATGTGTTTATTTGGAAAGGTTTAGGGGGAGAGAAAGAGAATGTAAATCAAGATTAAGTATCTGGTTTTCAATAGGACTAATTTTCCCCTATCCACCCAACAAAATCATACAATCACAAATTTATTCATTTACAGCACCATTTCCTCCTCCAGATGTATTCTTTTGAAGGTGACCCCTTCATAGCACTAATTAGCACCTGCCTATACTTTTTGCCATGTTAATTGAAAATTTGCTTTTACAGGAAAATAGCCTACAAATGTGTGGAAAATACATGTGATTCTGTTAATAAATAGTTACACAGGACTGCATTTTATACAGTTATGTATATGTTCTTGTAAGCTGGTCAATATGAATGTAAATGTTCTTCAACACTTTGTTACTGACAATACAAATTAATTTTCTGGTCCTTCAATGCCTGTATCTTTCGGAATTAAGTTATTTCTTCCACTCTGATCATCTGCAAAAGATGCAACATTTTACAAAGCTAAACTTTGTTTGTTCATAGTTGAAATCAATATTCTGGTGAACTCACTTGACAACAAAATGAGGTTGCCAAAACTCCAGAGCTAACAGTAGATTTAGTCAATTCAGTTAATTGAGTCAAATCTATGTGTGTTGGAAGACTGAATGAGAAAATCCTCATCCTTACACTAAGCTAGTTAGTTATTGGACAAAATGGATTGGTCAAGGAAGTCAAGGGTTGACCTTTTGTCTCCCTTAACCCCATTGTATTTTTCATTCTAAGAACAGACAAAGTGATTTGATTGTCCAGAGCACCACACTGGGGAGGCATCCTCAAGATGGAAGGTAAAGGATCAATGAAGTCAGATCACTTGTACTAAATGCCCTGACTATTCAGTATTCTGAAGAATAATCCAGGCTGTCTCATTGATTTTACTAACTATCCCCAAAACTATAAATCAGAGCCATAATTGAATATTCTGACAGCTGGAGCAAATTGGGAGGGGGCAGAGATAGGGAAAGAACCTGGGACATTGAGCATAGTTAACTTCCTGTCATCAGGGTGTAACCCAGCATCCTGCATGGGTAGGGGTTGAGGGAAAGACAGAGACCCCTTGATAACCTAAGGCCTGTATTCACCATCTTAGCTGATCCTAGGTGTTTCTTGTGTTGGCAAGGAGTTAGACTCAAAGGCCATCTGCACTGGGCAGTAAAGAGATTGGGAGGGACAGAGGCCCCAGGATATCAAGGCCAGCATGGTTACCATTGCCTCTTATCCTACATGATGTGGGTCTCCACGGCACAATGGGGATACCACACAGCAGTATACTCCTACCCCTTGGGGGAGGAAACAGAGACCCTTGGAAACCTGCTCCAAATGTTGGAACTGATCCTGGGGGATGTTCAGATCCTGAAGCCATGTGGGAAGGGGACTGTACTTACTACCTGTAGTAGCTGTACCCTGCAGCCTGAGGTCAGTGGAAGATATACTCCCATCATGGTGTGTTGGAAACAAAGCCCCAGTTACCCCATATTAGTTACAGCTCTACTTGAAACTAACAGTAAGGGCTGGGATTGCACTTGGATGGATTGGAAATGTAATCAGAATGCTTTGGCTCTGACACAGGAGAGAGTATTTGAGATAAGCTTAAAAAGAAGGAAACTATGTGTAATCTGCAAAGTTAATTCATTGTTTTAATCTTCAACATATTCTATTTTTTTTCTTTTTTCTTTTTTCTTTTTTTGGCAATTGGGGTTAAATGACTTGCCCAGGGTCACACAGCTAGTAAGTGTCAAGTGCTTGGTCTGAGGCCAGATTTGAACTCAGGTCCTCCAGACTTCAGGGCCGGTGCTCCATCCACTGCGCCACCTAGCTGCCCCCTCTTCAACATATTCTAAGGGAAGATATATACATATTTGGGGTGGAGGTATGTGAAAACAGAGATATGTACATATGCTGGGTACTGGGATTCGAGTTAGGAAGACTGGCTATGTCACATATCATCTGTGTAATAATAGGATAGTTATATACTAAAGAGACTGGTTGTGATTGGTGTAGATGAAGGAACCCATATGACTAAATGTCATGTCTTGTAGCACAGAAAAGCCATGATTACATGTATTGATGGGAACAAAAGGCTTTATCAAAACGCTGCCTCCTCTGTCTTTCAGCATATGCTACCTTTCTCCTCCTAGGAAAAATACCAGAGCTCCTCACAGTTCCTTAGAGGAACAAGATGCCTGACTGTAGAGTCAAAATGAAATGAGCTAGGCCAAGACAGCCACAAAGATAATTACAGTCCTTCCTTCTCATTGTTCTCTCTCTCTCTCTCTCTCTCTCTCTCTCTCTCTCTCTCTGGCAATTGGGGTTAAGTGACTTGGCCAGGTTCACACAGCTAGTAAGTGTCAAGTGTTTGGTCTGAGGTTGGATTTGAACTCAGGTCCTCCTGACTTCAGGGCTGATGCTCTATCCACTGTGCCACCTGGCTGCCCCCCTCATTGTTTTCTTAGAAAGACAAAAGGGACCATAAAATGTGGGACAATAAAACCGGTCTGAGGGCCCACTGTGGGGATTGTGACATTCTTCCACAGACCTGCTCCACTTCAGTGACTGAGCTGTGCTCCCAAGCAGGAAGCCAGATAGTTGTGCTAACTCGGTACTGCTGCTACACCCTTCTGTCTTTCTAAGAAAACATTTTCCCTTGTTGACAAAAATCAGGCTCATTATCTTCATAAGCATGACCATAAGGTAAATGGCAAACATTATCATTTCTGTCATACTGATGCAAAATTGGAGCCGTAGCAAGGTTAAATGACTTGCGTTGGGTTCGAGGAATCGATGAATAGATAGGGGGCTGGAGGCAGAACAGTTTTGAGCTCTTCTTCACTATAATTTTCTGGGTGATCCAGGCACATCAGTTAATTTGAAAAACACATGACAATAATTGTCACCTAACTACTCCAAAGCTCAGGAAGAGAACTCCGTTGCCTTTCAAAGTTCTATTGTTTATTGCTACCATCATCAGCAGCACACGTTAACAATGTGTTTGGCATAACCTTTGCTGGCTGATCAATTCTAGCAGTCGCCTGCATTCAAAAGTTTGGCTTTGTAGGGGTACGGACAGACATGGAAAATCTTATTATATGTTTGGTGTAAGCGCTCTTAAAAGCAGGTTAGTTTCATTAGCAAAGTTCCCCAGAGTATTGGGTGAACTCAGAAACTCATTTTTAGAGAAAATATTTTGTAAGCCCAGACAGACATCCTCTAAGTGAACTTGCCTTCAGTGAAATTTGGTCTGCTTCAGCATTGCTCACACTAGATTTCAATCACAGCCTTGAAGATAAGGCTGGGACTAAAATCAATGGACTAACAGAGTTCTATTCAATAATATATGTATACGTACATACATATCCATCCGTCTCACAGCTCATTCTTAGAAAATTAAGTCCCACAAAAGAAACTTGAAAATGTGAGTCACTTTGATCGATTTTTTTGGGTCAGATTTTATCTAGGAAGACAAAGCTTTGCTTATCATCAGGTCTTCTCTCCCGATTACAATCTCTTTTCACTTGCCCTTGGTAAATTGTGTTTGCTATGACCTCCAGCTTGTTAAATATTCAGAAGCAAGTTTATGGGCTTTCCCATAACCTTGATTAAAAGCCTCCTGGCAACCTGAGTGCTCCATGCTGATTTCAGTTTCCCTAATAGTCCTTATAATCAGCAGTCGCAGGTATCAAGATGAAGTCAGAGGTAAAAATATGGAAAGCCAGTCTTTCCCTATTCAGATTAGTTCTTTTACTAGCAGCCAAAATGCTATTCTGTCAGGGGAAATGTATTTTTATTTTTAAGCTATTGGGAGGAAATTATGAAAGGACTTACAAACTCATATTCTAAAAAAACAAATATCAATTAAATATGTGTGTGTTTGTGTGTGCGCGCGTACGTATAGAGCAAATATGAAGGTGCCTTAGAGAATTCCAAATGAGAAATCAAGGCGGTACTCATAAAGTGGGAGCAATGTGAAAATTTGCACAGAAGCCAGTGTAGTTTCTGATCTGCCAAATACCTTTACATTTAAAACTTCCCTGAGATCCTTTCCCTCCACTTGGGCCTTTGGTTTTTCTATCCTCCCCCTCTACAAATGGGATCTATTTGGGTAGAAATGAGACCAGAAAGTGTGCAAATCCTGGTGCTCTCTGTTTGGCTCATCCTGGCTCAAGTGTGATGCCCCTACTAGATGTATGCATTATAGACACATGACTAGAGACTTTCTTCTGGTCTCTAAGGGAAGGGGAGAACAAATTTAATTGACAGAGAGATCCTTGCCCTCTTGGATTTGACAGCGATTTGGGAGACGGAAAGATGTGAGCGCTAAAGGAAAGATGGTTCTCTTTTGTTTCCCAAAGAGGTAAAGCAAATCATGCTGATTATTTTGTATGAATTCAGGCTGTACCAATGAGGAACAATACATTTGCTTTATATTGTATGACATTTAAGGAGGAGAGGTTTATTTTAATTTTAGAGAAAAGCTAGAACTAGGTTCTAGTTGAAAATATATTAAAATTTCTCTTAGTTTTTCTAACACAGAGGGGGAACACAATTTCTCAAATGTGAATTTTATAATATTTTCATTTATTAAAGCTTATGTAACATTAATTCACTGCTAGGAGACGTATAGCGGCAAGAAAAGATAAAATCTTGATTTCTTAGAGAATCAAAATCAACTAGACATTACAGGGTTTTAAATAAAAGCAAGAAAACCCTTCAAAGGCTTTAAACAAACTCTGAGCCTCTGCGAATTTGCACAGCTTCTCACTGGTTCTATGTGGACTGCTGAAGCATGGAGGCTGCAAAATGATACTTAGCGTAACTTGGTTTAAAGACCCAAGATCTTTAGGTATATAGATTACAGATGGCGCATTAATTCGAACCAATAACAATGGAAGTCACCTATTTAGTTGTGCCTTCAGTCCAGGAAGACTTGACCTCATCTGAAATTTAAAATTGGTTTTCAATTTCCATCAGAAACTCACCATGCCACAGCCACATTGATGGCCTGAGCACAGAGTAAGAGCTTTTGTAGCATACTGTACATGCTACGTTTCTCAGCAATTACATTTTAAATGGAATTTGAGGTATTTTTAAATAATTTCATTTGGGGGGCATAGTGGATCCACAATATGAACCTCTTCTATTTTCGCAGGCACTTATGGAAGATCTCAAGACATACACTATTATTGAAATATGTGTGTTGTGTAAATAGTCCATTTAATTGCTCCTGATGGGATTCTGTATACAGTGAAGGGCATTCATTAGCCTCTTTTACCTGAACTACGTATTCTAACAAAGAGCACAGTCATTAAACATTATCACCAGGGCAATGCTGAATGAAGCAAGTCGTCTCTAAGTGGATTTTCTAGTGTATTCTAAAAGAATGAGGTATGTAACTAGTTAGGCAGTCTGTAGATCCCTCACTACTCTTGCTCACACCCTCCAACTCCCAAGGAAGAGACAACCAGGTGGATTTTCCAGCAACCTCTGCCTGGAGGTCGGTTGTCATTAACCAGCAGAGAAAAGCTCTCTGTAGCTTTTCAAGGGGGTAGAAGAATGAAAGTCTCAAATGATACAACTATTTTTTCCCTCTTTGACTCTAAAGATTATGTTGTTATGACCTGAGTTACAGGAAAAGGAGAATGTAGATGGAAGGCTGGCAACAAGCAATTCATTAATAAATAATTAGTGACAAGCATCACATTTCTCTCTACATGGCTATTCTAAGTATAGGGCAAGAGTCTTCCTCTGATGCCTCATTCATGGCGTAGAGCTGACTCTGGGATGTTAAAGGTTATGGCGACAGAGTTTCAATTTTGGCAGGTGTTTGGAAGACAGGAGAGGCATCTTGAGACAGCAGTTTCCTGGGGGAAAAGCCAGGTGTTTTAGGGCACTGCAAGCTCAATATGAGCCAACAGTACAATGTGGCAGTCAAGAACACTAGGGCCATGATGGGCTGCATTAAGAGAGACAAGAATACCAGGAAGAAGAAGGTGATAATCTCACTGTATTCTGCTGGCATCAGATCTCATCGAGAGTACTGCATCCAGCTTGGGGTGCCATGGTTTAAGGATATGGTTAAGCTGGAGAGTATCCAAAGGAAGGCAACCAAGGTGGGAAAGGGCCTTGAGTCCATGATATATGACAATCATTTGAAGGAACTGGGTATGTTTAGCCTGGAAAAGAGAAGACTCAGGGAGATGTGATAGGTGTGTTCAAGTATTTGAAGGGCTGTCCATATAGAAGATGGATCAGACTTGTTCTTTTTCACTCCAGAGGTCAGAACCAGGAGTAATGAGTAGAAGATACAAAAAGTCAAATTTAAGCTTGATGCCAGGAAAAAAACAATTCTTAACAATGGGAGCCAATGGGATGGGCTACCTTAAGTGGTGAGGGGTTCCCCTTTCCTGTAGGTCTTCAAGCAGAGGCAAGACCACTTGTTGGGTATTTTATAGTGAGGATTCTTTTCATGTGCACGTTGGTCTGGATGGTTGCTCCACAGAGAGGAGATAAAGGAGGCAGAGATCAGAAGTCACTTAAACTCCCTCGTTTTACAGAGGACAGAGACAGGGCACACACAGGTTAAATGACTTGCTCAGGATTACCTAGGAACTAAGTGGAAGAACTGGGATTCAAACCCAGATCTGACTCCAAATGCATTAATCAAAATGAACAATTCATAATCAATTCTAAAGACAATAAAATAGACATATGTTTATGTCTATATATATAATAAATTTCATATACAATAAAAACAATTTAATTCAAATTAATTTAACTGAAAATGAAAAGCCATTATAATAGGCTTTAAAATGATTTAAATTCTCATAATTGTGTGAAATGTATTTCAAACTATAGAAACACAAGCAGAATTATAGAATATTCTACCTGGCTTGGGATTAGATCACATAATTTAATCCCTTTATTTTATAAATGCACAAATATGAGACACAGATTGGGGAGTGACTCAACCGATGTCACACAACTCTTTAGGGGCCAGAAGAGGACTAGAATCTAGTTGAGTCTCAGATCAGTAATTTTTCCCCCACTATGCCATACTTGCACGTACATTCATTATATAAAACTATCTACTTATTTACTATCAAAATCCCAAGAGAGGAAATCCTCCATTGTAAGGCACTGTCCATCAAAGGATATGCTCTTGTAGGTATTTAAAGGGTCATCTCCTAGCTCATGCAATAATGCCTTCTCTTTGTAATCTATTCCCATATCGACTTTTAGTAAAGCTATAGATGTTAAAGAGAATATGGAAGAAGTATTATTGTTTGATTTACAGCATTTTTCTAAAAATTGCATGTCACTGCTCTAAACACCTGCCTGCATACCATAACACCATCTTCATTAGATAATTAACAACTCTTTCCAAATCAGACCAAAGTCTGATTAGGCAATTCAGCATCCCACATGGAGAGCAACTTCTCTGATAACCTTACGATAAAATAAAACAGATATCATTGGTCAAAACAGATTTTTATTGTCTACTGTGAACTTTGAGGATAAAACACCTTTTTGCCTTGGACTGCCTCGCAATAAGTCATGTTAAGTACTGAAATCGACCATCTTGCCACAGAATTCTAACATCTCAAAGACATTGTAAAGAACATGATATAAACATGGCAGGCATATGCAAGAGTATTCAAGAATGAAAACTGGAGGTAGGAATGAGATATTGGGGAAGGAGACAGCCCTATAAGCCCGAATAAAAGGCAACACTTTCCCATAATGTTATAGGTTGGACAAACACGTGTGGCAAAGAGACGGAGCAGAGGTGACTGGAATAAGACCACAAGAAAGACAGAGGAACTTTTTGGAGATGGTAGGGGTGAGGATGGTGGACAAGTATTAATGGGTACAGATTGTGACTTAGAGATGAATGGCCCAGAGTGACTGAAGCAACCCAGGAGCCATAAGTCAGGCACAAGGATAAAGGCATCCGATTGCAGAGCTCACAACATTTGCCTGGACTTCATTTGAATAAATAAATCAAATATTTCATTTAAAAATCAAATCATATATATGTTCCTGTCTGTTCTAAAGGAAATCTCCTTTTTCTTTTAGTTCCCTCTAGATCCACCTAAACCTGGGGTCACACATCCTCTGGGGGAACCACAAATTTATATGCAAACTGTCTTTGGGATCTTAATTTAGTTCCAACAAAATATGCAGTGTGATAATAAATAAGTCAATATGCCTTCTATAGATAGAGTAAATAATGTGTAGGGAGGGGGCCCAATACAAGGAAAGACTTTGGAGCCAGAAGACCTGAGATCCAGAAATGGTGGGGATGGTGATGAGGGGGCAATGCAAATGCATCTAATTTTGCCAGGTTCAGGAGAAAGGGGTTGGTGTGCAAGGATGGTAAAGGGATAAGGTTTTCTTCTCAAGTTAAATTCCCTATGACCTATAAGAATAATTTTAAATATTAACAATAGTAGCTAGCATGTATATAGCACTTTAAAGGTTGCAAAATACTTCTACAAATATTTTATTTATGTAAATATGAAAGATCTGACAATATAAAGGTACAATACAAATGACAGATATGATCATTTTCTGATGAGAGTAATAAACCTTATCTCATTTACTCCTCACAAAAACCTTGGGAAGCAAATGCTGCAAGTATTATCATGATGAGGAAACTGAGCTTGAGAGAGGTTGAGTGACTTTTCCAGGGTCATACAGCTATTGTCAACAGCCCAGTATGAATCCAAGTCTTTATGGCTCCAAGCCTAGTACTCCTTCCACTACAGTTTGTTACTTCTGGTGAGTTCAAATGATCCCCTTTTTCCTTTCTTTTCATTTCCCATGCAGTGGGTGGGACTATTGCAAATCTTTGGCTACTGGTGAGGGCAAGTGGTTGGGAGAGCTGGTCCAACTCACTTGTGCTGAATTAACAATACAGGCGACATATGCACAGCAAGATCTCTGCTTCTAGAATAAAGAGAAGACCAAGGGAGTAATCCCTGTCCTGGCACGACCTCAGTACACAAACTTGGGCAAATCTTTTCCCCATTTTGGGACTTACTTTATTCTCCTGTAAAAGGAGTGGGTTGGATTAGATGATACCTAAGGTTCCTCAAAGTTCTCACATTCTATGTACTATCTTCCTATGTATATTCATAGGAATCAACACCCTATCAGTCTAAAGTGGAACACAATTTCCAGCTTTATCTTTTGAGTCCTAATGCATGTATCTGCTCATTCATTAGTAAGGTGCTGAAGGTATTTTTGAGAATTCTACAATCATCTTCAAATTTCGCAAGTCCAATAAACTGTGGCTACATGTTACTAAGACTCCAAATAACACTTAGCCATTCCTGATACTTTTATGGAAGCTGGCAAGCAAAAAACCTTGAGATGAAGTCACATCTGCCAACAATTCCCTGAGCATTTATATTCAGGAAGCATCACACTGAAGAGACAGGTTTTCCTTCATTTTATGTCTATAAGACTTTAGGCATATAGCCTTCTAAAAATATATTGGGTCGAGGCAGATAAAATGATGATAAAATGAGATCTAAGAACAAAAAATAAGTCAATAACTCTTTATTAGTTTCAAACTAAACAGATAAATTAGTAAGCAATGAGCTAGAGAAAGAAATCAAACTCACGTGTAATCAGCAGTTACCCAATTAGAGCTCTCATAATAGACCATAGAGACATTGAATTGCTAAACAAAATCAGTGCCTCAAAACTCTTAGGACTTTAACCTCAAGACATTTCTGTTTATAACTCAAGATGCATACACCAACAGCAGTTTCTCTTGTATTCATGCAAAGCTAGTAAAAGTACTCAGTTTAACATTATCCATTCCCCGTAAAATCTAGATTCAATCCGAGGCACATTTTTTCTTTCCTCTTACTTCTGATTTTCTTGGCTGCATGTAATCCCCTTGCCTAGTACAAGAATATGCCACAGCCACCCACTACAGGAACACTTTCTTTACTCCAGAAGGGTTCCTTCCTAATCGAGAAGCATATATACCCCAAGTAGGTCCCTATTCATTCACTCAGTTTGCAGGTAGAAGTGTTGACTGTGGGCCAGGAATTTGGAAGAGACTCCGGGGAGGCAAAGACAAAAACGAAACTGTCCTTGTTTCAAGGAACGTATTATAGCCTACAGGGGTCATCTCCAGTCATCCTGATGGGTCTGGAGAAGAAAGTAAGGCTGGTGACTCTGTAAAGCCCTTCCTCACTTAAATCCAATTCACTTGTAAGTCATGGCATCAGCTTCCTGATGTCATGATCCTCTTCGAGAACAAAAGACAAACAGCAGCAGTAGCTAGGGAAGACGTTTCTAGACTCAGGTCATAGTGCAGATACAACTCAGTGGGGCTAATATTGGGATCTAGAACGTCTATGTACTTTTTTTAGAAATGACTTGTATCTAGGCACAGACCAATATCTCACACTGTACACTAAGATAAAGTCAAAATGGGTACATGATTTAGATATAAAGAGTGATATCATAAGCAAATTAGGGGAGCAAGGAAAAACGTACCTGTCCGATCTATGTATAAGGGAAAGAGTTTATGACCAAACAAGACAGAGAGGATCATAGGAAGTAAAATGGATAATTTTGATTGCATTAAATTAAAAAAAAAGTTTTTGAACAAACAAAACCAATGCAGTCCAAAGTAGGAAAGCGTGAAACAGGGGGAAAAAAATTAACAGCAAGTTTCCCTGATAAAAGCTTAATTTCTCAAATATGTAGGAAACTGAACCAAATTTATGAAAACAAAGACATTCCCCAATTGACAAATGGTCAAAGGATGTGAACAGGCAGTTTTTGGAAGAAGAAATTGAAGTCACATGAAAAAATGCTCTAAATCATTATTGATGAAAGAAATACAAATAAAAACTACTCTGAGGTATCACCTCACACTTATTAGATTAGATAACATGACAGAAAAAGAAAAATGATAAATGCTGGAGGAGATGTGGAAAAACGGGGACACGAATATAGCAAAGACAAGCTTAGATGCTGAAATTAGTACAATATAAATGGAAGTGTTTTTTTTTTTCCCCAAGTGAAACCTATGGCAACCAAAGCAAATCATTAAACTGAAAAGCTGTCAATATCTAAACTAACTATTCAACATTTATATCCAGATAAAATTTTATGTGGGGTTCAAAAGTAATGAAGCAATGTTTCAGTGACACTGCTTTAGGACAGAAGTTAAAATCCACTCCTCCCCCTCCTCATCTCCATCCTTAACCAAATCCTAAGCACTGCCAAGACTCCAGGGGTCCTGTTGCTATTTTTAAAAGTCATTTTTTAAAAAATTACATAGGTTTATTATATGTAAACAAATTCTCATAACTACTAGGTTTTCTGTGACTTAAATGAACAGAACATAAGTTCCTTGAAGTCAGAGTCTGCCTCATTTCCCAGCCCCCAAGCAAGGGGCTTTGTACAGAGCAGACAAATGCTAAATGTTTGTTGCATTCTTGGAACTGTCTACAAAAAATTGCTCATTGCCTGACAATGAGTTTCCAATCTCAACCCAGTTTTCTTTAGATGGTCCTGGTGTCCCTAAATGAGGAAAATGCCATCTAGTTTTTTGCTTCCAAAGCCTTTAAGTGCATCATTTTAGTATCCTTTTGTAAATAAAATATCTTCTAAATATGTGTGCAGCATTTGGTGACCAATGCTCCAGAAAACGCTAAGAATTAGAGCTACATTCGTTGAACGCTTTGAAGTTTGCCAAGCACCATACTTCATTTGCATCTCATTTGGCTGATGCAATCACTCTGTGACCACGGTGCGAGTATCACGTCCATTTTTACAGATGAAGAAATTGAGGCTGAGAGATTAAGTGATTTTCTAGGAACACATGCTAATAAGTATCTAAAGTAGTTCTGGAACTGACTGCAGCCATTAAGTACAGTGCTTCTGTGTTTTCAAGGGCTGTAACTTCATGCCCTCATGAAACCTCACCTGCAAATGACAACTTCATCTCAATGTTCTGAAATGGCACCTGCAATTTTCTAAATTCAAAGTATGCAAATGAAACCAATCAGTGTTCTAAAACCCCATTAGAACTCAACCTTCCAAGCATTTAAAACCAGTTCTATCATTTGTTCTTAAAGGGATTAAAGGAGAAGGGGGGTAGAGACTTGCCAAGTATGGTCTACTGGCTGGGACATGAGGATGTTTTCATCTAAGACTTCTCCATGGTACAGTAGAAGAAGGGAAAAATCAGGAGCTGGGAGAACTGGGTTTTGTCCCACTCTTCCTCCTAACTCACTTTTGGACCTTGTTGTGAGGTACCTCTCACCGAACCAGTTTTCAGAGGCGCTTGGGTAGGGAGAGTTATGGACTTGGAATCAAGAACACCCAACTTGAAATTCTGCCTCAGACACTTACTAGATATGTGATCCCGAGCAAGTCTTTTAGCCTCTCCCAGCCTCAGTTTCCTCAGCCATAAAATGGGGATAAAAATGGCACACACCTTCCAGGGCTCTTGTTGGATTTAAATGAGATAATGTATGTGAAGCTCTTTGCAAACCTTATTGTGTTGTATAAATGCCAGTTATGATTTTTGCATCTATAAAATAAGGTTAGAGTAAATGATCTTTCAGGTTGAAAAATGCTAGAAGTCACTTTTGTAACAATTGATTTAGAGGTCAGAATAAACCATTTTGCCATCCACAGTCAATTGCTGCTCCCTTCACAGAATATTTATTTTCTGATGAGCTAACACAATGCTAGCCCAAGTAGGCCTGGTGAACAAAAACCAAGTTAGTGGTTTGCCCATGGACAAGAAAATTCACAGTATAAGACCCAGGGTATTTCCTGTTCTTGTGAATATTTCCAAAGTTACCATTTATATTAAGCCTCCATAATGCTGTGTTTGAATCAGTTTGGTTTTATTTGTGCTCAAATTTTCAGTGAGGAATAAAATGTGTGGTTATTAAAATATCAAATACAAGCACTTTATGGTGAGGTTTTGAGATCAAAATTTTCCTTAAAAAAAAAACTGCAAAATTGACAGACTCTCTGGAGATCAGCACGGACCAACTCTTTTGCACTGTCACCTCATTCTCCCGTATTGTGCTATTTCCGATTTCAAGTGCATTTTGCTCTGTGGCCAGACAACAGAACTGACCTGCTAAAACCCAGCTGTTATCATGCACATTATCCCAGGGCTAAGGGAGGTGCCTTATTACAAAGAAGCCATAACATTGTTAACCATTATATTCACTCCCAATGCTCTTAATATAAAAGTGAGAGGACACACTCTGATGTTTTTCCCAAATTAAATGTCCTTTATTTTTTTCCAGTGAAACCCTCGATTGTACACAGCATCATGAAAAGTTGGTTCCCTTTTTTAGCTAGAATGGAATGAAGTTTTTCAAAAGCAAAACTCTTCCCTTTGCATTTATGGATTCGTGTGTGAGTGTGCTTCTTAATGGTAAGAGGTTTGTTTGTTTTAAAAAAACCTTTTGTTCTGTAATTAATTCCATTTTACAGTTGAGGAAGCTGAGGCAGACAGTGGTTAAGTGAATTGCCCAGGGTCACACAGCTAGTAAGCATCTAAGACTGGATTTGAACTCAGGTCTTCCTGACTCTAGGCCCAGCACTCTATTCACTATATCACTTACCTGTCATAGGTATTAAGTGTCTACTATGTGTCAGACACTATGCTATGCAATAATAATAGAAAACTAAAAATGAAACAATACCTGCCTCTAAGGGGCTTGTACTCTACTCAAATGCTCTTTCTATTCTCCCTCTTGTATCTAATACTTTCTTCATATATTTTCATATATGTTCCTGATGGCACCTAGGTGCCAGAAAAAGTGACTTGCCATGCAGGAGCCTGGAGGAAAGAGAATTAGCTCCATATGCTTAAAGGATTTGTAGCTACAGAGTTTTAGAGGAGCCCTGGCCCTATCGCCCCTCTCCCTATATTCCACAGGGCATGGCCTTTGTGAAGGGTGCTACATAATAACCAGGAGGAGACAGGATACTTTCCATCCTCTGGATCTATGTCTAAGAGAGCTGCTTTATTAGACTTTAACCAACAGACAGGAGCAAAAGTTCCAGTTTTCAGCTACTAGTGAGAGGTAGACCAAGATAATAATAATTATTGATCCTCACCATCACTATTATTATGATAACAGATATGTACAAAGCACCTTCATGCTTGCAAAGCATTTTGGACAGATTATCTGATTTGAATCTCCCCACAACAGGATGTCGTAGGAACTCTAGGTATTATCATCAGTAACATTTTACAGATGAGGAAAAGGAGATTTCAGATGATGTGCCAGGGTCCTACAGCTATTAAGTGTCCGAGGTAGGCTTCTTACAAGTTCACTATGCTAGCCCTTCTTCCTCCATGCTTGTGGAGCATGTTATTTGGAAAGCTACATCGTTGTTATTCCAGTTTCTGATTTCTGATGGCTGCAGGCTGATGTGATAAGAGTGCTAGTTTTTGAGAAAGAAGAAAACAGATCTGAATTCCAGCTCCTACACTTGCTCTAAGTCTCAATTTCCTCATCTGTAAAATGAGTTTTGCCTAAATTATCTCAAAGGTCTCCTCCAGGCTGAAATCGATGATTCTATGTGTTTCCTAGAGGGAAGATTTTGTATAATTAAGGGATATTTCTATTTTGGGAAGAAGAAGAATTGAATATGGGCAGGTAAAAGAGTCAATGATTCCAAGGAAAGCTCATGTCAGAGACAGGATATTTACGTTGGCATCAGCTAAAGTCTAATTCAACATGGGAATCACTATACTTCTCTAGAAAAAGCAGCTGCTGCTTTGGTCTCAGATGATTGCCTTAAGGAGTCTGCCTTTTAACAAAAGTAGGGATACTGTTTGATCTGTTAGTTTGTTTTTAACTTAAGGGATTATTAAGCCATTTGTTTAAAGAAAAAAAAAGTAACAGTTACCCTAGGTGAAATGATTCTAGCCTTCCTGTTTATCTGTTTTAAAGTAACTTTGTCTTGGGTCATTTCTTTGAAAGTCACTCTAGCTAGTGAGAGTAGGCACTGGGAACCCAAACTGGGCACGGGGGAGGGGAGGAAGAACAATACACGCTTCAGTTAGGAAATAAGTTTTACTGGTGTGAATGACAAATAGGAAGTTGACATTTAAAACCCTTCACAATCTGGTTTCAACCTCTCTTTGAAGGATGAAACCAGTACTAAGGTTCTCACTCTGCTCTGGACAGAGAGAGTGGTTGCTGGCAGACCACTGGATGCTAGAAGTCCCCCCTCACTATGCCAGGTTACTGATCTGTTTCCCAAACTCCTTATCTATTTCCTCTTTCTGTCCAGGTGGTCTGTAGTATATGCCAATGATAAAATGACTTCTGTTTGTCCCTCCTTTGACCTTCCCCCAAATACTCTAGATCTAGAACCAGCTCTGGTTCCTGCATTTCCTCCCATGAGTATACCTGCTTAACATACAATGTGACCTCACCTCCCTAACCACTTTTCCCTATCCTGTTTCTTGTGAATTAAGGTATACATATTCAGAGACATAGTCTAGTTATAGGTTTGATCCCATCAAAACCTCAGATAAATATGAAGTCAAAGTTCCCCCCTCTTAGGAGCTTTAGTTCCTCTCATTTTTGCCTAAAACTTTGGGTACTTGCATACAGATGCTCAAAGCCATGGCTCCTTTCTTGGATTTTTGTATGTGGGAACCACAATTCTTCCTTCTTTGTGGCCATTCTTTATAGTATCTCCCTTTGGGGATATACACTAGCTGTCCTCTCCCTCTCCCATCCCTTTTCGTTTTAAGCCCTTTTGATTAGATATGCAAGACACCTGGGAATACCCTCTTATCAGCCTTTGTGAGGCAACTCCACCTCTGGCCAGGATCCATCTACTCTACATTGTAAACTCTTATTCCTAAATCCCAATCCCATTCTCAGATATCATCCTTTTACCCAGCTCTTTGTCTTCCAAGTTACTGTTTCTTGTACATATCCTTTGTCTTTAATGGGCAACAGTGGAGGGAAACCCCCCCCCCCATCTGTGTTCCTATGGTCTTCATTTTCTTACCCCAAACTTCATAATCATAAACAATATTTTTTTAGAGCTTTAAGGTTGGCTAAGCTTTTTGCATATACTATCTCAATTGATTCTCATCAAACAATCATGTGAAGTAGGTGACATTATTATCTTCATTTTAAAAATGAGGAAACTGAGACTCAGAGAGGTTAACGGATTTATCCAAGGTAACACAGCAAATAAGTGACAGAGGTGGGATTCAAATATAACTCTTCTTGGGTCTAATGCTCCAAGCTCAGCACTCTTTTCACTATGCTACGCTACCTCCCCACTGAAGATGGATGTATTCAAATGAATTTTTCAAAAATAATAAGCAATCTAACTACCCCTCCCTTAGGTCAAACAGAACACAGCTAATTCCTCTTCCCCTCAGAATCCCTTCAAATACCTTAAAATAGCTACCATTTCACCAAAACCACATTTATTGGTGACAAAAATGACAAAATGAAAATGCTAGTAACAAGACCATCCACTTGGTTGGAACAGGATACAATTTACTAAGGTTAATAAAATTTTGAATATGAATAAAATATTGGCACACAAACTCAGCAGATGCTGTCACTATTGAGGAGGTTCAATATTTCAACAATATGTAAAAAACCAAAACTCCAAACACTTATGAAAATAGATTGTTTGTAATCAGTCATGTAATGAATGCCTTCATATATGTCATGTGTGGCATATTCCAGTGATACAAGGAGATATAAGTACCATCTATAGGCTTAAAAAAGTACTCATGGAGTAAATGGCTTATCTAATAATTGAAATGATTTTGTATTTTAAGAAGAAAACAAGAAATCAGTGCATGGCTAGTTGCTATTTCAACTGCCATAAAAAGTTGCTATGCTTGATTGTAAGAGACATGCAAGAGACCATTAAAAAGAACAAGGAGGGGAAACAGTGTTTTCTTAGGCTTAAAGCTAAGTGAGAAGGAAGAGTGTAAGGGAAAATAAGTAGAAGAAAGACAGAAGAAAGTCCTAAAATGAACTGCCTCATGGCTTATAAATAATAGAAACATAAATGTCATAGGAACTTTATTTTATGGTGTAGGTGGCCTAATAAAATTTTGGGAGCAAAGCAAGGCTGACTGTGAAGAGAAAGCCACCTACTCTTTGTCGTCCAGGGTAGTTGCTCAAGCTCAGTGACATTGCAGACCTCACGACATTGCTTTTCAATTTGGCAGCATGTGCCAAGCTATCAGTGCTTGTCATTTGTAAACCGAATGGACAGGATAAAGCATAGCTTTCCCTTGAGTGGCCTGCTTCAGAGTGATAAACCTCTATCTAATCCACATTCGATTTAAGATACTGAAGATACACTCATCTTCAAGGCTGTCACCAGAACAGAACTGTGCAACATTAGAGTAATACTTGTCATTTGGATCTGGGCCCTTGGTGGTCTGTTTTGGAGGCCATTACCACTTTTGATTTCCTGTGGCCCTCCTCTAGGCCAGAGCCTCCACATGAGATGGCATTTTCCAGTGAGGCTCCAAGGTTATTATGTGTCTTATGTAGGGAGTCTGTGGCCAGAAATGATAGGAAAGCACAGTAAGATCTGTTTCGCTCACTCTAATTTTTCATACTCCACAAATGGAGAAAGGTAGATTTTCCCCAAGTGTGTTAGGCTGAGCGATTACATGAATGCAAATCACAGAGCACTTGCGGCTCTAGCACGCTTTGTAGCTGGCTGAAGTTCATTTATTACACACATTGCCCAAGTGCAGGTAATGGCCGAAAGGGAACTCTTGGGTGTGGTCATTCCTGTTCTACACCAAGTGTTCTCTTACATTATTTATATATCATAGCAGGGACTAAAATGAACATGGATTCACAGGCACAGTATTAGTGACTGAAAAGAGCAGTCTTCTTCCTCCCTGAGGAAAATATAACAGAGAAAGAGTAGAAGCAATTTTGATTTTCTTATTACCTCAAAAAGAAAAACAACTCTCTACTGACCTCATCTTAAGGAATGTGTGTATGTATGTACTATGTAAGTATGCACATGTATATGTGTTTTATATACAGAGAGGAGGCTTTCTCTTGACAAATTGATGGAAAGTAGAGAGATGGAGGGAGGAATGTTTTTTTTTATTTTTTAAAGATTTTTATCTACAATATATACAATATCTTATACTAGGTAGGTAATAAATAATTATTGATTGTGATAATGATGATGATGATAACATTTCCCCTTAGAAATGCTGATAGATTTATTTTGCTCAATGTCTAATCTCAAGCTTGCTGAGTTTATTAGAGTTACTTTACTTCTTGAAGGTGCACCCCCCGCCCCAAAGACTAGCATTATAGTCTTCAGCACTATAAACACAGAAACACATAAAAAAAAACCAGTTGGCTATGAAAGACAGAAGAAATAACTTAGATGGCTAGTTAGCATTTGGAAGTAGCATATATTTACCATCTGATTTGTATCCTTGTTCCTCTACCCCTCCAATACACAAGTGCTTCACATCTCAGGCATTTTTTGAGGCAATCAGAGTGAGGTGACTTGCCCAGGGTCACACAGGTAGTGTTTGAAGCTGGATTTGAACTCAGGTCCTCCTGATTCCAGGCTCTATCTACTTTACCAGCCAACTGTCCTGGCATCTCAGGCATTTTAAAAGAAATACTAAATAGATCACTGAAATAAGTCTTCCTAAATCCATAGCCTGCACTAAATTAAACAGACTTGACTTGACAGTATTGTTCATTGGAAATAGTGCTGGATTTAGAATCAAAGGAACTGAGTTCAAGTTCTCAGTCTGCTAATATGGCCTTGTCACTTAAGCTCCATCGGCTCCAGTTTCCTCTTCTGTAAAATGCCAGGATTAGACAAGATCAGTTACCTTCCAGGTCTCAACCTATGATTCCCTGCTTTTTGTCCCCAAACCTGGGACAAATGAATATTTATGTTAGTGGCCTTGTCAAAAATGTAGATCCATTTGGCTCCTGAGAAATCAGCGGTCCCTCTCTCTTCACTGTTTTCCAAGAACATCGTGAAACTCAATAATTGGAGAATTGGAAAAATGTTATACTATTTGACAAATGCCTTAATTTTTCCAATGTTCTGATTTTCTAATGGTATTTATTTGTGCAGCTTGCTGAGAGCCAGTGTGAGTTAATAGATAGAAAGCCAACTTTGACTACCTGGGCTGAAGTCTTGCTTTATAGAACTCTTTGCATTCAAGATCATTATGTATGAATAAACAATTAATGACCTTCCACAATTATGGTTGGCTATCTACACTTGTATTAAAATTCATATGATGTGGGTATCTCTTTTTGGGGGGGGGCATGTGTGTTTACCATTTCTAAAATCCAGATTAAGCAGTTATAGCCTAATGCTACATTTCTGACAGTTTGAGGCTACTATTAATGGAGGAATGACTGAGGATGCTTTGGCTTCTCCTTCCTGTTGAGTTGAACAGGGAATTTTCTGGGTGAGAGGGGTTAATGTCCAAGCTAAGGAAATATTAAGGAAGCACCTAGCTTCTCATAATGAGTTCAGATCATGAAACCTAGATAAATTACTCCCTTGGGGAGATCTGAAGTTAGGAAGTAAAGTCTTTTCTGATGGGGACTATTTCATTACTCAATGCCAGGCACACGACAGGTACTTAACAAATTCTTGTTGATTGAGTGACTAACTGAAGGAATTGGCAGGTGTGCTTCTGAAGCTACTATCAGTGCCTTTGAAAGACTGTGGAGAAAAAAAGAGGTGCCCCAGGATTAGAGAATGGTAAATATGTGCAAACTATAGGCCAGTGAACTGGAATAGGAATAACTGTAAAGCTCTACACTTGGGTTCACAAATCAAATTCAGTACCAAACTGGAGAGGATTGAAAGCTTACTACTGTGGGAGGCCATGGATTCTCCCTTAATGGAGATCTTTAAGCAAAAGAGGCAGATAATCACATTCCCGAGCATGTTGTAGAAAATATTCTTGCTTACATTCCAAGCGGTCCTTTAACCTTTGCTATGAATAATTAATGATAGGTAGCATAATTAACAGTGCCCCATATAATTCTTTTCTTTTCTTTCTTTTTCTTTTTTTGAAAGCATATTTCTCTATCACAGGGTATCTGCAAAATATTCAAAGGACACTATTTAGCCTTTAAATATATGCCCCCTAGTGTCCTTACATGTGAACATAGCAAGTTACATTATTCAGCTAGTTCCAAAGGATGCATTCTTTCAGTAAGATTCTTAAAAGCTGGTTTTGCTTTGGGCATATTGCCACTGCTTGACTCAAATATGTAAAAAAAAAAGATTAACCAAGTATTTCAAAACATGCAGTTCATGATACCAGTCTTGAATGGTCTTCCAAAAGGCTGGCAGTTCTCAGAGAAGCATGGTATCCTCACCAATCATTATAGTCTTCCCAATTTTTCTAGCTAATTAGATTAAAGGTAGAGGATCAATCAGCTTGTACTACATGGGAAAGATTAATTACTCCAGCTCCATGTGAATTAATTATTAGTGTACAACCACAGGGCTAAGCAAACCTAATGCAGGGGCAGGGAGAAGAAGGGCAGATAGACAGATGTGCTAGCCTGGGCCATATTCCAAGATCAACACTTATCATCAGTTTTAAGTGACTAATGACACAGTCTCTCATTTGGTTCTTAAATATGGTTCTTGGGTAACCCTACTGCTAGAGGAATACTCTCTTTTGAAGTTATATTACAGAGATAAATTTGGAACCAGAAGAGGGAAGGAAAAGATTAATAAACACCTCTCGAAAAGGGGTAAAAAGTTTCCCATCAGCACTCCATTCCATTGCTCTGACATCATGGCTGCTAGCCAGCTGTACTATCTTCAGAGAAGATAACTTCAGATACAAAATAAGCATGTACAATATCGAGGTTTTGAGAAATGCAGACACGACATTTGCAGGGGATTTCTCTGAAAGAAGTGATTTACGTTTGGTAAACCAAAGGCCACGTTAAGTCCCTGGAGAGGCAATCTACTGATTTCCCACTCGTTCTTTGCTCTTCTTTTCCCTTTCCTCCCACAAGGCTTCCAAAGGAACATGATGGTTTTCTGTGACCTGCCAAGAGCCTCTTAACACAACAAATTAGAACGAAGTAATGAATCTTAGAAAAATTAAGTGGCAGCCCCCTTCTCTCTACTTGATGATAGTGAGAGAATAAAAGAAAGAGGATATTCCTCATCTTAGAGAGACAGTATGATAAAGGGGAAAGAGCACCAGATTTGGAGGCAAAGGACCTAGATTCCAGGCCCAGCTCTGCTAATAGCTGGGTGACCTTGAGCTAGTCACAGCTCCTCACTGGGCCTTCATATCCTATCCATAAAATGAGGGTGTTGGGTCTCCAAGGTTCTTTCCAGTTTTAAGGTGTATGATCCCATTGTAACAGATTACCTTGTGTTACTTTCATTACCTAGGAATACTTTACATTTTTGGTTATTTTTCTCTGGTCTTACCATTTCATCAGCATGGGTCATTCCCAATACAGAAACTCTCTCTACCTGGGCAGATCGGCAGTTTTCCTGTCATGTGTGGTTTCAGAAAGTTGCCTGGGGCTCTGAGAGCTTAAGTGGCTTGCCCTGGGTTACGTGCTATGACACCTCTATGTATATATGCATCTGATACACGAATCTCAGAACACTGGTGGCTCAGATACCCAATAATGTGTAAACTCTCTGCGTTACAAGGAGGGAATAACCTTCTAGAGGTGAACCTGGAAAAAATATCTTTCTAAATTGATCTTTAAATAAAAACATCAAATGTGAATTGTAATACACTATAATTGTGTGATTTCCTTAGTATAGGGAACTCCTGAATAAGAAAACTCTACCAATGCAAACTAGCATCTTCTCTGTAACTCACTGATTTGCCTGGGGACACTGAGAAGTGAAGTGACTTGCCTAGGGTCTCAAGATATGCATCAGAAGTAGGATTGGAATCCAGGTCATCCTGTCTGGTTCTCCATCCAACCCATAATGCTGCCTTCTCTGCTCTTTCTGATTCCTTCTATAAAACTCAGATCTGGTTTGATCTGAATGTTACTAAAAGGCCCTTGCCGCCCTAACAAATCTCCATCATATCTGAACTTCTAAATGATAGAGTCTCTTTAAATTTCTAATGTTTCACCTAAGTGAGGTAACACACTAACTCATGGGCACCCACTAATAGGGCTTTAGCAAGAATTAATTTATCAGGCAGCTAGTGTTCTAGAATAGGACCGAGAGAGCATAGATTGGACACAGCTAGACATATTTCAATAGCAGCTATGTAGCAGGAGGGAAGGTCTAGACATGGCCAGGGTAAAGGGGGGGGTGGGACTCAAACATGTAGAACTCTGGAGAGATATGGGGCAAGAGGAGGGCTTTGGTTATTAGAGGAAAAGTTGGGGGGAGGTTAAATACAAATTTACCCTGCTTTGCAACTGTATCTAGGGCCAGCCCTGATCACATATCTCTAAATAACTGTCTATGCCTATCTTAATAACAGAAGCTAGACTCATCCAGTTGGCTAATGTGCAAAGTATCTAAGCATCCAGAAAGACCAGCTCATGGTATTCAGAGTGTGTCCTACAGCTGTACTATTTATGTTTATCCAAATGTAAAGGGAGTGAAAGAGCTGATGTCTCCTGTAGAGAGATTATGAGACAGGAATTCATTAGTTTCATTTTACATTAGAGGAAGCTGAATATCTTTGGCAAAGTACACTGGAGTACAGATCACAGAAATTCTTTTATCTAGTTAGGATAGGTTTTAACAAACCAGGTTCTTACGTTTTAAAAGTCATATTTCTAAATCCCTCTGGCAATTTGAAAAAAATCTTATTCATAAAAAGTTGTATTGACACCTCAGTCTGTGAGCTTACAAGAAGGCAATTTTCAGTACAATGTACTATTACAGGCAATTCATTAGCAGAAAAAAAAAACCCAGATTGAAGATGTGATACATTTCAAAACATGAAAATGGAACTGCATAATCTAGCTCGATTGCTCAAGGACAACAGTAACTGCCTCTAACAGTTTACATTCCCATTTGTGGTGCAATTGACTACCACTGCACAGCTTGCTGGCATCTGCTCCCGGAGAGGTTTCTTTCAGACCAAAAGGACCTCAGTCCTCATTCCTAGCAAAAGGAGATTTAATCTGGGACAATCTCGTTAATGATTATTTTCTATTGTTAAACAGTCAGCAACATCCAAAAAAGTCATCCTTTTGATGCATGTGACTAGAGCTCATCAGAAATGAAATGGGGTCATCCTGTGCTTGCAATAAAAGGTTCCCTTGGCCAAGGTCCAATTATACTTTATACAGTGTTCATCGTGAACTTCCAATGTAGCAAGCAAAAAGTGGCATATTTTTAGTTTTTATCTAAAAAAAGTTATTCCAATCATTTGTCCTCAATCTTTTATAAGCACTTTAGACAATGAAATTGAAAAGTAACTATCATAGCTCCCGCAAACCTATCCACTCTCTTTGGATACTTTTTTCTTTTGTTAAGTTTAGTAAAATGCCAACTGGTAATAATGATATCATTTCATCCTTATAATTATTTTATGGAACCAGATGGCTTATATAGTAGAATATCATTCATAAAGAACCTTCTAATTTGCAATTTGCCTTCAATTAGGATTAATATTAACTTTTATATTTTCTACTGGGAAAAAAAAAGTTTCCTGAGAAACAAATTCCATTGTGATTGGTGTGGAAAAAGCTTATTCAACAAAGCACTTTACACACACATACATTTATTCTTAACATACAAGTATTACATTAATTAAAATTATTCTACTATGCTCATTAAAGTACAGCCTCAAAGGGAGGGCCAATACTTAAGTTAAATCACTGATTATTGCACACACAGAGGGTAATCCAAATTGACTTTCTTTCAAAACATTTTATAATTCAGATTTTTCAATCATTCCAATGTTCCTTGCTCCCTTGCACTGAATCCTAATTAGGAGATCTGACCATGTCACTGTCTTTCACACTGGCCCTATTTCATTGGAGAGGCCATCGTAGGTGAAATCAGCTCTTGCTTTCTGTTGGATTAGCTCTCTCCTTGGGAATTCTACTTTGTAGCTTAGGCCGTATCTCAACACTGCTATCACTGTCTGATAAAGATAGCTGAGGATGATCATACATAGAAGATGGATCTATTTTATATGGTGCTAAAGAAAGATACCTCTTTGATTATAAGACTGTTGGTTGCTTGATAGGATGATGGCAGAGAAGATAAAAATGAGGCCAATAGATTGCACAATACAAAATAACAAAGATAATCAACTCTTCGTTACCTGAAATAATAAACTGGCAGCCAACTCATGCTGAGACCATATCAGATCTAAAAGCAACTGGATTCGGCTACAGCACAACGCCTCATTGGACTGTTTGATAGCTAAGCTGAGAAAGTTTCCTTATTGATGCCTACTGGAGAAAACTATAATTTTCACACCAGATGTTAACTATCTGGGTATCAAGCATAAATGGTTACAGATAATAGGGATTTTCTGAACTTCACACACTAAGAGCATTTAATAACCATTTAGTATCTCTGCAAGTACAAAGCTGTGATGATATACAGATGTCAGGTAGTTCTCTGTGACGTTTATGCAATCTGTCTTGATTTTGTTAGGTTTCAAAAACAGGGTATGCAGAGGAGACGGTGGAGGGACTGTTTTGATTTCAAACATAGGTGCCTGATTTAGTTGTTCATGCATGGCACTCCTACTCATTTCAATCCTCTGCTTTCAACATTTGTGAAGGATGCCCAGCATAGCGATAACTTGTGTGTGCCTGCCTTCAGCAGGTTCTGTGTTATTGGGATGGCACCATGTTTACTAATGGTGCTCAAGGAATATCTGACAGCCACACTAGTGGAAGAATAAGGCACTGTCACTACTGGCCTATAAACAGACATCAATTATGAAGGTAAAAAATATATTTTGGGGAAAATGTAGCTTCAGAAATTCAAAAAACTCTACATACTTTGCCAGCTCTGCATCTCTCAAAATGTTATGTTGAGCCACAAGTACTTGGTATGTATATTTCTCCCCTGAAATTTTATTAGGCATCTCTTGCTCATCTTTTAAGGTTATGAAAATGTTCACACCTTTTAACCCCAGTGATCCTACTACTAACTGAAAGTCAAGATGGACAGAAAAGTTCCATATATGCTGAACTATTGATAAGAGCACTATTTGTAACAGTAGAAAGCTGGAGACAAATTATATGCCCAAAGATTGGGGAATCACCGAAAAATTATGGTATATGGATATAACAGAATATCACTATGCCATTAGAAATGCTCAACATGCAAAAAAAATCAGAGAAGCATTAGAAAATCTATATGAACTGATGCAGAACAAAAAAAGGAATATGCAAAACAACCACAATAATGCAAATGAAGGCAGCACTATGAGAAAATAGAAATCAGGTCAGATATGACATTGGTTCAGAGGGCTGACGTTCAAACACATTTCTTTTCTATTCCTTCCTTTCCCATTCCTTCAATAGGAGATGTTAGCCTTCACACCAGCCTACGTATAGACCAAATCTGAGCATATTTTTAAGCAACAAGATAGAGCACAATGTGCATTTATAGATGGTTATAAATAATCTCCAAGGCACCAAAAAGGGAATTGTTTTATGGCACTTGATTATATGTCTCATCATCACTGTAAAATAAATAGTCATCCAGAAGAAGGATGACTGCAAAATACTGGCTGGGATATGAAGGACTGAGGTGTGTCAATTGGTGCAAGAATTTTAAAATATTTCTAAAATACCATTTAATAATCTTACTACAATTTACTCTAAGTTCTACTGTCCATGCAAATATAATTTAAATATAAATAAGTTCAAGCAGACACTATCATTTTACTTTGAAATAAAAATCTGCATCCTACATTTCTAGTATGTGCAAATACAATGTGTCAATTGTCATCACGTGGTCCTTTGAAGTATTTTCAAATTATAATCCTCAAATATATACCACTGGTAATAGGTTAGTCTCATAAAATTAATTAAAAAAACCCTAAAACTTGTCCTGGGACAAGTACCACATACAAACTAAGCCCAGGATGAGGGTAGGTCATAAAAACACCCTCAGGTGAGGGGCTATTGCACAAAGGTTGAGTTCACACAGATGGGTCAGTGCTTACCCCAGGCTGCTATCTGGTAGCTTCATATTTTAACTAATTATCCTTATTAACACATATTAAGCTCTGTTGATTCTATACAACTGCTGCCATGGTCCTCTAAATGCAGTGTCCGGGGACAAAGTTGCCAACGTTCCATGGAACCATGAGGAATAGGCATTCATCTAGGCAAATCTGCACTGATATCAATGGTTTGGATGCCGTATTTGTTTGCTTAATGGATGTACCGAAGGGATTTTTGCCACAGTGATATTTTGAAAGATCCATGATTATCATTCATCAGAATTATCATTATCATCAGATTACCAATATAACTGGCATTATATTTTCACTTTTTACCTGCGTCTCTCTCCCATTCAGATGGTGAACTTCCAGTGACTATAATTCTCTACATTTTCACATTCATATGGCGAAATCATGTATCCTGGGAACATAGAGTCACTTACCAGTTTCGGGGTCAGAGTTGCCATCTGCTTCAGTACGGTTGCTGTGGGTAGTTAAATAGTCTCTCCGGGCATAGCCAGGCACGGCAATAGCAGTGGCACCGGCTTCTGTCTCGATAGGTACGTTGTCATTGCCACTCTCCTGAGAGCTTTCTGGAAGGTGGAATGTGACACGGCGCTGAGCCTACAAGGAAGAAAGAAAATTACAGGGTTTCAACATTGATCTTAGTAATCGCTTAATGCATCCAATTTAGAAAATGTATCATTTCAGATATCTGGTGAAGACACATTAACATTATCTATAGTTATGCACAATTTCAGGATTTTACAGACAGGCAGCTCTATGTTCAAACTTGTCTCACCTGATAGCAGAGCTGCCTCTATTTTTCAAACGCACAAACCCTGATACAACATGAAAGCCATCCAGTACTAAAGATAAATGCTGTCAGCCTTCACCGATGTGTGATGGTTTCTGTAAATCAGCTTTGAGATTTCCATCAACTTGGGAAAATGAATTTATTAAGCTACTTTTCAAAAATAATTTAATATTTTGCTTATAAACTGTTCCAGCCATTTAAGGCCCAGGGTAGAATGTGTTAAATTTTATGGTTCACTCCGGGAGGTTAGAACACGAGAATTAACAAAAAAACCAATACCATCATCTATCAGCGCAGTAAGAATTAAAGTCACATGTAATCTTCCACAATAGCTTAGGGGAAGGACTTTAGTTTGAAATTGATCTACATAGAATATAATCTTTTTTATTTGACAAAATATCAAGGTGGCAACATGGTGTAAGGGATATGAGAATGGCAAAAAATCCCACTGTAATGATCAGTTGTAAAAGTAATTGTAAAAAAGTGCTACCGATATTACAGCTTCATGTCACTTAATTTAGGTTCCTCTTTAACTATAGTACTGTTAGGACTTGGATATTTGCTAGAAGCCAACTACTGGACCTATGAAAACTGCGGCCTAGAAAGAAAAATCATTTAAGAAGATACAGTTGCATATAGCAGAAGCTCAGACCCCTACATGCTAAGCCCTAACTTTCAACTAAATGGGTGCTATCATTTGGATGGGGGCCAAGCAGGGCAGGAGGAATTTAAAAAGTTTATTGGCTACTTAAAACTGAGCCTCATTGTGTAAGATTGCTGCTTAAGCATCTAACATTTTTAAAAGACCACACAGCAAAACACCTGTGATTTTGTTAGTATATGGGTCTCCTAGTATGGGAGTGCTGTCCACTAATGCAAATTGCAAGTCATCTCTGACTCAGCAAATAAGTCCTAGGATATCATTCCATTTCCTGACTTCCTGCCGTTGTACAGGCTGTCCCTCATGTCTGGAATGTATTCCCAACTGATGTTCCAGCATTTAACAATCCCTAACTTCAATCAAGAATCAGCACATGTACCACCTAAGAAAGCCTTTTTCCTGACTGTACTAGTGGTTAGTTTTCTCTTGGTTCTCAAGTTACAGGGTGTAGACATCTGTTTGCAAATGTATGTTCCCGCAGTAGAAAATAAGCTCCTTTAGGACAGTGAACATTTGTTTTGCTGCTCTTAGTTCCTAACACAGTGTCCTGTACAAAGTAGGTGGTTTTTGCATTGGATCGGAGTGACTTTGGGCACAGAGAGGTTGAATGACTTTCCCATGATCACACATACATATGTGTCAGGAGCAGGATGTAAGGACAGGTCTTCCTGACTCCAATGTCTGCCTTCTATCTACACTGCTTCTCACTAGCTATTATCAGCTCATTCTTTTCATTTGTTCAATGGAATTCAAAGAGAAATGGTCCCAAGTCAAGTTACTATCCTTCTTTTGTTCTTTTATGTTTAATGTTCTGTGGAAATTACCCAAATTGATGAAAATGATCGCTTTTTAAAAATAATTGAACAGTATTGTGATGTAAGTTTATCTTTTCTGTGAGGATTCCTCACCATCAGTGTTGGTGGCATCATGCCCATGGAGGAATGCCAGCTTTGTAGTGAATTCTAACTTTCCCTCTTCCCAGGATCACTGTATGTTGGGGAGTGGCTGTAGTAGTTCAACTGACTTCCCTACATGATATTTCAATCAGGTCTGCTCTTAGAAGAAGCAAACCTACAGGTTGACCTCTTACTAGAGGATGGTCACATTCTGAACACTGGCAAGTGAAGGCTCATTAATCCTAAGTATCCAACTGATGAGACTTTGTAATCTCACTACAGTTGAACCTTCCTTTGTGTATTACCTTCCCTAATTCAAATATGAGCTCTTTAAGAACAGGGACTGTCTTGCTTTTCTTCATGTATTCCCAGTACTTAGCATGGTGCTTGCTACAGAGTAAGTGCTGAACACATGTTCTTCCATTCAATTTCATCTTCTGTGGCTCACTGAAAGTATGTTCAGGACAACTATAATAGCAAACAGGATGGTGAGGATCATATATATTTTGTCCTGTTCCACCATGATTTTGAATTTTTGGGCTAGGTCTCTGTATTTTGAAAGCTTTGCATTCCATGTAGTTTGGAGATTATGATCATTTGGTTTTATGATCACTATTAAAATATGGTCCTTAATTTTATCAATCATAGGTAGGTTATTATTGTATCAGAAGAGTTGGAGCCTATGGAACATGCTTGGGGATGAGCTTTCAGCGGCCAACCCATGAAGCAGCTCATCCCTGAGCTTGTTCACTGACTACCTCCAACAAGAGATGTGATTTGCAACATGACTAATTTGGAAATGTGTTTTATATGACTGCACATGTATAACCTACAAATTGTTTACCATCTTGGCGAGGGTTGGGGAGGAATGAAGAGAATTTGGAACACAATATTTTTAAAAAAATGAATGTTACAAATTGTATTTACATATAATTGGGAAAAAAATAAAATATTATTCAAAAAAAGAGAGATATGCGTTGGCCTCTTGATAAATGGCATGTGTGACCATAGGCTTCTGCTTAGTCTTATGTACTCCTTGAGTACAGGAACCATTTCATTTTTGTCTTTTTATCCCCAGCCCCTAAAAATGCCTGGTACAGAGTAGGTGCTTAATAGACACAGACTGAATTAAATGGATTTTTAAAATAATAAAATTGTATGACAAGAAGGAAAAACTTAATCATTTGGTAAAACAATATGTTTTCAATTATTTTGCCAGCTTGAAAAGGAAGGCATTGTTTGAAGTTGTTTAAATATACTTTCCCTCTTTTGAAAAATGAGAAAATTGGATTAGATAATCTCTAAGATATATTCTAAGTTCAAATTTCTATGAATTTTTGCAAACTCTTTGGAGACAGTTTTCAAATATTGCAAAGAAAAACAAGGAGCTGTGTACATGTAATCTAGATGTTCTCTGCATACATCCTTGTCTTTTATATCTGTGTTTTATTTGATTAAAACACTCAGCAGTTTAACTGCTGAAGTTAGTCTTCCCAGAGAAAGGGGAAGATATTCAAACATAAACCTTAAAAAGCAATGTCCCATTACAAATATACACCCTCACATTTTTATGTCCTTTACTCTTCCTTCCTCTTTCCTATCTTCTGCAGATGTTAAGATTGGGCAACTCTCTGTAATACTACTTCTATTATTCTCTCTCTCTCTCTCTCTCTCTCTCTCTCTCTCTCTCATTGTCAGGTACTTGACTTGCTTTTTCTACATATACCTGTCATATATATCCCATTTTTTTTTGTGGGTCAACTTAGTGTGTTGTCTGTGTCAATATCTAGGGCTCCACATTCTTTTCCTTATGATCCTTTGCTTAGACAGTCAGGACAATCACCTTCTTTCCCTTGGTCAAACATACATGGAGAACTTCTTGATAACAGCTAGGGCTATTAGAGACCTTAGAAATTATCTACTCCAATCTCTTTGCATATGAGGAAAACACAGCTACGGAGTTAAAAAATCTGGACCTACAGCCTAGATCTCCTGACCTCCAATCTTCTTTCTTTCTAATGTAACACAGTAGTCCTAATTTTCTGACTGAGGTATCCCAACTCTGTATCCCCAGTGGCTGAAAAGATTCCTGTCCATGGCATGATTTCAGTTCCTGGCAGAGCCAGAGCTAAGCATAACATATAGGGAATGTGTGTACGTTGGGGGGAGGTGCGATGAAGAATGGTTTATAATATGACTTTTTATAAATTGACACTATGACTACTAATTTTTTATGGTATTTTTTCCTTTAAAAAACCTGATGCTTAGGCTCCCCCCACTGTGCTTGTGTGTGTTTTCCCAGGCTCTCCGGATGCTTTGATGCATCTCTTATGCCACTCAGTCTTCCCATGACAAAGCTAAAGTATCTTTGTGATGTTCTCAAGGACAGGGCAGTGAAATATCGCTCAATGATGGTGCCAAAGGGCTCCATGTCAGGCCCCCCGTTTCCAATAAAGTTGAGGATCACTTCCTCTTTTGCAAATCTGAGGATGGCAGATAGTCTGTTAATGTGCACTGCTAAGAATCTGATGTGTGGTTCCCATTGTATAGGGAGCTTAGAGAAGCCATTGAGAGGTTATGTTTGTTTCAGAGTTTTTGATATGTAAAGAAATGAGCCTTTTTTTCTTGTGTGTGAATCTATGCAGGTGCAGGTAATACAATAATCGCCCTCTTACAATGCTCCTTGTTTGAAAGGAACACACAACACTACTTTCCAAACTATTAAAAATTTAATATCAACTAGAGCAGTCCCTTTCATGAGCCTTTCCTTTGAATACAACACAAGAGTCTGGCCTCTAAGTGAAATGGGCTCCTGAATGGGTCATGATCATTCATACACTAATTGTACAATCTACTCTTGTTAGCTACAGACTGAGGCCAATGATGCTAGAAGCCCTGGGCCAGTAGCACAGGCTTTTTACTCAAGAATATTTTGTTCCTCACATACTTGACTTTGATACAGCACCCAATTCTGCTCAGAGATGATATCAGTTTAAAATAAGCTGAAAAATAGTACAGAGACAAATAGAATATTTTCAGGCTAAGACTTGAAAGCAGTAGCATGTTTGGGGAAAATGACTGGAAAAGACAGCACTAGCACAGGTACAGATCAAAACAAAACAAAAAATCATTTCAGTTCCTTTTCGTGTTTTCATATTGCTTATGATTCAAAAAAATTAATTCTAAAACACTCCAACTGACTAACTCAATACACCCGGGCAACATGCTGTTAAGATTACTGTTCTCTTGAGTGGATGCCCATCAGTTGGGGAATGGCTGAACAAGCTGTAGTATATTAATGTAATGGAATCCTATTGTACTGTAAGAAATTATGAGCAGGAAGACTCCAGAAAAACCTGGAAAGACTTATATGAACTGATGCAAAGTGAAGTGAGCAGAACAGGAGAGTATTGTACATAGTGACAGCCACATTGTGCGATGACTGACTTTGATAGACGTGGCTCTTCTCAGCAACGCAAGGATCTAAGACAACTTCAAAAGCCTCATGATAGAAAATGCTATCCACATCCAGAGAAAGAACTATGGAGTCTGAGTGCAGATTGAAGCATGCTATTTGCTCTCCTTTTCTTTTGTTGTTTTGTTTTATTGCTTCATTCTCGTGGTTCCTCCTGTCAGTTCTAATTCTTCCTTACATCACAACTAATGGGAAAATATGCTTAATATGAATGTATAAGTAGAGCCTATATCAGATTGCACACCATCTTGGGGGGGAGGGAAGGGAGGGGGAGAAAATTTAAAACTCAAATTCTTATGGAAGTGAATGTTGAAAACTAAAAATAAATAAATTATTCAAACAAGATCACTGTTCTCTATTAGGCACTGTGGGACTCTCTTCGGCTACTCTATCTTTTAGGTGGCTGAATGTGACAATTTCACCAAGCAGTATTTGGTGGTAACGGGTTTTGTGAGGACAATTCAGAGCTGGAATGCTTTGCGAATAAGGACCTATTATTGCTGACCAGGGATCATGTCTATTTTTAGGAGCTGTCAGTCAAAATTTCTAATTTGGTAAGGATCAAGAACAACTAAATTAAGAAAAACTAAAAATGCTTTTTTTCCATGTGGAATTCTCTTTTATCTACTCTAGAGAGGTTGCGTGGCATGCTAGACGGGGTGTTACTGCATGAACTCAAAAATGCCTGGATTCAAATTCCTGCCATTTATTATAGAACATGATACTGAGCAAGCTGACTGAAACCTCATGTGCCTCAGGTATCCCTATTAATTCTGAAAGTGGCTATGATCTGTACCAGTCATTGACACAATCACAGATTTACAGTGAATTTGTGTGTATGCTCACTATACTTTTCCTTTCCCCAAATTCTGGTCCCATCCTTTCTCATACCCTTCTCTCTTGCACAAACACATACACAGAACTACATGGCTGATGGGAAAGAAACCCTTCTACTATCAATTGCAAAAGCTCAAAAATGTGTTCAGTCTATATTACCAGATCTTCACCTTTTGGACAAGTCACTTGGATGGTACTAGGAAATCCAGTTCCAGTAAAGTATATTTAAAATGGATGCCACCAATTTGAAAGGTTTACAAAGACAGGATAATGATCATAAAACTTGCATAGAATTAATATGAAATTTGATCAACTCTTCATCCCTCAGAACCCTCTTTTCACCTCTAGCTAACAGTTGTCAATCTGTTCAAAGCTGATTTTCACTCTTTCATGAATAAGTCACAGGCTCATCTTGTGATGAGTTCAATCCTTTTGTCATGTAAAAAAACATGCATGTTCTTAATATTTTCCCAATGATTTCAATTAAATGATCACCTTTCATACTTGCAAACCTTGTAAAAAACAGAGCAGTATTTAAAATGCCTAAAACATAATTCAGCACTAGAAAATAATTTCTTGAATGCTAAATATCTAAATTATAGTTACTGTGTACATTTTAAAGTTTAATGTATGTAAAATAAATCACATTGGCATCAAATTCAGTCACAAGGACTTCTGCCAAAAGGCAGAAATTAATAAGTGTTATACGTATTCAAACATAGCTAACACAAAGGGTTCGTATTTATAGAAATATCAATATTTAGTATGTATTTGCATCATTTCTACTTTTTCTTCTTCTTCTTAAAATACATACAATTAAAGCATCACCACAGAGAAAATTACCATGGAACAAGTCTTAAAGCTAAAGTTTAACACTTAATATTTAGTAAAGAAGTCACTCCTTCAAAAAATATATAAATGCCCAGTGGGTAGGGAGTAAGGTTGTAGCTACATGGTACATATGGTACAATAGCTAAACTTTTTTGTGGTTTCATTTTGCAGGGGGAGGGCCTTCTCCCTCGTTATTATTTTTGTCTGTATCACTTAACCTCTGACTGTCCCAGGAAACTCTCTAAGACTAGAAGTTGTGGGACAGTTGTTGACCTACATTGGGAGAGGAACTTTTCTCACTGAGAGTTCTGTACATAGATAAAATCTTAGGATTCTATTGTCCTACAAAAAAAGGAGTAATTTTTAGATCATCTACTTATTTCCAATATATTTGGAACTTTCTTTTTCAATGTTTTCCTATAAGCCGCACAAAGTTGCTTTTTCTTATATTAGTCTGTATATACATATACATACACATACATATATACACATACATACATATATCTACACAAAAATTTTCTGCAAAACTTTCTTAGAGGAAAATATCACAGCACTGCAAAAATAAATAGCTAAAAAACAGATGATCTTAATGCCTCATCATCAATATTTACAACAAGATAAGCAAAAATAAGTTATAGAGTTGAACAGATTATTGAAGTAATTAGATCTAATGGTTATCTGGAGGGAACTCAATGGAAAAGATGAAGAACATTTACATCAGACACGAAGAAATAATAAGACATGAAGAAAACATGAAGAAAGCGAAAGGAACATGTCGGGCAAGGCAAAGGTTGTAGTTTATATCTCTGTATGACAACATACACACATATACTTGAAAATAGTTTCTGGTTCAGAAAACAGTTCTGGCTCTGCTGGTTTCACTTTTTATCACTTTGCACAGGTCTTTCCATAGTTGATTGTATGATTCCTATTTATCATTTTATAGAGCACTATAGTATTCCATTACACGAATATAACACCATTTATTCAGCTTTCCTTAACTATTAGGGAAAGGCTGAATAAATAAATTGTGTCCTATTTTTTGCTATTACAAATAGAACAGAACTATAAATATTTTCATATGTCATTTTTTTAAACTTTTTATGATATTTTGAGAATAATGTGCTCGCAATGGAATGGCTAGGTCAAAAGACATCTCAATGTACATGATCATATTTGTCTCCACAATATTTGAGCAAGTATGCAGGCGCGACAATAATGTGCTTCCCACAACCCCACCAACACTGAAATTTCATACATTTTTGCTATTTTTGTCATTCGAATGCAGCGATTCTTAACCTTTTGCATGTGTCATGAACCCCTTTGGTCCCTGGTAAAATCTATGGACTGAGGTTCTTCAATACATAAAATAACATTAAAAAGGAAACTAATTATATTGAAATACAGTTATCAAAATAGTACAAACCAAACAAGTTCACAGAACCCCAGATTAAGAACCTCTGTTCTAGTGCATATAATATAGTGGCTTAAAATTTTATTGATTTCTATACCTATGATTATTACAGAATTTGAACATCTTTTCATATAGTAATTAACTTTTTGTACCCTTTAGCCACTGCTCACTTGCAAAGTTTGTACAGTCTTACAGATGTTCATCAATTTCAGATGTTAGGGCTTGATATGCTATTTTCCCCAACGTGGTCTCTTTTAATTTTACCAATAATTTCTTATATTTGACTCTACACAGATGAGACAGATTTATTCCTTTTTCTTCAAGTTTTGTAATGATTTAAAACTTAGACTGCTGATCTTATTGGAATTTACAACTTTGGGGGCTCTTTTAGTTTAGATAATTTATTGGGCTCTAACTTTAGATCTTTTCAATCCAAGTAAAGGATCTTAGTTCTGTTCCCTTTAAGCAAAGGTTTATAACGTGAGGCCCACAGACAGCTTTCAGGGAAAAGAAAATTTACATCTTTATTTTCACTCTTGTCTAACTGAAATTTAGCATTTTCTTCCATTATGAATGTAGGCAACAAACATGATTCCGAGGAGTCCATAGTCTTCACCAGACCAACAAAGAGGTTCGTGACACACACACACACACACACACACACACACACACACACACACACACCACACACACAAATTTAAAAGATTTTGCACCAAGGAATTTGCATACATTCTTCTACCCCCTGCTTTTATGAATGAGGACCTTGAAGGACATCAGTGCTAACTGGCGGACTCAAGCTTAACCAGGGAATTAAGAACGAAGCCAGGATTCAAGCCTAGGCCCTACTGTATCTCTACCCACAATGCTCTTCTCAGCGGATGACAGTGCTTATAGATTTAGACATCTCACAGTGAAAGTTTAAAAATAAAAGTCTCTATTTTTAATCAATAATTTTGCTATTGATCCAAAGTCAGATATTTGCAAAGGAATACCTTTTCAAGCCTTATAAAGTCAAAATGGTCATTCTGTCACAATAGAAATCCTTTTTAAGTATCTTTTCAGTTCTGCCTGTACAGTCTGATTTTAGATGAGTTATTCACCATGTGAATTAAAGAATGACAACCACCACCACCACTACCACAATAACAATAACTTGCATTTAGATAACAGCTTTAGTGCTGAGAACTTGGTCCATATCAGCTTGCTTGTCTAATGTCTCAGTTCTCCTATATTATTCCATAAAAATGAAGACTTTTACCACAGACTGAATTAAGCCTCTTAGTAAAGAAGCTCAAAATTTCTTTGGACTTCATTAAATTTACATACTTCTTTTAAAGCAACTTTCTGCACTTTCTTGGCCTACAGATAAATATTCTGTTTCCTCCAGTTGGAGGGCTATTGCTAACAAAGCTCTTGCAATAAGAAATGGTTAGCTCATTCTGTAAGAGTAAGATATCTGCATATGGACAGAGCATCATTTATAAAGGATGCCACGAGACAACGCCTTGAAAGGGCAAATACATTTTGTAGAAATCAAATGCTTTTTGTATAACCGAGCCATACCAACAGATTGTGCTGTCTTGAATAATAATCAAGTCCATACCAATGGACTCAAAAGACATTAGAATTACGTTCTCTTACTCCATTTGTCTGGATATATGCTCTCATAATGATGCTCTTATATGTGCTCAAGAGCATGAAATATTGGTTCTCTCCAATCCCCCTCCCCAGAGGATGTGTGCTGCCAAAAACTGTACCCATGGATAGCAAAGATGAGTTCACTGTTATAAAGTGCAGGTCTACAAAACAGACAAAGAAACAAAATGCCTCCCTGGAAAGAGAAAGAGAGAGAGAGAGAGAGAGAGAGAGAGAGAGAGAGAGAGAGAGAGAGAGAGAGAGAGAGAGAGAGAGAGAGAGAGAGAGAGTAGCCTTTATTCAGAAGCTCTGTGAGCTCCCAAGCCTCAAGAGAGCTTCAATGAGAGTTCTGTGAAATCACTATGGACCAAGAATGACACCTCAAGTTCTAATGTTTGAATCCACCTAAGCTCCTAGTTCAATGGCGCCATCAGATTTTCTGCTTTAAAGAATATATTCTATAGTGGAAGAGATCTAACTGGACACTGTAGTGTAAAAGAAGTCCTACTTCCCTGTCTCAAAACAATGTTCTTATCTAGAATGCAGATGTTCCTCTTAAGTTTTCCCAATAGGCTCTTGCATAGTTGCTTGCCCCTCTTGAATTTACTAATGCTAAAACAAGTGACTAGCATACTCCATTTGGAAGAATAAGCCACCACCAGGCCTTGCCAAGTAGGGATGCACTTTTTCTTGAAGCTCTGAAAGGGATTTTCCAACGCTTCATGAAAGACACCTAACAATGTCTTTAGTAGAGGTGACTGAGATTAGACTAACTGAAACTTAGTTTAAGGTGGCATGGTAAAGTCATGGCAACACGGGAAGGCTGAGCCTGAAGGTAAACCCAACATCTGACTCTGGAGCAAGTTGGAAACACCAAGTCTTAAATCGTGTGAAATTTCTTAGGGTATCTGCCTTTCTGGGACACCAAGATCAGCTATGATCTCATAGGATCTTCAATGTGGCATTCTGTGGGAAGGAAGTGAGGATAATAGCGGGAAAAAGTGCTTTTATGTGGCACTGCAGAGGAAGGAAAGAAGGAATGAAGGAAGGCAAAGGACAGGAGAGGAGGAGGAGAGGGAGAAGAGTGAAGAAAAGAAAAAAGAGACCCCAACATTAAAAAAAAATTAGATATATATTTTATATGCTAAGCAGAAAAAAAAATTTATACCTGATATGTACTGGGGTGGGACTGGGGTATGATTCAGTATTATTATTTATCTATATATTATCACATAAGTAAAATTAAGTCTCTACATTTTCCATAAGAAAATTTGTTTAAAGGACTTAATAAGAGAACCTTGTAAAACTGTTACCTTTAAATATAACTTTTTCAAACATTTCCCTAAAGATAATTGATGCATTAGAAAGGGCACCAAACACGGACCAATGAAGTCATGATGCAAGGCTTAAGGAGAATGGAAATTTTAAGTGTGTGACTATAAGAAGTGACTGGCAAAACAGCATCTCTGATGACCATTTTCCTTAGCGCTAATCTGAATGTTTCAAGAATTAGCAAGTATTCCAGTGTTGTCTGCTACAGTTTCAACATCAATCTCTAAAAATTTTTGCTAATCAAGACTTTTCCTTCCCTTAGTGATCCTTGGTAACCAGCCAACTTCACATCCTTGTCACTTTCTTGTTTGAATTAATTCAGCTCCAAAGCTTTGGGAAAATGTATTAACTGTCAAATCTAGGCATGTTGTTTAGGTGGAATTAGGCTACTTTTCATGTAGCTATGAACTAGACCATGGCTGAACCTAGTGAAAGGTTTTTGTGAGAAATTTATGCCTCAAAGCAAAAAGGATGAAACAGCTTAGTGGTTAAGGCTAAAATCTCAGGAAGCAAGACTGGAAAGGATGTGGCAGCAGCAAAATAAAGACAGTTACTAGGATTCTAACCACATAACTAATTTAAAAATAAATATCTAATTTTTAAAGCAAGGGTATGTTTTCTTCTCTATGTATGGTTTCATTTTGGGGAACGCTTTTTCCTGGACACTTGTTGAATATTTTCTCTGTAATATCTGTCAACTTTCAAATGATCCTGGCCTAGTTTTAAAAAGTAATCCAGGGAGATCAAATGGATAACCCATGGCATGGCATATGTAATGAAATGCTGTTTAGCAGACCAAGATACTGTAATTTCTATTCATTTTGCACTCAGTAATTTAAATCTGCCTCTTAACTTAAGCATTTTATCAAGTAAAGAGACTCCAAAGATAGTTTTCTGAATGTTGGTGTCACTAATGAGAGAAATAAAAAGCAGTGAATATGCTTTTTATTATTTAATGTAAACAGATTATTAAATAATCATTCATTGACATAAAACTATTAAAACAGCATAAACTACCTTTTTAAAGGGTAAACTAATCAAAGGTATAAACAGATTTGGGGTAAGCTAATTTTAAAGCAAAATACAGACATATTTTATGTGTCAGATTTCCCGAGGCTTTTATTTTCTGTCTTGAGCTTTCAGCATTTAATTTCTATGATGATGTTACATTCTTGCTTCAGCCATGTACATCTTACTATTAATAACAACATTCATCAAAGATGTTCTTTCATCCAAGAATCTTAAAGCTTACCATCAATGCAAATTAATTACATTTCATAATATAGAGAAGAAAATATGATTCCACGTGGCTTATATGTAGGGGATCAAAAGCCCAAGCGGATGTGGATCATCATTCACTAAAAGAGATATGTGCTCCTCATTCCAAAGCTAAGTTTCCCTATAATTCAAGTAAACCTGTTATTAATGCATAATGACTTTGGTCATAAAAATCAGACATATATGTTTGATCAGTCTTAATAAATATGAGAAAAGCAGCAAAGAAAGTAGAATATAATTTCACCAACCACAAAAATATCAAATATGTATGAAATTGCTTTCCCTGACATTTGACTGTAAAATTAATTAGTCAACAAGCATTTGATAAGTGATTATTATATGCCAGTCAATACAAAGAAAAGCAAAAAACGGTCCCTGCTCTCAAGGAAGTTACATTCTGATGGCGGAAACAGCATGTACATAACTGTACACATCTAAGATATATATATAGTGTAGATGGAAGGTATTTGGGGAAAGAGGAAGCTAAAGCTTTCCTGTACAAGATGGTGTTTGAGCTTGGCCTTAAAGGAAGCCAAGGAAATGAAGAGGCCTAGGTAAGGAGGGATTAATTAAGCTAATTATCACTCATATACTTAATGTTCTGGTAAACTATCACATTGATGGGAACAAAATCTTTTGCAAGGTCACTTCTAAAATGGAAAATGTATAAGAAGAGAGTGACAGGATAGTCCAGGGACTCCAGGTCATGCTGGGTGAAGATCAGCTGGAGAACTTGGAATATTTAGTCTCTAGAAGAAGAGGATCAGGGAAGACATGATAGTGATCAAATGACCTCGACTGATAGTAGACTTTCTGTTCTCTCCACTCACTGACAGACAGAAGCACCCGTGTGCACAAACACACACATGTGCACACACACGCACACACATGCACACACAGATCTTCAAGACAGTGTATATGATTGCTTATTAAGTACACTGTTTCTGGAATTCTTGGTCAGGGACAGGATTTGGAGAGTTTGGGATTCTGTATAACGTCAATTTAGAAACAAGCTTTTGGAGAACCTTGGTGGGAGGGATGGGAGAAAGACAAGGTAACCCTTCTCTTTGATCTAGAAAAGTGGAGTAGAGAGGTAGCCAACCAGAAACTTTTAAACCATTTTATACTGTTTCAAAGGACACTTTGCCTACACTTACCTGTTCATATCACCCTCAAAAAAATTTCCGATAAGAAACACTTTCTCGATCTGACACTTTCATTTTAATATGGAAATAAGCAAATAATCTACACATTTCCATCTCTTAAAATAGAGACCAGCTGTGCAGTCACACTAGTTAAAAGCAAAATGTTTGAGCTTAGCAAAATCATATTTGGGGATTTGTGTGCATTTTTGAGTGACTGTAGCTTATGGGAATTCATTTGAGTTCCAAATGCTGTAACTTTCCCCATCTTCCATCCCTTTCATATCTTTCAATTCATTGTTTAAACTATTCTAATGAAATTTGGAATTTAAATGAATTCTTTCTTAAGGTAGACAAATTCAATAAAATAATTGAGAATGATGAGATAATATATGAAGTCTGATTCTAAACAAATATTTTATTAAAATTAGCCAAATATTTCAAAGAGATCATACCTATTAAAATAAAAATAATTCATGTTGTCACTAGTTATGCGAGACCTAAAATTTGATAAAACTATTAATAAATAAGATATTCTGAAAAAATGATACTATTTTATAATCAAATGTAGTTTCTCACTTTTTAGAATTACATTTCTAGGAGTTATGCCAAATGAGTCATTAAAATTGATATTTCACAATTTCCTGCTGACAATGAAACAAGGCATTTTACAAAGTGACAAAATCATAACACATCCACACTATTTTAGTCACAAGTGTTTGTCAAAATTGGCATGTTTCATTGCAATGTACTTTTTGCCAAACTGTCCCACTTCCATATATCAGCTTCAATGTCAATTTAAAGATAATGAGGCTTTTAAAAGCATCATCCATGACACTCATCCTACACTTGACTTATTTTATAATCCAAGTATTCTCCTCCTGATACAGGGGATGAGTCTCCTCAGCCACATCCCAATAAGTAGAGAGAATCAGAGAATCTCTGATTTGGAAGGGACTTTGGATAAGGCCACCTAGGCTAATTTCTAATTCTACAAGAGTCTCTTGTACAAGAGCCACACAAGTGGCCGTCCAATTTTCAACTGAAGACATCTAATGAGAGACCATCTAGTATCTCTCCAGGAAGCCCATCCTAATTTTAAATGGCTCTAATGTTAGGAAATCTAAATCTGACTAAATCAACAACAATGGTCCTCTTAATTTCGCCCTATGGGACTAAGAAAAAAACATGTCTACTTCTAGGTGACAGCTTCTCATATACAACACCCCTAGTTCCTCCAACCAGTTCTCATGTTACATGATATCGAGGCACATAAAATATTGGGTTGTTCTTGAAAAAGGAACTCTAGTTAAAAACTGTTTTCACATGCAACTGGGAAATAAAGTATACAGGCAATGGGGTATAGAAATTTATCCTCCCCTACAGGAAAATAGAAGGGGAAGGGGATTGATAGAAGGGAAGGCAGATTAGGGCAGGGAGTATTCAGAATGCATGCCATCTTGGGGTGGGGAGAGGGGTGAGAAGAGGAGAAAATTTGGAATTCAAAATCTTTGGAAGTGAATGTTGAAAACTAAAATACATAAATTAGTAAGAAAAGAAAAAAATATAAATAAAAAAGGAACTCTTTAACTGATTAGTCAGAGTCTTTCATTGTTGGAGCTCTCTAAGTATTAGAAACAGATTCCTCAAATTAAGGTTAAATCGACTTCTCTGCAATTTACATATGTTGCTGCGAGTTCTGTTTTTTCACATCAAGTCAGAATATTTTTCAAAAGTTTAAGAGAAAAATTATTAGGAAATAACATCTTTGATTCCTTACTTAAATCAGGCTGTTTACTTTCACTTACTAGTTATATTTTATTTTATCTATCTCTCTATCTGTCTAACTTAAAATTTCTATGCTTTAGTTTCCCCATCTATAGAACTGGACTATGACTGTTTGGCACCTTTCAGTATCTTTTATAAGATATATTATTTACTTTTTTAAATTTCTGGGAAAAAAGATGCTATAAAATATAATACAGTGATAAACAACTGTCAAATTTCAAACTTAATAAAAATGCCTGCAGAATCCCCTGTCTAAACCCAGAAAAATATTTATTATTGTTGCTCAGTCATTTCAGTTGTATCCACCTTGGGGTTTTCTTGGCAAAGCTACAGGAGCAATTTGCCATTTCCTTCTCTAGCTCATTTTATATATGAAACGTATGAGGCAAGAGCAGGGTTAAGTGACTTGCCCAGGGTCATAAAGCTAGGTCTTCCTAACTCCAGGCCTGGCACTCTGTCTACTGTGCCAACTAGCTGACCCAGAAAATATACAACTTTATAAATTCTTGAAAACAAAACCCTTAAAAGTGATCCTATATATAAGTAGTGTTTAATAGCACTGTGTATATGTATATATGCATGCATGCATGCATGTACACATACAAATAAATTATAACACACAACAGCAGCTCAAATGGTCTTTTCCTTGCTAAAGGTTAAAGATCAGCCAGAAACACATTGGTATTGTTTCTAAAGTGGACACTGTGTAGAGGATTCAGGATGGGAGAGGGTGCTGTTTAATAATTTTAATTAGAAATGCTAAACTTAAGAGTGAAAGGAAAGTCAGCTACACTTCAGTTTGCTTCTAATTTTAGCCTTAGGAAAAACTGTGTGTAGCTAAGGAAAACAAGCTCATCTACAATTTTTGAGGGGTCCAAACACCTACTTTCCAATGATAGAACAAACATTCTACGCATTTAGAAAGTAATAATGGCACAGCTTCTAAAACTGAGGCTCCAGACAATGGGACTGGAGGGATTGGGAAGACTGGAAATGAGTCCTTTGCTGAGTGAGATGAAATCAACATTAATGCTTGAATACTGTCATGTGTTCACATGTGGAGTTAATTCGAGGGAATATCACCCTCCAGATTTTGTTTTAAATATATAGGCTTGTTTTGAAAGAAGAGAGATAATTATGCTTATAAATGAATGCTATTTAACATCTACTTTTGATAAACTGTTAGCAAAAATAATAAATAGTGAATTTCACTTAATAGTTTTAACTTCACTGAAGGAAAAACCTGCTTCCTATTTGATATTAGCACTTTAAAAATTCAGATAGTGTCTCTTTTAGTATAGGGAGTCTGCTGTTTTCTTAGTTAGAAATGCAATGTAGTCTTCAAAATGTATATTTATCACTTAGCATCCATATATATATATATATATGTATACACACATATATGTGTATATATATATTATATATATATATATACACATATATGTGTATATACATATATATATATATATATAATATGTGGTGTGTGTGTGTGTGTGTGTGTGTGTGTGTGTGTTTGTAAGGAAAATATCTGAAAATCCATGTGGTTGATTTAATACTGAATATGATGAAGTAGGACATGAGGACTCACTTCAAAGGAAAGTCAAAAAGGCTGGAGGCTTGGCAAAAATGAGCACTGGACTGCTCTGGGTTTTTATTCGTTTTTGATTTAGTGATATGCCAGTGGACATGTTATTATGTCTCTCGCTTTCCTGACCAGCACAACCAAAAGGAAATTAGAGTTAGTTAATTATGAAATTACATTGTTAGTTGAATGGAAAAGAGCAGCCTCAAACCCCACAATGATTACGAAACAATTTTAAAATATCCAATATCCAAGAATGTAACATCCAATCTTAAACTGATAAAACTTAACACAATATCAAATAGTTATTCTTTTGTTCTTGTTGAATCATGGCTGAATCTTCTTGACCCCATTTGGAGTTTTCTTGGCAAAGATACTAGAGTGGTTGGCTGTTTCCTTCTCCAGCTCATTTTAAAGATGAGGAAACTGAGGCAAACAGGGTTAAGTGACTTATCCAGGATCACACACAGCTAGTAAGTGTCTGAGGCTGCATTTGAACTCAGGAAAAAGAATCTTCCTGACTCCAGGACCAGTTCTCTATCCACTATGCCAGCTAGCTGCCCATAGTTATTTCTTCCCCCTGCCCAATCTAATTCAGAAATTGGTAAATAACTACTGTAGCCTACAAGAATCAGATTACATGGAGTTACATTCAAATGGCCTAAATACTTCATGCTCTTGAGATTCAGTTTGGAAGTATGTACGCCTACTAAAATATCACCTTTGACAGAAATCCATATTTCTGTGCATAGAAAGTAGGTGAAGCATTAGTCAAATCATAAATTATCTATGTATCCATTAACAAAACAGTGGAAAGAGTCCTGCACTTGGAAGTAGGAGAGACCTGATTTATGCCTGACAGTAGCTGAATGATCATGGACAGGCCATTTCATCATTATGAGCCTCAGTTTTCCCATATGTAAAATGGGAATAATAATAGAGATTGAGATAATATTTGAGAATTATGCTTTATGCAAACCATAAAGAGCTATGTAGAGCTCAGTTATTATCAATCACAAGAATAGAGAACTGTGACGTTCCCTGTTGTTCTCAAAGTAAACTCTTCCATGGATTAATACAATCTCACTATAGCTGATGGCATATGGAGTCTATTTATTGACTCGAAGGGAATGTCATTGACAGCTAATTCCACTCAGCTTAAAAAAAAATCACTGGCAGCTTCTTTACCAAAACATATGTATTCCCTGTGTAATCATCCTTTAAAATAAGGGAACAGCAAAATATAAGTAAATATTCCAGCATCCCACTTCTGTTCTATAAGTTAGCTCTCTTTGTCTTAAGGCCTTAACAACCTGGAGGAACCCTCAGTTACTGACTTCTTTATTTAAGTACTTTGGGGACTTCATGCAAATAGTATTAGGGGATTTCTCTAAAAGTAAACATACTGAAAATTATAAATAAACCTAAAATATTAAATAAATTCCTGAGGAACATTTTAGAAATGCATCTCCCTAAAGGAAAGTGGTTCCTTAAGAACATATTTAGGAATTTTAAAGGAAATTAAAAATCAAATAAGGTACCTACAGCCCTCTCAGTAAATACAAGCAAGTCTTAGTTGAACAAGAGCAGGGAGGGAAGGCGTAAGGGAATAAGCATTTCTGAAGCACCTACTGTGTGCCAGGCATTTTTCAAATGTTGTCTCATTTCATCCTCACAACAAGGCTGCAAGGTAGGTCCTATTACTGTTCCTATTTTAAAGTTGAGGAAATCGAGGAAAACAGAGAGTAAGTGATTTGCTGGGGGCATAAAGCTAGGAAATATTTGGAGCCACATTTGAACTGAGAATTTCCCGATTCCAAAGCCCAGTGTTCTATGCACTGCTCCACCTAACTCCCTCAAGAAACCCAAGCTAGGCTTGGCTAAAGACATCTTTGAGGGTTGAGCATTATCTGAGTAGGGAATATAGGGAATTCTATAGTACAGTGACTTTAGGAATTAGATTTACCTAAGAAATTCTTCCTCTAAGGGGATTCTATTCTAAGACTTTCAGGTTTTGTAGCTACTGCTACCACACAGCAAACAGGATTTGTTTTCCATCATGAAACTACATGAAGAGATGTAGATTTCTTTCTATATTTTGAAGAAAATCAAACTCTTTAATAGCAGTGTGAGAAAATAGTCCCCAGAAAGTCATAAGGGAAAAAGGTTACTGTGCTGGCTTCCTACTGCTACTGTTGTTTTAGTGCTAAATCACATTCCATCAAAGTGGACAAAATGCCTAGTTAGGAGAATTTTTTTTTTAAGAGGAGTAATACAATTGTGGTGTATTGGGAGGATCCTCTAGTGGGATTTATGGAAGGACCTGGGTGAGAATCACAGAGAATGGGAAGTCATGGAGAGGTTGAGAATGGAATGGCACCAGTGGAGAGATATTACAAATCCAGTTGAGTATCTTTAAAAGGAAACAGACCAATCTACCTTCATAATAAAATTCTATTAGTTTTATTCATTTGGAAATAAATAAAGTCCAAAGGATGCCAAGAGAAACAAAAAATGTTTCGATCTGTGTGCTTCCCCAAGGGAGCACCCTGAACCAACTTCTCCCTGATTTAGAGAACAAGTTCAAGGTCAGGTGTGGGCTAAATGAACACATAGCTACTTAGTGTTAACAATGTTACTGGTAATAAAATGATATTTACTTTGTTTTAAAGAATCTCGAAACAGTAAAAATTGCTTTTCTTAAAAGGCGCTTTTGAAAATACAGAATGTTTAGTCTTGTATTTTTATACATTTCCAAAAGTCTGAGTTCTTAGTTAAAAAGTTACTTTGATTACCAAGAGGAAATGAGATAGTGAACCTGGCACTTGCAAAATTTGGTTGGCTGATACTCTCTTCCTGCTTATATCATGCCCTTATCTCTTTGTGGTTTCTTCTTTTAAAAAATAATTTACATGATGGCAGTTTTTACATCTCTCTGGAGAACTTGAAACACTAATTTTAAAATATCTTTCCCCCCTTTGGAATAGTAACCCATCCTGGCTATTTTGGTGATAACTTTATTATCAGGCATTTAAACTCCTTTTCTGCCAGATTTTTGTAACTGACGTAGGTGAGAGGAGTTAATTATTTTATTGCTAATGTGTTGTTTCAGTGACTTAAAAGGCCCCATAGTATGGCTATTTCATTCTTGAACCTATGTATTTGACGGTATTTTCAGTGTGAAGGACTAGAATTTTGGTTCTATAATTTATTTCATTAGTGGTTAGCTCTTTTAAAAGGAATTTTGTGACATTGAAAATACCCTCAACTACATATGTCCAGAAACCAGTGATAGAGGTAGTTGAATTAATGAGGAAGCCATAACAGGCAAGACTTTACATACCAATCAAAAAAGGCTCATACAATTCAGAATTCTCTAATTCCACAAAAGAATAATCTTGAATTCTTTTCCTTTGTCTCAACTACAAAGTAGAAAGGCATTGCCTTTCATTACTTTACCCATTACAGAAATGAGTAATGCTTAAAGTAGGTGGTGGGGATGGAGGAAGGAGGGCAAGCAAGAAATTCACTTTGCTGGTTTAAAACAAGAGAAGTTTCAGTCCACTTAAAAGCATTTTGCAAAGAGAGAGAGAATCAAAGTTAACAGCTTAAATGTGAGAGATTGCTTATTGGCCTATATCTAATAATACAGAACACCAGAAAGCTCTTTGTGCCTAAGTGGCACATCTGATGGAGTAGTGTTAAGGGCCATTTCTCTGAGAAAGGCCTCAACTCACCTGGGCCTCGCAGTGGATCCAGGCACATGGGCCTGGCCAGCCTGCTGAGAAAGTGAGCCGAGGAGCCCCTCGCTGACTTTTTGGATATCTCACTGAGCAGCTGCAGTGGTGTCAGCCATTTAAGTAGCAGGAAGATTAAAGGACACCTGGAGTGTTGGAGGAATTCTGATGTTCTCCTAGTACCCTACACTGGCTCAGCCCTCAAATGGACAGTTTTACAATTAACTGAGACGTGTTGCCTTTGACACAGTCCATTTGATTAGCTGAGGTGTGTTCTGAGGGAAGATGCAAAAACCATCTGATGGCAACTGGATTTTGATCCACTTTTCAAAAATAATAGGATGAACTTAGCTTTAAACTCAAAGAGCTTAGAATCAATTATCTTACTTTGCATTGCCCAGTTAAGAAAATGCCCATGGTGATTCAAACTGTCTGTCCATCGTGCGTATGTACCATGGAATGCCTTTCACCTTAATGGCCATGTGAAATGTTTTATGTTTCAAACTCATGTTGTACCCTATAGACTTGTAATTATTATTTCATCTTCCATGGCTATTTCTTTCCTTGTCATCAATAAATTTAAATAATGAGACACCCAGATTTTGTATAAAAGTGGAAATTTACCAATGGATATATTCTCCTGGTTGCTGAAAATCTCCCAAATATCTCTAACACTAGAGTGAGTCAAACAAATTCAAGTTCATACTTACTGTCCCTCCTTCATACCCCGTCCTCACCTGCCCCTAAAATGTGTTTTTCTGTGTGAAATCCAAACTAATTCAGTGGACATGGTTTTTAACAAAAGTCAGTTGGTATAAAAGAGAACAAATTAGATGAGAAACTGGCACAGGCTGCCTTAGGCAGGGAACAGCAGCACTGAACATGGCACAACCCATTTTTCGGCAGAGACTCTGCCGGAGTAGCTGGCGTCTGAAGACAACTTCTGACATCAGTCAGCTCTTAAGCCTCTAGTAGTGCAGGTAAGGGAGAACTGATGAAAACATAAATGCCCTTTCTTTATTCAGGCAGAATTGCCTCAAGTGTAAACCTCTTGGAAAACTAAAAGGTGGCTTAATGTAAGCACAACTGCTAATAAACACATCAAAAAATCCTGGGTCTCAGATACCAGATTCTACAGAAAGATGTGAAGATGGAAGGAAAGAAGACTATAAGGAAGCAATGATATTATTTAATTAAAGGAAGCTCACTAATGAGGCATATCGTAGACAAGCACAGATAGTGCGAACAAGTTAATGAGCTGGGCCCAGAACTGAGAGAAAGGGAGGGACTGGGCTAGGCCCCATCTGGGAAATTGTGTCCTACATCTGAGGTTCCCACATTGCTTGCTGCTTCAAGAGTCCTTTCTTTTAACAACAACATTCTTCCACTGACAGATAGTGGCTTTAAAATGTGGTAGTCCACCATTTCAGAAGACTCAAAATTACTAATAACCCAAAGGATAATGGAATGGTGCATGTTGGTTGTATGGCAGCTGTAGCATGTTATCAATGATAACTCGCATGCAAGAAATATTGCAAAATACATTACCAAGTAATTATGTGACAGAGGACATCTGTGACTCTAGGAAAAGTTTTATTTGACTGTCTCATTGAGTCATGGAAGTTTAACCCTCAATTCTCACATGCTGTGGCAGCAAAATTTAAACTCTGGCAAATGACTTTGTAAAACCTGAAAGGATCCTAAGATCATGGATTTTAAGCTGGAATAAACCTTACAGTTCATCTGGTCCAATCTCCTTGTTTTAAAGTGGAGGAAAATGAGGTCTAGATAGATGAAGAGACTTGTTGAAGGTCACACAGGTGGTAAGTAGCTGAGCAGGGACCTGCATCTAGGTCCTCTGCCTCCAAATCTAGCGTTCTCTCCAGTATCCCTCAGTGCCGCCTCTGGGCCTATGCATATGCATATGATGAATGCTTGTTATTTGAAGCTCAGCCTCCCTAGGTTTGGATAGGCTCGTCATTAGAACGTTGGCCATCAAGTTAGGATGAAAATTGTTTATTGCAATGCTAAAGGTTTAATTGATGAAGAGAATATTCACACAAATGAAAAAGTGAATCTTAGAAGTAGTGATGTTGGCATAACAAGAAAAGAAAGTAGACTGGTCATTTAGTAAGAAGAGAAAATAACAAATGGATTGGCCAGGTTTTATAAGTTTACATATACTTACACCTACTGTTAGAATGCAACTCCACTGGAGCAGAAGCATGTCTTAATTCTATCTGAATTAAAGTTCTTTGCACTTAGCAGTTACTTAAATCATAATGAATCAACCAACAGTTCCATGAATGAGACCCTGAGTAATCCAGAATGAAGAGTTGTATATATAGACAGCCTGTCTCTGAATAATTGCAAAATAATTTCCAGCTTAAGAGGATGGCTCATTTGGGTGAATGATCAGGGGAACTGATGTGGCTGAGTGTTCAGTCCCAAAGATCCTAAGTAGTAATTATACAGACTTGTATTGCCTATATCTCTTGATATTCTGGTTAGCATGCCGTAGAACAGTGAAAACTGAAGCCTACAGGGTGACTTGCCCAAGGATACGGTTTTGGCTTTTCCATTTCCTCATCCAGAACCAATATCATATATGCTAAAGGAACAAAACCCCAGGAGACCCAAATCCTCCTTTGGGTATTTTCTCTTGCATTATTGTATTTTCACCTCCTATGTCAAGTGGCAATACCATTGATTTTTAATTATAACACTGGTAAGCTGTGCCATGTAATTTTTTGTAACTGCAGGGAAAATATTTTGAAGAACAAATCACTTCATAACTACGTGGCTTGGGATAAATAGTTAACTTAATGGAACCTATATGAACATAATCAGACAATATTACAGCTCAAATGGATGGTTTTTTTTCTTCTTTAAAAAAACCGGATTGGGTAATTACATAGCACATTTTTAGAGGCATGAAACACTTCAATGTTGTTAATGGATCTCTCTCTCTTTTTTTAAAGCACTCTAAATTGCAGTTTCTTTTCTGGCAAAGCAAGGCAGGCAATTCTGTGAATAAAGTAAATGAATTTCTAATGCACCAAAGAAGCTTGGAACAAAGAGTTTGACTTTCCTTTTACTCCTCAGACAGGAACCCCTCAAGAGAATCTGAGTTTCATCATGTGCATGGAGCACTGGCTCAGAAGGATATCCTGGTGGGCGGTCTAATCCAAAGGGCCAATGGCCGCTTCTTTTGTGCTCTGTCAATGCTTCCCTGGGCCAGAGGAATTGGGCAGTAGTGGCGCTCTAACTGTGGAGGCAGAGTTGAAAAATGCCCATGGCCACTCCTGGGCACAACAGGGATCCAGCCTGTCCTTCCTCCCTGCTTTCCTTCACTATAATAAAAGAGTCTTTAGTGCCATTTGGTCCGTCCGTGTTTCATTCTGCATTGAAAACTTGCTGCTCTTAAAAGGACTAGGAGATGCCCTTCTGAACCACCAGCAAAGAAGTAACTGCTCTCTCTTCTACCAAATTCTGGAGGGTCTTGAATCTATGCATTTGTTCTGCGTAAAATTGTTGCTATACACCAGGAATTCTTAACCCGGGGTTTGTGAACCTATCTTTTTGTTTGTTTGGGGGTTTTTGGTAATATTTTAGTAATTGTGTTTTAATAGAAAAAATTTCCTTTGTAATCTCACTTTTTTTTTTGTAGTTAAAATCATAATTCTGAAAAGGGGCCAATAGAGTTCATCAGACAATGAAAAGGGGGCCATGACAGAAAAAATGGTGGAGGAGCCCTTCACTAGATGCTAAGTTTTATGATCATATGACTTTTTAGTAATATAATTCATATTCTTACCAACATATTGGAATGAATGTGTATTATCCTTCAAAATGGTCACCTTTAAGTTATACGTGTCTTTAAGTTGAGAAATTATCCACAGTCTGTCAGGTGCTATTTCTAAGCATACTTTCCACATTATAAAAAGGTTTTCCTCACTACAATCCCATGAGCCAGTAGGGTGTGTATAGTTATGCTCATTTTGGAGCTGAGGGGGACTTGGACAAGGACACCCAGCTAGGAAGTGCCAGAGTTGAGATTTAAAATGAGGCCTTTTCACTCCAAATATAATGCCCACAGAATATAATGTTTGTTCCAATGAACCATTTGGGAAGTCTTTTGTAATTGCCAACAGAACTAGTTTTATGAGCAAGACAGAAAAATCATTTCAAATGCTGGGTAGGAAGGTCATTGAGAAAGTAGAGGAATGTAAAAAAAAAAATTAAAGAGTATCCAAAAGCCTTTAAAAAAATAGAAAATCGGTCTCATTACTTTATGGTCACTCTTGGTCTTTATCAGAGTTTCTTTATATCTCACAAATACATTGCCTCTCTCTTTCATTCATTCTTGTCATTCTATGAGGATTTTGCCAGGTTTTTTTCCTTCCAATATCAGAAGATTACAGACTCTATTTTCCACTTGACTTGGTCTCAGTCAACATCAACACTTCCCTCATAGAAGAAAAATATCTGTTCATTGTATCTTCATTGCAATGTAATTTTGAAATAGTATGTCACATGTGACTAACATTTTTTAAAAATTAAATTTCATCCTTGAAACAGGACAAGATATGTTCAGGGTATTGGCCCAATGGCCCAAGAATCCAAATAGTTTTGAAATAAGGTGGTAGATTAAAAAGAAAACAACAAAAAAGAAAGAAGGCAGTAGGTACTTCTTTATGGACACATGGAGGCATACTTGCACGCTTGCACACACACACACACACACACACACACACACTTCTTGAACTCTTCTAAATACAAAGGAGGGAAATATTATTATGTAATTTGTATGTTGAATTAAAGAATAAGAAATCTCATCTAATTTAATTGTGTGGCTCATAAGATACTTGAAATAAATGAGAATGCAATCTTCGAAAATTTGTGACAAGCCTGAGATACAGTATTCTCATGTACAGGTGAGAATTACAAAGTAACACTAAGAGTAGTAAAAAAAAAATATGTGTAATCTGGTTATTGATATTATGCAAATTATTTAAATTGAATTAAAATAGCTAAAGAATTAGAAAGGCTACAATTAGGTCTATAAGTTAAAAGATAACCCATATAAGGAATTCATAGAATCTAGTGAATGGATCCAAAATCATTAAGATGAAATAACACGAAGTTCAATAACACGAAGAGAATGTGGTATAGAGGAGACAGTGCTGGTTCTGGAGGCAGGAAGGCCAGGGTTGAAATCCACCCTCTTATACCTAGTGGTTGTGTGATTGTAGTGGAATCATCCCACCTCTCTGAGCATCAGGCAACGCTCTAGAACTCATTCACTAAGTCTGGTTTGGATTTGTCTGGAATCACAAATTTTTGATGTAATATTGAAATCAATTTATGATTCCCTGTACTCTACTTTGCTTTTACACTCCCAAACTGCAAGCATCTCTAATTCACTCTAATCCACTTACACAGATCACAAACCCTACATCTATGTAAGTAACTTAGTAGGTAGTCTTTGAAGATTGCTGAGGTGTCTGACAAATGCAATGTACTGTAGGCAACATGGATCTGATCAAACTAGACCCTTCCATGGACAATAGACATCAGTGCTCAAAGCCTTTTCCAGAGCTCCCCTTACACAGCCTTAAAAAGCATAAGGTCATCCCCACACCACATTGAGGCATTATAGGAGGAGGCTGCTACTACAGAATCTCGATTTTTTATTTACCATTGTTAAAGTTGTATCCTTATTCATGTCCATGGGACAGATAATGTCCTGATGAAGGAGAAAAATTCAGCCTGCATACATAAGCAATGATTCATAGTACAGATCATACAAATGTAGCACTAAAACCCTAAGGTATGTAGGAAAATGAAAGGTAACTCATTACACCAAAGAGATATAGATAGAACATTTAAAAGCACTGCCCAAGGCAGGCCCACTACCCTATATTCTGCAAGTCCAGAGTATCTCTCTTTAGCCATGGCCTGCTGAGCCTCCAGACAAATGAGTCCAGAAAAAAATTCACCACAATGGATTATGGAAAACCAAAGGTTACTTGAAACCCTGGCCAGCTTTCATACATCAGGGAAGCAAATGATCTGGCTGCCCCTGAAGGTGAATGTTACTCTTCCAAAACGAAAAGTACACTGGAGATATGGGGCAGGCAGGGTTGGAGAAAGACAGGGAGGAAGCGCAAATTCTTATATTCTGCCCCTTTTAAGCACGTGATCACAGCATAGAGCATAAAAGCAGAGGGGCTAGGGACCTCAGAGGCCATCTAGTGCACCTGTCTTCTTTTACAGTTGAGGAAACTGAGGCCCAGGTTTCATAGGAATTTGCCCAAAGTCACATGGACAAGAAGCATCAGAGGTGATATTCTAACCAAGTGCTCACATAGGCTAGGCAGCGATAGTTTGGCGGGGTGGGGGGTGGAGGTGGGGGGGTTAGTCTGGTTAACTCTGAAGACATCATAAGCCATAAAAGCAGGAACACTACCTCCTCTCATAATTATCAAATATCTCCCCCTTTTTTTTTTTTTGCTCTAGCAGATTCTGCTGTTTTCCATCCTGTCTACAGATAGAAATGTCTCAACAATACTGAAATGTATTATCACTTCAATGTGATAGCATTGAACCTAATTAAGCTATTACTCCTCATCACACATTCTCCATTAGAGTCAAGCTATCCTAGTGGATGTCTGTATAGGACATTTTTTTTTATAAATTTGGCTCAGTTCCCTATATATTTGAAAAATGAGGCCTTTATCAGAGAAACTTTTCCTCCCCAGTTTCCTGTTTTCCTTCTAATTTTGGCTGCATTAGTTTTGTTTGTCCAAAAGTTTTTTTTTTAATTTCATGTAATCAAAATTATCTATTTTACTTCCTGTAATCTTCTCTATCTCTTGTTTGCTCATAAACTCTTCCCTTATACATAAATCTGACAGGTACATTTTTTCATTCTCCCCTAATTTACTTATGCTATTGCCCTATTTAGACATAAGTCTAAATTATTTATCCATTTTGACCTTTTCTTGGTATATAATGTGAATCTTGGTATATGCCTAGTTTCTTCCAAACTGCTTTCCGTTTTCCCAGCAATTTCTGTCAAATGGTGACTTCTTACTCCAAAAGCTTGGGTCTTTGGGTTTATCAAACACTAGATGTCTATGGTCATTAACTACTGGGTATTGTGTACTTAATGTATTTCACTGATCCATCACTACATTTCTTAGCCAGCACTAGATTTTTTAAAAAAAATAATTACCACTTTGTAATACAGTTTGAAATCTGGAATTGTAAGGCCACCTTCCTTAAGATTTTGGAAATATTAATATAAAACCAAACCAAACCAAAAAACCCAACAGGGTTTGGCCTTGAGCATAGAACAATATGGGAGGGGAAGGGTGAGTTGGGAAGAAAATATAAATCCCCAGTCCTCAAAGAATTCATAGTCAAGTCTTAATCACTCCATTTTCTTCAATTTGTCTTTGTTGCCATGGGATCTGATTCAGTAGCAATAGACTCCATTATTTAATATGTAGGGTGAGGTGTTACATATGATGGCATTTTCCTCCCAGGGCACTGAATCAGATTGTACTTTTAAAAAATTTCACTTGCAGCACTCTAGAGGATCCTGCTGCTTTTATTACCACTGCTGAATAAAGAGGCAACATGACCTTCTACAATATTGAACTAAAAAGAATGGATATTTTAATAGCTCAAGAAAGAGGGAAACAAAATGTCTTTCATAATCTCAGAAAGCATGTTCAATTAATTTTTCTTTAAAAATAAAGCCACCAGGTTTTTGTTGTGTTATTATATTCCACAAAGAAAATCTCCTTGTACTTATAAATGTCATACAAAAGTTACACTCCATTATGGTCTTCATTTTGAGATAGAAAATGTTGCAGTATGAGTGAGGGTAAATTGAGGTCTGCAATGTTATCCTAGTTTCAGCATGGCATTTGTTCTTCCTCTTACTCCTTACCCTAGTTTTACAAATGCCTTAGCATCTGATGAACACCCATCATGAACTTAGGTCTACATTTCTAAGCAAACCTAAGTTAATCTACAGAAGGGCAGATGCATTAAGGGTTAGGAAGCTGTAGTTCATTGATTTATTCCAGACTCCATTCTGGGTGGCGCTTAGGAAGTCAGGTACAATTTCAGAAATCAATCTGACCTTCACAGTTGACCCTCTAAGTGGTTTGGGGTGAAACTAATCTGAAAACAGATCTTGCCATCTTGGATACAGTTCTCCACACATATGCAACAAGGCGGCTATTTGAGTACAGTCAATAGGTATTTTAGCCCCAGACCAACAATACCACACTGCAGATACACAACAGTTACAATTAAATGAAACACACTGCTTGATTAGTAAGGTTCTTGCAGTTTACCAAGCAGTCTGTGGAGTCAGAAGACTTAAGTTTAAGTCCCAGCACTGACACTTTCATGTGGGTGACTCTGGGAAAGTCACTTCACCACTCTGGGTCCCAGTTTCCTCATCTGCAAAACAGGGACTTATACTACTTACCCCATAGAGCTAAAGCATGGGAAACATTTTGGAAACCTAAAAGCATGATCAAAATATGAAGTGCTGCTGTTGTCATCATGAAATTTACTTATAACATACTTATAACAAGTATATGTATATGTTTACTCAAATCTCAGAATGTAAGTTTTCAACTTCCTTCTAGTGTTACCATATTCAAAGCTGAAGCTTGGAACTGAACCCTCTTTAATTTGATCTTGAACAGAAGAAGAAACAAAGTCAAGTCTTACAGTCTTCTCTACCATTGGAGTTTGGGGATGTTAAAGTGCATAGCTGAGTCAGTGATGATCAAGTGGCCAGAAATGAATGAAGTCCACCTGACTGGCTTCCAATCATTGGCAAGAAGGTAATAAGTTCCCCCTCTCATGGGTAAAGTTCCAAGAAAGTAAGCATCGTTTGCTTTAGTAAATAGCAACAGAAGCACATGAAGCAGGGCTGAGATCCCCCAATATTCCAAGATAGTAAAGCATTAATATGCAGTGGAAAGCTTCTGACACTGGGTAAAGGACTAACTTTATTTATGTGCAATCTCATGAAGTGAACATTAACTGCAGGTTACAAGTGCTGGTACTTGCTTTTATATAGTCTCCTTTCTGTTGATGTGCCCAAACTATTCAATTAAACTAAGGAACACAGTGGCAGTCCTCCACTGCTACAAATTCTGCTCCCTGCTTTCCTAGCAGGGATTTGGTTGGATCAATACTGAATGGAGCACCAATTCTCTAAAGCAGGCCCTGCTAATTTATTAACTTTTGCTACTGGAGCACAAAGAAATGCACACACCAAAGGGGTTGCTTAGAGTCATTAGCAGAAATAAATTAAAAAAAAAAAACACCAACTACTGCTTTAAAAGGTTGACAAGGTAATGGGGATTTCAGTTGTGATCTTAAATGGCAGAGGATTATCTTCATGTAACCCATGGATTTTCAACCGTGGCCAACGGGTTTCTTGACTAGCAGATAAATTCCAAACTAGGCATACCTGCTATTAATGCAAAGGCAGCCCTGGAAATACATTTGGTCTGGATAGCTTGTTTTTTGCAATTCCTCTTGGAATGAAGGAATGTTCAGGGACTACTATGACCTTCAGTATCTCATAACATCTTCCTTACTCGTACATAATCTCTCTTTGCCCTCTAAAGAAGGCTTCAAAAATAGACCATTGTTCTTCTTTTGTGTAACATCTGGATATTCAAATATGCAGATAAACTGCTGTTTCATAAGTATCTAGAATTCCTACTAACCTACTTGGTAGAAATAGAGGTCAATTGATTTGTCCAGGAGAGGCAGGGAGTGAATACAGGTCTTTTTGACTTGAAGCCCAGAATTCTAGTCACCATACAACACTGCCTCGACAATGTTTGGATACTAGCTAGAAAATAACAAATAACATTTATTAGCACATCCTGTTCTTAAGTCATGGTGCCAACTTGCCTTTTTCAGGATGGCTTAACTAAGAAAATACATGAGAATAATGTCTCCTCCTTTGTACAACTTAGACATTTTATGTTTAAAAACCAAACAACAAATCAACCAAAAATGTTCCCTAAGACTCAGCATCGATGTAAACTCAATAACTGCAGACCCCCTTTGCTAATCTGGTAAAGCCAATGGGCCCCTTTTCATAATAATCTTTTTAAATGCATTAAAATACATGGAATTACAAAGCAAACTAATTATATTGAAATACAGTTTATCTGTCTGTCTGTCTGTCTATCTCTCTATCTGCAAGGTCATGGGCTCCAGATTAAGAATTCCTAATTTAGAAAACTGAAGAATTTTGGAACTGGGATCATAGCACCATTGACTCAGAGCTGGAAGAGAGCTTGGAAGTCACCTAATTTTCACATTTTACAGACAAAGAAACTGAAGCGTAGAGATGGAAAGTGATCTGCCTAAGCCTAGCCACACAGTATCAGAGTCAGGAACTGAACCGAGTTCCCCTGCCTTGAGATGCAGCATACTGACCCATGGGAGCATGCTGTCTTCCATGTCAAAGTACCAAGAGTGTTGGATTTGGAGTCAGCACGTGCCTCCTAACTGGCTTTAGGTCAGCTGCTCCCCATTATCCCAGCATTCAAGTTAACAAAACTTAGACTGGGACCAAAATTACCTACTGTGCCCAAACTTTTCTTTATGTCTTTAGAAACACCAAGAATGACACTTAGTTCCTATGTGACCTCAAGTAATGTGAATCTCTGAAGTATAGAATCTCTTTGGCTTAACAAGAGTTCTCAGTATTGACTTGAGTGACTTGGTATTATTGCCAAAGCAGTCTTCTCTTCAATACCAAAGGTCTCAACGACAAGTCATACACAGTCTACTAATAGTTTGACTGGCCTAAAACCAAATTTGGTAGTCCATCAGCAGTATTTTCAGCAACATGACCTGTACCTAGCATGGGCATACAAGCACTGGTAGTTATGAGAAAATTAAGCCATCAGTATAGCCTTGTAGGATTTCTCTTCTACTTTCACATATATGAAATCAGGAGACAGGCTGATGTAGTGGAGAGAATGCTGGACTCGGGGTCAGGAAGACCTGAGTGGAAACTGCCTCAGATACTTCCATTCTCAGATATCTCTTAGCAGTGTGACCCTAGGCAAGGCCTAGGGGGAAACTTTCTGAGTCTTTTTCCTCTTGGGTAATATTAGGGACAAAACTATCTGTAGAACCTGGTTCACAGGGCTATGGCAAAGCTCCACAAAGATAATGTATATAATGAGCCTTGCAAATCTTAACTTGGAATTTAAATGTGAAATAGCAACAGTTATAACTGAGCTTTATCACAACCCTATGAGTCAGGAAGGGAAACTGACTTAGAGAGGTTTGGTGACATTCCAGAGTTTAGAGAATTAAAAACTGGGAGAGCATTCCCAGTCCTCTTTCCAGGAATAGCACTTTGGATTAGGCCCAGGTCAGTAGTCGTCAGGCTTGAAAAGGTCTTTAAATAGCTGCCAAAGTCAGACTGTATTTAGATGAGGTTCAGCTGCTGCCTCTGAACACATTCACACTTTTTATATGCTACTTCAACGGACAATGCCAGACTGCAGTCGGCTACATGCTCTACTTGAGCCTGACAAAGATAGAGTTGTCCATATGCCAAGGCCAGCATGTGCCTGCACTCAACAGAATATATGACAGGAGTGTCTGTAAAATGAAGATGTGTGTGGACTTCAAGATGGTTGGGCTCCTGTATGAGCATGGCCACCGAGGCCCCTCACAATTTTCTAACTGCAAAGTTTCAGGGGTAAGGAGACTGAATCTTCTGGCTACTGGAGGTCTCTCAACCTGCATCTCCTCTCATCTGATCTGACCTTACATGTGGCTCCACACACTGGCAAACCAGGCCACCCTCTTTTTGCCCAAATTTCTGTGTGAAATTTGTCCTTATTTAGGCTGTGGAATCAAATAGGCTTGACTAGACATATAATGACTAAGAAAGCGGTATAGAGTTGCTAGATTGGAAACCCATCACCCTCCCAAAGGGAAAAAAATCAAATCAGGGTCCCATCAAACCCTTGTAATTATACTTTCATTTACTCACAGAGGCAAGTTTAGAGGCAGGAAATTGTACTTCTCAGAACTGAATCCCAAAGCCTCTTATTCTGATCTGTTTGACAGGGTTGGGGTATTGAGACTAACGGTTCTGCACTTTCCTGCTTGGGGCAGGGCTGCAGCAGCGGCAGCAGTAGCAGCAACAATGTATTGAGCAGAAAGAGAGAAACGCAGAAATGAAGGTGTCTATGCATTGTAGCTTTCAGATTACAAGCCCAGGAATGAGCTCATTCGGGGGAATATTTGAAAAAGAAACAACGTTTGCAATGCAGCAGGCTTGGAGAAAATGAACGAATTCACAGCTGTTCACATTAATGAACAACAGATCTGGAATATATTACCAAATTCAAAAGGAAAATTTTGCATATGTTGTCAGAAATCAGGCTTTGAACTTTATAAGTGTTGGGATGATGGGAATAATCAATTAATAATTGATTAGGGCCCTTTCTACATTTAGCAGCTCTCTGCAATAGGCTGTATTTTTTTTTGTTGTTGTTGTTGTTATTCTTCAGAGGCCTCAATGTACCAATGAGCCATGTGATCCCATAGGGATCACTTTAATGGCTATTTGTAACTTTAGCATTTTAGCCACATTCCTCCAGCATCAAAAGAGGTCAGTCTTATTTGTGAAAGGCAGCTAGGTGTTATGGAAAGTGTTGGTGTGATGTTGGTGTTATGTTTACTCAGAGGAAGGAAGACCTGGGTTCCAATTTTGCCTCTAACTCCCTATCTGAGTCTGAGTGACTTCCCCTCTCTGAATCTCTTTCCTCATTTGGTAGCAAATAACACCTGCAGCCCATTTTCTCCCTGGGTTTTATGAGGCTCAAAAGAGCTCATGTAAGGAAAGTGTCTTAACCTTGAAATGCCATGTAATGCCATCTATCCTTAGCAATATGTTCTTAAGGGCATCTACTAAGAATGATGGCATATTCCTTCATTTTTCCTATCTATTTTTCTGGCTGGGACAGCTTTTACTTGAAAGTAAAGGCTTAGCCTTCATGCTGGAAATAGCCCTGGGATCAGTAAGGTACATACTATTCCCAGGACAGGACCTTAGAACTAGCAGGGAGCTCAGAGGCGCCCTCACTGAATGAGAACTTGAACCAGAATTCCACAGTGTTTCCAACAACTTGAAGACTACCTGAAACAGCCCATCCCATATATGGACAGCTCTAATTCCTTTTTCTTCTTTTTAAATAGCTTTAATTGGTAAGAACTTTTGTCCTTCTGTGGCTCCTAAATCTGCCTCTCTACAGCTTCTGCCTTCTGATTAAGACCTCTTATACACTCATTTCTAGTAGTATTAAGCTCTGGTTAATCTATCACTCCAAGAAAGCCCCATCTCTTCCCCTCTGTGTCTTTCACTTGGTAGGTTCCTTCAAGATTCAATTCAATCCACAGACATTTAGGGTCAAAATAATACAATCCACCTGGAAACAATCATCTTGTAGAGCTTCAACCCGTATTTATTCCAGGTATTCCAAAGAATTGAAATGAAATGAAAGAGACTGCATATTATAGGGGAATAAATAATAGATAGGCAAATGAAGAAGAGTGTTTATTGATTTAGACTAGAAGTGTCAAACACATGATGAGTGAGGCCCAAATCAAATTAAAATATAATTGGGAAATATTTAACAAAATAAAAATACTATTTCATTTATATGTATATATGTATGTATGTATGTATGTGTATGTATATAGCAGCTAGGTGGTGCAGTGGATAGAGCACGAGGCTTGGAGTCTGGAGGACCTCAGTGCAAATCCGGCCTCAGATGCGTCCTAGCTGTGTGACTGTGGGCAAGTCACTTTACCCCATTTGCCTCAGTTTTCTCATCTGTAAAATGAGCTGGAGAAGGAAATGGCACACCACTGCGGTATCACTGCCAAGAAAACCCCAAATGGGGTCACAAAGAATTGGACATGACTGAAAGGACCGAACAGCATATGCACATACATAAATACCCACGTGTATGTGTATATACTCAACCTTCAAGATAAAGCCTTTACTGATCTTAGCTGCTAGAGTCCCTTTCCTCATCGACTTGTATCTATTTGTGATTAGAGCTATGTGTGGCAGCCCAGATTAGAGTTAGAGCAATAGCCAAGGCCTGGGGGGGAGGGGTGGAGAACTGGCCCCACAAGCAAGAAAGTCTGGGTTCAAGTTTCACCTCTTACATACACTGGCTGTGTGACCCAATGAAATCACAGCTCCCCAGGTCCTCATCCTGTCCCATAGAGCCATACAGATTGTCTCTCCAAATGGAAAGCAAGCTCCTGGGGCCATTTCTATAGCCCCAGCACATAGTCTTCTCTTCTATCAGCTACCATCAGAGTTAATTTTCTTAAATTCTAATCACTAGGTGGTTTCAAGTGGCTTCTTATAAAACTTTGTGCATGTTACAATATCTTCTGATTGGGAGATCTCAATTTTATTTTTTGTGCTGCATACTGTTAGAAACTGGTAGCTAACAGTCCAGAAACAGAAGAAGGTTTATCAACTGACTAATTTTCCAGTGTTTTAGGAAATATTTATCAACATTTGCAAATAGGCAGGCTAGGCGCCAAGTGAATAGTAGCTCCAGGGTGGTGAAGTTTCAACTTTCCCACCTCCCAGGAGTTTGGAGAGCTCTACTTTACTAGGTTGAAGGCGGATGTTTCCTGTTACTCATTGTAGGTGAGATCTTCACACTGTTTAGAAAACTCAAGAGTGACAACAGCTCAGTCCATTAACACGCGGAGTGCTATTGATCTGCTGCATTCGGAATAGAAAGGGGCTCATTGTCATTCTTAAGACTTTTTATCATTCAGTTCTTCCTGGGTCCACAATGCAATTGAAAAAGAGGCTTATGCACTCTGGGCTCAGTCCCATGAATGCATTTTGCCTTTCTACAAATGCCTTGTTTATTTCAGACGACAAACCATGATAAAAGCCTGAAACACATTCCCTTTTAGATTCTTAGTTAGAAATACGACTAAGTTTTAAACAGTAAAAGAGATGCGAAAATGAAGCAAATCAGAAAGGAAACTGTCACGTTGGATCAAGAATCGCTTGAGGTCTAATACTATGGATTTGGGAACTCATCTGGAATTGGAAGGAGTTATTTATATGCCTTAGGCTCTGTAAAAATGGATTTTACACAGAATCAAGGTTATACGTACCCAGAGAAGGGAAAATAATTTCTTGTCTTCAAAATGGAAGGAAAAAAAAACACAACAAAAAGGAAGTACCGCATGAAACAGAATAGGTGTGGAGAAATATGCTCCTAATTTCACTCAACTAATCGGTCCTAAGCCTGAGACCCTGAGACATTACAGACAAAATGTCTGAAGGGAATTGCTCTTTCCAGACTGTCGCAAGCAATCCAAGACTTTCTAACATTACCAAAATACAAGCAAAATAAATCCCAACTACTGATGATATTCCTAGGCATCTAGGTGGCATTTTGGATAGAGTGCTGGCCTTGAAGTCAGGAAATCCCGAGTTCAAATCCAGACTGAGACACTTTGTAGCAATGTTCCTGGGCAAGTCACTTAACCTCTGTCTGCCTCAGTTTCACCAACTGTACCTTCCAGAGTTGTTGTGAAGATCAAATGAGATACTATGTGTGAAGGGCTTAGCACAGTGCCCAGCACATAGAAGGCTCTTGATAAATGCTTCTTTCCCCCTCTCCCTTTGCTCTTATTCAACTTAATTCAACTCACTGAGCATTTATTAAGCACCTGCCCTGTGTTCAAAGCATCTGTGATAGGTACTGTGAAATAAAGATCTACACTAAACATACTGAGCCCTGATTTTCTTTAAAGGCAAATTATTTTATCAATGTATTTCATTTGTTAAAAGAGGTGTAGGGTGTGGATAGAGTGAAACCTGGATTCAAATTCTGGCAGCTAGGTAGTGCAGTGGATAGAGAGCCTGACCTGGAGTCGGGAAGACTCATCTAGGGGGTTCAAATACGGCCTTGGACATTTGCTAGCCATGTGACCCTAGGCAAGTCACTTTACTCTGTTTGCCTCAGTTTCCTCATATGTAAAATGAGCTGGAGAAGGAACATGATAAAACTTCAGTATCTTTGCCAAGCCAACCCCAAATAGGGTCACAAAAAGTTGGACACGACCGAACAACAAGAAGCCATATGATCATGGCTACATGAATAATAATAACACCTACCTTCAAGTGTTCTTGTGAGGATCAAATAAGAATGAATGTCACTTACTCTGCAAACCTTAAAATGCTACATGAGTGCTGGTCATAATAGGTAGTGATTCTCCTGGTTGTTGTCATCGTTATTTATGAGGTTCAATGGAACCAGTGCTAGCTTTGGAGTCAGAGGACCTGTGTTCAAATCCTGACGGAGTGCCTTTCACATAGAAGGTACTCAACAAATATCTGTGGAATATATTAGTCAAATGCCTTACATGTAGAGAGTTCACTAATGCACATAACACATTCACAGGTGCCACACTTGACTTTACTCCATTCTGCCTAGAGATCTGTCAGGTCAGCATGTCTACCTGGCCAAAGGCATTTTCCTACCTAGCTTGAGGACCAAAAGTAGCACTGGCCCCTTATGTGGTCTTGGTTCCCCTAAAACAGGATAAAAAGGATAAGCCATGGTGTCAGCGTCCACATGGTGTCAGCGTCCAAAATAAGAGGAGCTGGGACTGATTTTTTCTTCTAAGAAGCCTAACAGACCAGAAGTGAGTGAAGATGGCAGTGTAAGACCCAATTTAATGTGATGGACTTCTCGTGACCTTAGAATCCACCTCTGCACCCCTTTACCTTCCACCCCTCCACATGCAGGCTCCGGAGTTTCAGCCAAATAGCTTGAGCAGACAGACAGAAGCCGACCTGTACTCTCCAGTTCTAAAAAGAGGCCCTGATATGGTGTGGTACCAAGGAATGGAAACAAGAACTTGACACGTGCCGAGCAGCTTTCTTAATTTCATCTGTTTATGTAAATCTAATTACACTGAATATGAATCCTCTTTTCTCCAACGCTTTGCACTGACCCCAATTCTTAGGTGTATAACACGCAATTAACAAATGATAGTGCCTTCATCATACCTAAATTTGTAGGAGGTTGACATGTCTGCACCAAACATCTTTTATCTGCAACCCCAGTCAGGCTGAGTGGATTGAAATCCTAGCTGGCAAGGAATGCCTAGTACTATGTTAGACACAGTAAAAGCATACACAAGGAATAAATGGATGAATGCTGCTTCCCTCAAATAATTTACCTTCTACTTAGAGATTACGAACACAATAAAACATTTCAAATGCTTTTCCTAAAGCACTACTGACGATAAGGACAAATGAGTATAGCATAGACTAAACATATTCGAGCTCTGAGGATATAGGGAGGGGGAAGGGAATAAGAATTTATATAGCACCTACTATGTGCCAGGCACTGTGCTGAGCATTTTAAAAAAAATATCACCTCATTTGCTCTTCACAATAACCCTGGGAGGTAGGTGCTATTATCATCTCCATTTTAAAGCTGACACAAACAGAGGTTAAGTGACTTAGTCACACAGCTAGTAAGTTTTAGAAGCTGGATTTGAATTCAGGATTTCCTAAGTCCAAGGCCCAGGGCTCTAGCTACTGAGTCAGTAAATGCTTCTAAGCAGAATGGAAGATCCCCATTCCCGTAGAATGGAAATCAGTTGTATGCCTAAAAATGATTGGGGGGTGTTGCAGTGAATTGTAAAACCAAAGCGAGTCAATGGCTTGATACGACCACCCAGAAAGCCAGTGATATCTGCTGCTGTGATTCCAGAGGCCTACTGTTCTGGATCAGACAAAGGTTAGTCTCATTGTACCCCTTCCCTGTCAGACATCTTCTGGTATCTGTGTCCAGTTCTAGGTACCGTCTTTTAAGAAAGATCTGCATAAGGTAAAAAGCTTCCCCAAAAGGGGCAATCAGATTGGTGAAGAGCCCGAAGTTCATAGGAACTAGGAATGTTGAACTTGGAGAAGAGAAGACTATGGGGAACATGTTTGTTGCATTCAGCTATCTGACGGCCTATGAGCAAGGGATATTACATTTGCTCTGCTTGGTCCCAGATGGCATTTAATGAAAGGTGCAAATATGCAAATTTAGGAATAGCGTCAGGAAGAAAACTCCAAAGCTTTCTAAGAATTATACTTATTCCAAGGTACAATGGGCTACCTCAGAAGCCAAGTGGTTCCTTCCCACTTTAAGTAAAAGTTGGAATTATAATATAGAGTGATGAAATATGTTTTGCATGACTTCACATGTATAATTGGTATCATATTGCTTGCCTTCTCAATGGGTGGGAGAGAGGTGGGAGGGAAGGAATTTGGAACTCCAAATTAAAAAAAAAAAGAACGTTAAAAATAAATTAATGAATTTAAAAAAGAAGTTGTAATAGTGCTTTTTAGTCACTTGGCCACTAACAGTGCCCAGCATCTCTGCCAGCTGCACCATGGGCACACTGCATGCTCTGAAAAATACGTTAACAGGGAACGTGAGATGGTGTATGTGTGTGTATGTTTCTGTGTGTATGTGACTTAACATTCAGAAAGAGTCTATGACCAAAAATAGGTAGGGGGGTTTTAAAAATGTTTTTGAGGTGGAAAAAATATTAGTGACAGTTTCTGCCTTTCTCTGATAGAGTAATAAGAGCTGGGGTTGATAATTCTTTCCTGTCAAATATATGGTTGTAACATGTATATGCAAAAAAATGAAGAGATCATAAACTTAGAATTATTCAGAGAGAAGGGCAAAGGACAAGGAACAAAATTCTTCACAATTAATGAGGCTAAAATTCTGATGTAGCCAACACTCAATTGTTCACCCACAAATGATGGCTATGCTAAGGATGGGCCACACGGTATAGGGCTGCTATTAGCCTGTCAGCCCCAAGGCTTTCTTCCCAATAGTTGACATTCATTTTTATTTTCTGTTTGCTTTGCTTTTGAAAAGTAGGTAAATTATGTTTCAGAATGAAGGGTTTAAAAGCTGAATTATGAGGAAAATTAGAGGTGGAAATTTAGTCTTTTCTCTATGGTAAGGGGTATCAATTGAGAATATTAAGTGTGTTGTTAATCATGATGATACGTATTGCGGTCCTACTGCATGTAGTACTATGGGCATTTCAAAGTATTGCCAGTGATTCCATGCGCTCCTTTATTTGTGATATAACTTGTAGGATATAGTGCAAGTTCCCTTCACTCAAAAACAAAGCAAAGCAACACCCCCCTCCTCACCCCCAACCAAAATAAGAAACCCAAGCCATCCAGAATTTTATCCGTCTGGACTCTTTCTTTCAGTTTACTCTAGTCTTTTAGGTTAGTTAACTGTATTAAAATAATTCCCACTAAGGTGCTTGTTAATTAATAACAGGATCTGCTTTTAGGCTAACAGGCCACAAAGGGGTAGCATGAAAACGCAGGGGACCTGAAAGGACTCAACAGAAAGGGGAGGTGAATGTTGAACACAAATCACTCAGTTCCACCTATGACTAACATGAAACTGATCATTCTTTGCCTTCTTTAGGTGTATTTTTCAGCTTTGATGCTAATGACTCTATTTCTATACTGTAATGACCTTCTTAAGCCTTCATCTTTTTCCAACCATGGTTTTTTCCTTGTGCTCTGATGAGGTATGGAATACACTTGATTACATGTCTTAAAAAGGCATTCAAAAGCTGGAGTTAAGATTGCAGAAAGGCAGCATATTAGTAAATATTTCAACTAGGCTTGCTTTCAATCTATGCCCCAGGTGCAGAGAAGCAAAGAATTGTGAATGAAGAGATGATGTTTTTGAATCTCTAACCCTTTCCCTGAAATTTTGTTTTTGTGTCTGCTAAAGAGTTCTTTGAATTTTAAATATTAAATCAGGTGACACTCAAACTCTTTAAACATGGAAAAAAAAGAGAAAATTAACTAGGCTTGTGAATAGACTTGCAGAGAAAAAGAAGAAAGCAAGTATATCCAAAATGATATTCATTCTATTTCCTTGTTTCATTATTCTCTCTGTTCACCATTAAAGTATATTACTTTTCAATGCTTTCTCCTCAAGGCAAAGGGGAAAGAAATTCCCTGATTTAAGGCATGGCTGGCCTTTTCCTAAAATGCAGATTTTGTACAGGGTAGACAACACGTTAAGCTCACAGGATCAAATGTAAAAGCATCTGTGGTTTTCACACTCCTTCATAACCTACCCCCCCCATTAGCTGAATCTAGGAGCACTCATATCACAGATGAGTATTTCTTGGTGATTCTGTTTTCTCTGGTCTCTGCACCAGTCTCTTCCGCAGTCCTGAACAGGCAGCGTGTCTTAGTGGATAAGAGCTCTGGCCTTAAAAAGTCAAGAAGACCAGGGTTGCAGTTCTCATCTTTGACACATACTGGGTGTGGGACTACAAATAAATTACTTAATCTCTCCATGTGCCAGGGAACTGTCTAAGACTATTTCAAAGAAATCCCAGATCTACACTGGTAAAAAGAGTTTAATACCCAGAGGTCCCTATACCAATCAAGTGACAAGTGCATACATGAAACAACAACAACAAAAACCAATCTTCTCAATACAAGTACCTAGTATGTATAAGCTGCAAACATTATTCTTAGGGCCCTGGAGGATGAGCCAGGTATGTCTGTCACAGGTGAGGGGGCTGGGAGCATTGGTTAACATGAGTTAGCGAGGGAATGCTGTTTGGATTTATGCTCTTTGTTATATAGCTTTGTAATAAAATTACTTTGCTAATTGGTGGTGGTAGGTTTTGTTGTTTCTCCCATTGGGAAACGTCCCCCAGGACTTGGGATCAGAACTTGAATTTCACTTCTTTTTCTTGAGCCCATCCGTGTAACCCTCGATTCAGCTGGTGGAGAAAGAGCTCTAAAGCTTTGGGTTCCAGTTCTAAACAGAGGCTCAAGACCTAAGGAAGGAGCAGTAGCACAATGAAATTCAGCTTGTTTTCTCTACTGAGGAAACTAAGGCAGACAAAGGTTAAGCAACTTGTTCAAGGTCACTCAGCTAGACCAGTTCTCTACTCATTGCTTTACCCTGCCTCTAAACGGAGAACCTAGGATCATGGATTTAGGCCTGGAAGTACCCATATGGATCATATAGTCAAGCTTCATTTTAGAGATGAGGAAAGTACGGCTAAAAAAATTTAAGTGATTTGCCCAGGGTAATGGCACATACTATAGCTATCACAGGGCTGTTGTGAACCTCAGATCAAATGACACAGGTACAATGCCTCATAGCCAAGGATATGCAAAGGCATGATGTCACCTGCACAGGGAACTTCCCTCACCAGGGCAGACGCCATGTACCCCGAAGTGTACTATGCTAAAATAGTTTTCTTTCCAATACTGATGAGACCCATCCTTGCCATGTGAGCCTAGCTGGAACTTTCCCGACCTTGGAGCTGCTATTAGCCTGTGTCTCCATACTGAGAATAAACTATCTCTAGTCACTTGAATGACATTGGCAATGCTTCACTGTGGCATATCTTCCCACCTTCAGCTGACTTTGCTGTTGCCTCAACCCATTTGTGAAAAATAGCTGTATTTTCCCATGACTTATAAAAACAAAAAGTGGCAGAATTTCTGAACTAATAGTACCCTCTTCTGACCAAAGTGGCTTCTATAGAGAATGATCGTACTACAGCCGTGTGTTTGCTCCTGGCTGTGCTAGTTCAAGCGGAGAAGAGATGATGACAATGATGGCCAACTGTTAGGGATGGGCTGATCAGAGGCCCTCTAAGATTCCATCACCCTCGAATCTTGGATACCGTCCTTTCGCTCCTCCCTCCTTCAGGAACACACAAAAATTCTGGCAGTTAGACAAAGAGAATGAAAGGAAACATTTATAGACCTCTTTCTCATGCTGATATAAAAGGTACAATAGAAAACACAGAAGATTCATTTCTTTCCTCCTCCATCTAGAATTTTATATCCATTAAAAACACACATTTTCTGCCTTAAATTCCCATGATCAAAGCAGTAAGTGTCTCCTCTTTTATTTTCATTAACTACCTGTGTAAAAGTCTCCGGAGTATTTGCTTTGTTTTGGCTGTGGAGCTTTTATATCAGGAATCAAAAGAGGACAGCCACCTCCGCTAAGGAGGCTATGGACCTACCTACCTCTGGTTGCTGAGGACATGGCCATGGTGATAACTCCATGGAGAAGTAAGTAAACCCAAATTACCACATTGCTCTTGAGGAATGAAGGTGATGGGGATACTGAATATTCTAGCTGTCAAAGCGAAAATGAATTCAGATAGTTGCCAGCTATTTAGACTAAACTTGAATCAATCACATAAACCAGAACCCCTCACCAATGGATAGTGTTTGTGGCTAATATCACTGTGTGCAGCCATGTGCATCTCTGGAAGTGCAAACATTTGGAAACTAGTGATTCCACTTACTCAGGGCCCCTTGGGGTATATGCATATTGACTGTAATCTGAGTGCCATATGCACTTTCAAGGGGTAACGATGGAGATTTCCTACAGCTCATGGTGGTGCTAGATGGGGAAAGAAATTAAATATAAAACCAAAATACAAGAGGATTATAAGAATGGTCGATTTAAACCCCTCAAAGTCCAGAACTCATAGAAATAATAAGTCATCCTTTCCTCTAAACACAACACTTTGGAAAAGCAGGTAGACTAATAAACCCAGAATGATAGTGTGCTTTTTATACCATTAACAAACAAAAAGGAAACCCAGTGTTTTAGGGTCAGTATAGAAGAAACAAAAAGCCAAGTCCTGCAATGAGGCATTTAACAGCACCATAAGACACTGAATTCTGCAACTTTTTAACCTCATACACTTAGACTAGAAAATGTACAGCTCTCCTTCAATTATCTAAAATTTCATTAACGGAATTTTGAAGTTCAGGAATTTGTAAGTTCGGTCTAAGAAATAATAACTGCTGAATTTACAGCATAAGGGGTGCTCACAGCATTTTGCCTCCACTATCTCATGCCTGGTGCCACTTCTTCCCAGCAGATATGTGTTAGTGTTAAATCTTGCCAACTGTAACATACCTGGTAATGGTGAATATTTCACCAGGTTCAACAAACAAACACGCCCCCAAAGAAGGCACGATACTTTTAAGGATCCATAATTTGGTCACTGTGGGTATTCCCTCCGCTTAGCCCATTACTACTCTGAAAATAGCTATGGCCAAGGAATTCAACACTGTGCCACCCATCTGGTGATTAGCCATTCTACTTCAAAGGCACACAACTGTGACCAAGTCACTTCTTCCAGGCTGGGGGCTCTTTAAGTTGAAGAACTGGGATTTAAAACTAGGTTTTTGCTCTCCAAGTCTAATGTTCTTTTCGTAGCTATAACTCAAACTGAAGACAAATAATACTGGGTGCTGGGTGTTCGGTTGTTGGTTTGGGGGATCATTTGTGGGCTTTTTTGTTTCAGTTTTTAAAGGTGTTAATTTTAGAAAGTCTTCTTTTTTCCTCCCAGGCATTATAGTTCTTATAGGGGCAGTGTGGTACAGTAGATTTGGAGTCCGAGTGCCTGCCTCTTCCACTTACTACCTATAGGATCTGTAGCAGCCACTTCCCCTCTCTCTACCTCAGTTTTCTTCTCTGTAAAATGAGTGTGTTGGTCGAGATGCCCTTCCAACACTAAGTTTGGGATCCCAAATCGATATTTTTGACATGAGTAACAACTCATCCCTACAGGTGGCCTTCAGGATTGAATTTGGATTTCCTCTTGTTTCCGAAGCAGAGAATATCCTCTGTAAATTGAATACAACTGCAGTCTTAATTCTATCCCCCCTCCAAATCACAAATGAAAAGTTATAGAGGCTATAGAGTACAGTAGAAAGTATGTCTGAGTTGGAATCAGAGGACTTGGCTTTGAATCTCACCTCTGACATCTGGGCTCTGTCTGACCGTAGGTAAGCAAGTCACTTAGCTACCTCAGCACTCATTTTTCCTCTATAAAATGAGAGTGGGAGACTAGATGACTTTTAAGGTCTCTTGAAGACATGATCCCATGTCTATGAAAGCAGCGGTGATTAAATTAGATTTGGCATCAAGTAACAAGCAGAGTCATGTTCCCTTACAGTGCCTTTGGTCAAGTAAAAATGGCTCGAAGTATCTGAACTGTAATATTCTGGAAGGGATGGTGGTAGGGGCACACTGATAGGAGCACATTGATGGGGGGGTGTGTATGGGAGCCTCTTCGGGCTCCCCACCCTGTGGCGAAGGGTCAGGACTCAGTGAGCAAAGGCACCCAGGAACCCTCTGACCTCACAGTTATCACCATGACATGTGTACAGGCAGAGCTTTGTGAGGTCATTCCATTCTGGCCAATAAAACTAACAGCCTGGCATTTGCTCATCCATACAGACAGGGAAGGCAGTGAAGAGCAGCACAGAAGGAGAACAGCTCTGGGTTGAGGGACTAAGGCACAGAAACCCACAAGCTCCTGTAACCCAAGCTCTAACAGCAAGAGTGTAGCCCCTTAATAGAAGAAGAGAAGAAGTGTGGAAGCCTTCAGACGAGACCAGCTGTTAGGGCTAAATGGTCCCAAGAGAAAGACGAAAGGGCTTTAAGAGGGGAAGAGATCTGACCTCTTCAAAGGTCGAAGCGAAGCCTGAGGATCCAAGCAATTGTAACTGAAGAATTACCGGCGAGTCTACTGTGAGCAGAGCTTGGGGGCCAAGTGGTCTTTTTACAATTCCAAAAATCTGAAGCCTGAAGTGAGGGAGGTGAGGTTCATCCCATTGGTCATCCTTGTTATGTACTTCAGCCCATCACTAATCATGGGCATTGCTCTGGCCATCCTTCTCGCCCCCTGGGTTACTGCCAACCAGTGCTACTACTACAATTTCACTGAAACAGCCAGCTGCTTGGGTATCCTGATGGTCTGTGAAGAGGACTACTACTACATTGGCATGGGTGAGGAAGCCAATGTCCCACTCATTTTCAGCAAGCGCTTCCTGTGGCTTAACTGCTATGAGCAGGAGCTACATTTTACCTACCTGAGTATAACTTACTATACTGTCATCATGGACTGCTGGCCCTGGGAGCTGTGGGACTTCCAGTCCTCAGACCTGGACCAGGATTCCAACCACATTACTTTGGCTGGAATGACCACAGTGCAGATCCTGATAGGAATGTTGTGGCTTCTGCTCTAAGCTTAAAGGACCTCACCCCATGACCCATTCATTCTCCACTCTCTTGCTTTTCTTGGTGTCCTTACTGAATTGCATTAAAGTGGCTGGAGGTAAAACCTGGTGTGTTGGCTTGTGTCACATAGCGGGAAGGGGAGGGAGGGGAATCGGGAGAGGAGGGGAAAGAAGAAGAGAGGGGGATCCAGCAGCAGGGGGCCGAGGGATCTAGAGATGAGAAGGGGAGGAGCACCGAAGTAGGGAGATCAGGGGGAGAGGGAAAGGAAAGGGGAAAGGGGAGGGGGGAAGGGAAACAAAGGAGAAAGAAGAGAGGAGGGAGGGGGGAACAAGGGGGAAGGGAGAGGGGAAGAAGGGAGGGGGAGAGGGGAGAGGAGGGGGAATGAGGGGAGGGGGAGAGAAAGGAAAGGAAGAGGAGAGAAGGGGAGGAGGGAAGAAGAAAGACACAGGACAGAAGAAGAAGCACATGGGAGAGAGGAGTAAAGAGAAGAGTAAATAGGGAAAGAGGGAGAAATAAAGGAGGAAGAGGGAGAAGTTAGGAAGAAAGTGGGGATTCTGTTGGAGGAGGGGAGTGTGGAGTCCAAATCCTCAGAAGTCTGTGAGGATGAGAGGGTGTGGGGCTGGCAAATGGATGCCAGGGGACAGAGTAGAAGGTGATGGTTAAGATTTTCACATCAGCACTGGAGTCCTGAATATAACAAAGGATGAGGGGGTACTACAGGAAGGCCGAACATCCGAAAAGGTCCATAAAGATTCAGTTGTGTCTCAAAGGGAGGAGGGAGGCGAGGGCAGGAATGGAAAATGAGAAGAAGAGGAAGGAAAAGAAAAGGAAGAAGGAGGAAGAGAAAGAAAGGAAGATTACAGAGGGAAGGTGAGGAGAGGGGGAAGAAGGACAGGTTGGGAAAGGGAGGGTGGGGGAGGCAAAGATCTAGAAGGGAAGAGCCATGAGAGGGCATGGAGGAGACGTAGAGATGTCTCTTAAGCATTAATAACCCCAGAAATCTGAGGAGGAGGAGGAGGAGGAGGAGGAAGCTTGGAGATGCCAGGGTACAGTGGAGAAGGATGTGGTTAGAGGGTCTGAAGGACAGAGAGAGAGAGGACAAGAGTGGAAGAGAAAGAGGCCGAGGGGGGCAGGGAGGAGGGGGAAGAAGGAGGGAAAGGGGGAGGGGGGAGGGAAAGGGGGAGGGGAAAGAGAAGCAGAAGAAAAGAAGAGAGGAGGGGAGAAGGGGGAGGAAAGGAGTGTGGAGGACAGGCAGGAGAAAAGCAGGGAAAGAGAAAGAATACAGAGGAGGGAGAGGGGCTGGGAGGAGGGGAATGTCAAAAACACCTGAAGTCTGTGAGGAGGTGGGGCGGTAGTTAGCCCGAAGATGCCTTCAACCTCTGGAAAAGATGGTGAGTTCTGCACAGGCCCAGCTGGGCCTGGAAAGCTGCTTGGGGGGAAGGGCTCCCCCTACAACTCCGCCCCCCAGGTGGGGCAGTTAAAAGAGTTCAGAACCTGCTAGTGGGACCCCCAGCCTGGACCGAGCCTCAAACCAAGGAATAGCAGCAAGGTGAAAAGCATTGTGCATTCTGAGGCCGAATCCTTTTCCAGATGTGCATTTCAGGACAGTTTCCAAGAAACCGCAGCTGCCTCACCTCAGATTGATTAGGGATGATTTTCTGTTTCTTATTTCAACATCTCACTCATGCGAAAATGGATGCTGACAAGCTATCACCTATGGATGGTAATCAAGGGCACTGATTTATGTGTGAAGTAACCTTGACTCTCCTCTACTAAAAAACAAAACAAAACAAAAAGAAAAACAAATAACCCCGACCTTTCCTTCAAGCAATTATCAGGGATAGCTATGTAAGTGTGAAAAAGCCAGAGCCTCTTCCTCCGACATTCTAAATGATATATGTACAGAGACCTTATTGCCTGCCACTTAATGAGAACCGTAGCATTTTACTGCTGTTTCAAGGAAACCTGTATGTAGAAGAATATTTCTGCACAACCACCTTCAATTCCACTGTTCTATATGTTCCGAATATATATGCTGCAAACCAAATCTTGGCATTTTTGTTCTAGAATTGACTAACAAATACTTTAGAAGCAAAGAGGCAAAAATTAACCCTTTATCAAAAGACGTAAATGAACCATTCCTAATGGAAAAAGGCAGACATCAAAATATCTGAATATATATTCCAAATCACCATACTAACAAAAGGAATACATATCAGAACAGCTCTGAAGCTTCTCTCACATAGAGCAAATTTTCAATGATGACTCTGGATCTTTATTATCTAATTGACAATGTTTTGGGGCTAGTTAACGAATTAAATTTGTTCATTCAGGAAACATTTACTCAGCACTATTTGTGCAGAATGAGCACCACGCTGGGTCACTGTTACATGTCCTGTCCGCATCGAACTTCAAAGTCTGTTAAGGTACTAGCTTTTAATTAAAGATGATCTTGATAATACATTTTGAGGTGAACCAACCTAAGCCTTATTTTTCTTCATCTGTCAAATGTACAGATTGAATTAAAGGTCATTTCCAGATCTAACTCTATATGAACTTAGAGTTCTTTATACCTGAGGAAGAATGATTTTCATCCCTCGAGACTAGTCTTTTATTCTTTAGAAATTTTATTCCAAGGACACATTCCTAAAAATGGGACAGAATAGATGGACTATTCTGGGACTTGTAACAAATAATTAAAAGTTACAATACCTCATTGTCTAAGTCAGAATCACAGAATTTCAGTCAGAAAGGGCCTCAGTTACCATTTAGTCTTACCTAGATGTCCAAAAAAGAATCCCCACTACAGCATACCTGTCGAGAGGTCATCTGGCCTATGCTTGAAGACCTCCAAAGAGAGGGAAAACCCACCACCTGAATATACAGGGAACCCCAACATTCCATTTCTGGAGAGCTCTAATTGTTAGGAAGGTGGAGGAGCCATGAGAGGGCATGGGGGAGGAGGCAATGCGAGGTGGTACAGTGCCAGGCCTGGAGGCAGGCAGACTCATCTTCCTGAGTTCAAATCAGGCCTCAGATACTTTCTAGCTGTAGGACCCTGGGCAAGTCACTTCACCCTGTTTGCCTCAGTTTCCTCATCTGTAAAATGAACTGGAGAAGGAAACATCAAACCACTCTAGTATCTCTGCCAAGAAAACCCCAAATGATGTCACGAACAGTCAGACATGACTGAAACAACTGAACAACAACAATCATTAGAAAGTTTTCCTTATATCATGCCTAAATTTGTCTCTTTTCAACTTGCACCCGTCCTGGGGATTCACTCGGATGTACAATTTAAGACATCATCTCCACAGTAGTAGCCACTTCAGACATTGGTTCTTAAATATCTTGGGATATTTAAGAAGTGTTATAAAGATACGTCACAACTGGTATCTATTTCAAGACAAACACTTCAGTTTAAAATTACATTGCACCTATTTTATGAGTTTATTTTATTTCTTAACTTTGGATGCTAGTAAGAGAATGAAGCCACTGAGCATTCCACAGTGAGCTCCAACAAAGCCTCCATGTATGGGGAGTCCCTTCCTTGGCACCTGTGGCAGGTAAGAGGATTTGAGGATCATTGATCATCTCTCTCCAACCGAACTGAAGGCTAATAAAAGTGTCTCAGAGCAGACACAAGAAGATTTCTCCAGGGCCTTCAATCCTACAGTCACACTCCTTCTTTGCTGTGTGTATTGGGTGGCCATTCTATTAAGACTGAAAATGCTGCTCACTTTGGAGTAGATTTCTCACACTGCCATGTCGGGATCCCAGATTGACTGAAGGGACACCAAATCTTTATTTCTCAAATTCTATTCCAGGCACATGTGAACCTTTTCTGATTAGACACTTAAAGCATTTACATTCTCTAGCCTTATAATTCAGGTTGAATTTCCATATCAATTGTGCTTTCATTAGATTATAGCACCTATTTGTGTAGTAAGATCAGCACCATAAGACCAAATATTTAGAGCTGGAAGGAACCTCAGCAATCCCCTGATTTTACAGAGAAGGAAACTGAGGTCCAGGGAGGGAGGTTACTTGTTCAAGGTTACACACTAGTTGTAGTAGAAGTTGGATGATTCTGACTTAAGAACCCAGTGCTTTTTCCACTTTCTTCTGCTTCCCCCAACCCCCCCAAAAAAGTCTCTTTTTTTTTGGAATTGATTTGAGTTTAGCAGATTGAGCATCATAAAAGTGAAAAGGACCTTAGCAATCACATCCAGTTTCCACAAACGAGGAGGTTCAGAAACGTGAGGGTGAAGTGATTGGCTACGGCCACACTTAGCCGGCTAATGGGAGAGCTGGGACTGGGAGAATTTCAGATTTCTCTGGACTCTCTTATGGTGAAACTTTTTTTGGTAGTTCTAGCAATTTCTGATACCATTCCTTAATACAGTTAACTAATCTCCATTTCCAGGAAATGCTGTCTCCAAAAGACTCTCAGATGCTTGATTTCAGGTCCTTGGTTTTGACATTGCCACCATGAAATTCTTAGAAAAGACTTTAATATTTTTGTGTTGGAATCTTTCCATTAATCAAGCAGCATTCTTTTGTCAACACTAGGCGTATTCTCTTTAGCTCACTGGTATATACAACAGCCCATTTGTCTGCCTTGACAGCATTTATTTGATGGTGATACTGTTTCTATGGGGTTATTAACCTCACCTCCTAAAGCCTTTGGCTCTGATACCTCACTGTGCACCATGGCATGGCCCAGACCTTGGATTCCCAAAGTGTGCAGGCTCTGTTATGTCTGTAAGGCTGTAGGGCCCAGTGACAGACATTGTCTAACTAAATTGGGAGAGGCTCATCACCAGGCTGGCTATTGGGTGGTGAGTTCTTTGACCATAACAAATTCTAGGAGACCAGTTATATGTCCTATATATAATAGATATTATATATTCTAGTCATGTAGGGGCAGTGTTCTGCATTGATAAAGGAAGTATCCATATTCAAGAAAGCACAGGTCCTTGAAGTATCATTAAACCAAAACATATTACCATCAATATGTTTAGCATATCTTAAGCTAATTACAAAATTTAATAATAAGACTTCAAGCATTATTAAACACTAGCTTAAAAAGTCAGGTTCTGATAGTTCAAGCATCAATCATGATCGTATTTTCTTTTTGCTGTCGTTGAGTCATTTCAGGAGTGTCTCTTTGGGGTTTTCTTTGAAAAGATACTGGGGTGGTTTGTCATTTCCTTCTCCAGCTCATTTTATAGATGAGGAAACCAAGGCAAACAGGGTTCAGTGACTTGCCTAGGGTCACACAGCTAGTAAGTGTCTGAGGCCAGATTTGAACTCATGAAAATGAATCTTCCTGATTCCAAGCCCAGTGCTCTAACCACTGCACAACCTAGGTGCCCTTTATTTTGCTTACTACGTGACATTTTATAGATGTATACATGCATACACATACACACAGATGAAAGTCAGTGTGATGTAGTGGCTAGAAGGCTGGCTTGCTTGGAGCCAATTGTTTTTGAACACATTGATGAAAAAGACATTTGGGGACATGCCCAATGTGGGAATCTGTTTTGCTTGTTTGCATATATTTGCTATAAGTTTTTTTAATTGAAAAAAACCCCACTAAAATACAGAACTATCTTTCGTGACTCTGATGCATACTGGTTTTGTGACAAAGATGAGTTAAATTAAGTTCCAGGTGAGATTCTGAGTTGCATTTATGGGATGGGGAGTGTTGTTTTCCATCTGCATTAGTGGGAAGTTGGAAGTGGTGGTTCTTCATACCACTGCAGTCACAAGTTTGGACCAAATTACCACCCACCCACACACATTGAATGCATACACATTTACAGCTCTTGTGGTGAAATAAACTGTAGAAAGCTTAGATCCAACTGTTCGCTCCTTTCCATCTAACATTCAAGTCACAAAACATTTTTCCATATACAAGTTGTATGGAACCATTTATTGGAACATGGGCTAGGGTCCCAGAAATCTGGGTTTTAATGACTGCCACTAGCTTTTAAAAAATACTTACTGGTATCTTTTGTTTTTACATCATCTGCTTTTCCCAATTTTCTTCCTTTTCCTCCCAGAGAACCATCTTTTAAATCCCATAATAAAAAAGAGGGGAAAAACAATTCACAGCAAAACTAATCAACATACAAAACAAGTTTGACTTTTTCGAATGGAAAGTGTCTACTTAAATTAAATAGTGCTTCAATACATTCCAGTCAAATTTGCACTCTATTTCACTTTTAGTCACAATCCAATATTTTATTTCAAAAAAGAAATGCCCCCATCTGCCTCCTTTTCATTGCTGCCAGCAATGGATTATGGGTGCCACGAAGGGCGGGCTGCCACTACATTATCCTACTCAACTCATTTTCTATATAAGAACTGCTTATGGAAGCAAAAGTCTTGGCTGGTGCAGGCTCTGAGCTAATTACTGCTTTAGTAATTGCTAAGCCAGACAGGGTGAGGGGAAATTAAATACCTTTCTCTAGAAGGTGGTAGGATCTAACAGATACAAGTACTGTTCCATCAACTCTACTGTTCCTGGGAAGATAGTTATTCCTTGTTCCTCCTTCCTGGGTATTTTCAGCCACAAGTTATGCTAGCCAGAACCCCAAGAAACACCCTAGAGAAAGCTCAAGGCTGGAGTCTTTCTTTAATTAGATTAGTTCCCTAAAATTGTTTAGTAATGACTATTGAAGGCACAGCAGAGGAATGCATACACTGTAATTAGAGTATTTGACAGTATAACAAATTAGGCACTAGATGCCTCTCGGTTTATCAAGCATTGCCTCTTTTCTCCTGTCCAAATGATACACTTTAAGTGCCCTGCCAGGGTACAGCCCCAAGTCCTGCCTGAGAACTGCCATGTCAAGCAAGGAGCTCACTATTTTCCTGGATGATTCCACCATGATCCTCAACCACTGGCATTTAGCGACTCCTGAAACAGATCTGACCCTGTACTGGTTTCATTAGGCAGGAGCTCTATAGTTAATTACCATTAGCTCAAATCACTCAGTGTTTCATTAAAGGACAACTAATTGGAGGAATTAAATGAACAATCCAGCTGACCTCTCCTTCTTTTGCTTTGGAATTCCCTTAGTGCCAATAATTTAAAACAACAACGATGATGAAGACGACAACAATAGTGACAACGACGATGGCAACTTTTTTTCTTCTATTCTTAAGTGTTCTCCAAAGTGCGAATGGTATGGTGCACCATCACAACAACCATGTCAACTGAAGAATGGCTGGGAAGATTCTACTTTCTTCTTTCTGCCTTTTTCTCTTGTTGCCGTTCCTTCTCAAGAAGATGAGGTTGTATTTTGACTTGATTAGCTTAGCTACTAGAGATGGAATTTGGGGAGCTACGGGCAGGTAGGCAGCACAGTGGATACAGCACTGGGCTTGGAGTCAAGAAGACTCATCTTCCTGAGTTCAAATCTGGCCTCAGACACTTACTAGCTGTGAGATCCTGGGCAAGTCACTTTACTCTGTTTGTTTCAGTTTCCCCATCTGTAAAATAATCTGGACAAGAAAATGGCAAACCACTGCAGTGTCTTTTCTAAGAAAACCCCAAATAAGGTCTCAGAGAGTTGGACATGACTGAAAAATAACTGAACATAGAGCATAGAGAGAGGATTCAGAGAAGGGGAGAGTATATAGCCAGCATATCCTTTCCATGCCAGTGTCTCTCCCCAAACCGAAGACTCAGATCTGAGCCAGTGTCCTTCTCTCTCTCTCTCTCTCTCTCTCTCTCTCTCTCTCTCTCTCTCTCTCTCTCTCTCTCTCTCTCTCTCTCTCTCTCTCTCTCTTTCTGCAGGATGTCAGAATTTAACATCACTGTAATTCCTCACTGTGATGTTACTCAAGCACTACTCCTTAGAGATTTCAGAAAGTTAATTACACTGGTAAACAGAGCAGGGGATCAGAATCTAAGATGAGGAAATTGATCTTAAATAAAGGAAAGTTGTGTTGAGTCCATTCAGAGAGTGCTGAATAAAAAATGCAATTGTGAGTATTTAACAATTTTGGTGAGGAGGGGGCATGCCCACCTATTATGCCAGGGCACTGGCTGTTCTACAAGTCATCCATTATCACCCAATCTAGCTCAAGCTTTGGGGCAAACCTTCCAAGCTGGAAGAATAGAAAAGTCAAGGGCTCCTAGGGATAAATCCCTGTATGGCAAAATATCTTTTTTTTTTTTTTTTGCGCCAACCACCGATAAGTGAAATTCTACCAATAGCAAATCATTCTTCTCCTTAAAGAATTACTTCACAGACTTTTTATCTGAATATTTTGGGGAGGGGCAAAATATTTAGTCAATATTTCAGTGTAAGCCCAGTCAATAAAGCCTCCCCTGATACCCCCGAGTTGTTAGTGTTTTCTCCCTCCTCTAGTAATGCTGGAGTTAGCTATCTGTGCCCAGGAGAACAGAAGCACCTCGAGGGCAGTTTCTGTGTTACCATCCCCAACATCCAGCACAGTATGCCTTTCACATAGAAGGTGCTTAGTAAATGTTCCTGGAGTGAATGATTGTTTTTTCATAATACTCTATTCTGTGACAAGAAGGAGAAGTTATTTTGGTGATGGGGGAGGAAGGAGATAGGTATAAGGAAAAGGGCACAGAAATAGGTGAGAGAGTGACCCCCCTCAAAAAACTTTGCCAATGTTCTGTCATACTGAGAACTCCAAAAGGGGGAGGTCAGGGGATGGGGAAACATGGCCAGTGATAGGTTGTAATTTCATCATCAGACTATGCAGTCTGGGGGTGCGGGAAGGAAAGGGAGCTGGATTCTTAAAGCACAGTACTGACCACAGAGAGGTCCTTATAGGTGTTCAATCCTTTTTACAATGTCTGGTTGCCATAGAGTTCCAAGTTGAGAGAAAGAACACTCCTTTCCTTTTCTGTCTAGTGTATCAACAAAGGAGAGAGAAATTCCCACTTTTCCCCTTGTCAGCAGGGTCCCCTCTACAGGCAACTCCCAGTTTACAATCTCTCTCTTGAATTGGAACTCAGAAATTCCTTTGGGGCTTAGCTACTCAAAGTCTCTTCTTGACTCAATCAGAGAGCTTTTCTTACTTCACAAAGGGATCCTGGAATCTTTTGGTTAGGTTCCATCTTCTTAACACTTTGTGATCATATTTCTGGCCTTCTGGCAGGATATCAACTGAGAATGGGAGGGGAGCCTCCCTTTACATTATTATATTCTAATAATTCTTTGAAAATTGACCTGCCTCGTATATATGAAGGCCCTTGATTTCACTGATGTGCCAAGTCCCTCCACCCATGCCCATCAATACTGAGCCTGAGACTCAAAAGGTTCAGTGATTTGCCTGGGGCCACAGAGCAATAAATGTTAGGGGCAGGCACAAAGCAAGTGCTTATATTGATTGAACTATGGTTTTCGTGACTCCATTTCTAGCACTGTATCCACTTAATACCACAGTTCTTCTCTATGTGTGGTATATAGACTGTTTGTTACATTTGATAAACTGGAACATCCCATTACCAAACCATGCTGGCTAATGGCTAGAATTTCCTCAGGATGATGAGCTAGCTATATTGGAACAGTAGAGGCTTGAGTTAATGGAATTTGCTCAGTAAATAGAGGCTTTCTCCATGTGTACCACAGATGAGGCAAATAACACAAAAATGAGTCCTCTGCTCCCACCCAGTTGTAAAGTACCACAGAAACACTGTGCACATCCTTTTTCTGCCTTTGAGTCAGAAGACGTTTGATTTTGTTTCCATTTGTCTTCTTTAGAGGGGAAGGGTTGTGTTTTTTGTCCCAATCTTTTTGGGCGTAAGAATCTCTTTTAAAAGGTAAAACATCTTTTAGGATCCCTGCACGATAGCGGGTAAACTATTGGCATGTGTTTATTCATTACAACGGGACAGTGACTGGGGCAAATATGACTCTAGCAATAAGCCTGCACCTTCAAAAAAGAAAGAGGTACCGCGGACGTTTACTTCTGATTAGGACAAGCTACGATGGAAATATTGTCATCATTACCTCTACATCTTTGGAGGTGAAAAGGTGTTAAAGAAATATATCAAATATCTGTAGCCATGAAGACCCTCTTATGATGACAGAAAGCTGTATTTTTTATTTATAAAGAAAGAAAAATTCCTAATAAATTACATACTGAACCTTGGCTTAAAGAGAGTGGTTACTTTGGGAGGATGTGGTTTTATTAATGTAGCATGGGTCAGTTTTTTTTTCTTTTATTCAGGTATTTTCAAATAAAATTTTCAGTTTTTTTTTTTGTAAATGTTCAGGTATTTTCATCTGGGAAGATCTTGTTTCTTACTGGAAAGTCAGAATGACATAATGGATGAAATGCTGCACTTGGTGTCAGAAAGGTCTTGGTCTTAATCTTACTTCCAACACATCCTACTAGCTATGTGACTCTGGAGACATCACCTAATGTCACTGAGCCTCAGTTTCCTCATCTGTAAAATGGAGATGATTCTACCTGTAGTAGAAGTCTCATAGGACTTTTGTGAGCTTGAATAAGATATTATCTTATTATAGACAACATCTCTGGAAACTTCAAAGTGCTATATTGGTTAGCTGCACTGAGAAGGAAAGTAATACAATAAGATGCACACATGTGCGATGCACTTTCAAGTTTACTAAAGGACATTTATTCAAAAGGCCCTGCCAAAGCTGTTCTTTTTCTAAACCCACAAGTACGTAAAAAAGTAGACAACGCATACATGCTGGCTAGACTCACTCTCTGGAATAGGACCCTCGAGCTTTATGCAACCACAGCTTAATGAAGTTTGCTGTTCTTTTGTCATAGATCCTATCCCACAATCCTTTACTAGGAACCACGCCACCTTTCCCTACTCCACAGTGTGTTTGCCATATGCCATGGGACATAGAGTTGCTTTTTTATGAACAAACTTCATTTGTAAAGGAAAACAGGTTCTAACTGTTTTATCAGTTTCAGGCTTTCTAAGTGCAAAATCTGTTTCCTAGTATGTTTTTATACGTTTTATATTTTACATATATTAATCACATCTTCTATGTAAATTACTTTGACATACACATGTAAAGGATAATTAATATATGGCGAGTAATGTGTTTTAGTAATATGCAAATTAAATCCCAGTAGATTAACATTGCCTTCTCAAATAATTTCACATAAGAAAGCCTAGAAACTTCCATCGTTATTTTTAGCTTGTGCAATGCTTCCACTCATTTAACTAGTTAATTATAGCCTGCAAATATGAAACTGATGTTAAACAAATCTGACAACTTAGGTGGACAATTTCCTCAAACATTACATTTTTTGCTTTTGCAAATGACAAAATTGATTTTGTCCCCTAAAATCAATGCATTGCTGGGCTTACCATACTCCACAGCTCTCTCTAATATGCTTGCCCTTTATGATTCGGAATTGTTAAATGCATTATTAAGGAAATGGAAGTTTCCAGAGTATGAGACTGTGGAATAAGAGGTCAGAAGTCAATACTTCTTTGTTTGGTTCTTTGCAATAACCTTGACCAATCTCAACTCACAAATGAATCTCTGAAATGGGATTTCAGGGAAGACAAAGTAAAACACATGAAGAGCCACATGCCTCTTTTGTTCCTTTGAGTCATGAGGTCTTCAGCTTTCCTGTAAGAAATGTGTGCCAATCCTCTCTGGGCCCCATTCCTTTTGCTTCCTTAATCTTCTATTTTCTATATGTTTCAGCTAACGGACACAAAGCCCTTCTCTTGTCCCAATATGCTGTGATACTCTGCTTCCCCCTCCTCCTCCTAGCTGCCATTTATATAGTGCTTTAAGGTTTTCAAAGTGCTTTATAAATATCATCTCATTTTATCCTTACAACAACTCTGGGAAGTAGAGGAAGTAGATAAAGAAACCGAGGCAGACAGTGGTTAAGCGACTCACCCAGGATCACACAGCTAGTAAGTTTCTGTGGCTGGATTTGAACTCAGGTCTTCCTGACTCCGGGCCCACAGCTCTATCTACTGTACCACCTAGCTGCCTTTCATTAACATAAAATGCCAAGAACTAAGTAAATATCTAATGTAATAGATTATAGAAAGTTACTCAGAAGATTAATGAGTTAGCAGTATACCTAGGTAAAGTACAGATTACAATACAGATGAATAACGAATCAGCATGGAGAAATCCTAGTGTGGGGACTCTATTCATTAACATAGATGAAGATCACATACAAATATGATCAGAGGTCACATCTAGGACTTATCTACTAAGTTCTAGGCAGGTGCTTGAGGCATAGAGAAGGTAAGTTCATTGTCCAGGGCCACATAGCTAATAAGTGTCAGAGACAGGCCTTAAAACCAGTTCTTCTTTACTATAGGCTCAGCACTCTAAGCACTAGGCCATGCTGCCTCTTTTAAAGGAAGCACTGCAATTAAAAAATAGTGCTAGCTTTGCTTAGAGCTGTGGAGAGATTTTGCCAAAAATCCATTTTGCTATCAGCATTGCAAACTAGGGGGCATTTTTTCAATCATCCAGGTAGTGTTGGCATTTCATAGATCTCATGGAGGTACTTTTAAAATATGTTGCCCATTTATTGTAGTTTCAGAGATTGCCACAGAACAATATTAATGAGCATTTAGCCCTTACCCGTGCTGGGGTTCATTAATTTTTACTAGACTTCCTATGAAGATAACCACCCTCCCCTCCCCCTCCCCATACACACAATCTTAACTGTACTTATGATTAAGAAAGTACATAGTACATTTTTCTATTATAAGATGATTGAATTGTGTACTGGGATGAGGTAGGAGAAAATAAAAAGGCTAATTACTACAAGACTCAGCTTTAAAAAGATAGCATGCAGATTATTTTCTACTCACAAACATAAATCTAGCTCCTTCTGAGCAAACAATGTAAACACGAAGTTTCGTTTAAAGAGTTATTTCCAGCTATTAACAGTTCTGAGCTAAGTCTACACAGGCATTTTAGTTGCCCTGAGCATCATTTCAGCCAGCAGGGAGGTTGAAAAGCCTAGTATAAACTTTTGCTACATTAATAGATCTGTTGTGCTCAAACGGTAAGAAGTAAAAGCCTCACTATAGTCTACGTTGGTTAGTTATCACTTACAAGTGACACCCCACCCCCACCCCAAGCCCCAGACACTGCCATGGATACTAGGTATATGTATATGTATAGGTATAGGTATAGGCACACATGTTTTATGAAATTCCCTAAGTTTCCAGAGGCTATTAACTTGGAAAGAGCTTCCTTCTGCCAAGAAGCCACTTGGCTGAGACGTGGGAAGGTCCAGTAGTTGAAGTAGAAGAGAATGGGAACTACAGGTAGCACCAGAGCCATATGCTTCTCTATGGTCTGTCAGAGGGTACAGGAAGGTAGGGAGAGACAGGATCAGTTTACAAGGGGGAGGTTGCTATGTCTTTCCTTGCTTCACTGAACACTAAACAACCCAACACCTATTTACCCATCCAAACCCTCGCAGCTTCTTCCCCTATCCCCACCTCTTTTTCATCTCCAGCGCTCAGTACAATAAATGCTAATTGACTTGACTCGACTTGACTTCCCTTTTCCCTTCTGACAGGTGGGAGGAGAGGTATTGGGGAGGGGCGGAAGTTCAATCTAGGCTGCAGAAACATTTCCTGTTGTATTGCTATAACTATTGTAGCATTAAAAATTAGCCACAATCATGCTTCATCGTCAGTAATACATGTATATATAATTAGAAGTCAAATAGCTTTCAATGGACTTACCAACTTAATTTATTCACCATTTTGTTATCTTTAAAACTAATGGCTAAGTTGCATCAGTCATGAATGGTTAGCAATTATTCTCCTTAAAAATAGTAATAAATTATGCTAAGAGGTGACAAATAATCATTTTGCTAACACTAATGGAGTTAATAAATCATCACAATCATTTTGCTGTCATCATTATCCAAAGGCAGTACCCCAGACTTCTATTTATTTTGTTGACAGCAAGCCAGTTCTCTTGGGAATAGGAAGAGAAGAGTCAATTACAATACAGGGTAATCTTTAACACATAAAGGTACATGTGTACTGTTTGAGACGACCAATAATTTTGATATAGCTTAATTTTGTGACACCAGTGGTCATGATGTGTGTGTGCTTCTACTGACATTAGGCTAACTTGGAACATCTGGCTTGGACCAGACAAAAGTGGATTGAACTGATTGCCCCACCTTTCATTAGTTCCCTGTCTGATAAATGCTTGATTTTGGGCCACACACATTTCATCTTTCTCTTTTGTTGTGTTCTTAATTCTGTGGTATTCAAGAATGGGTTTTACTACAAGGGAATGTGAAAATTTATAGCTCTTTAAAGAGCATTCTTCAATGACTGTTAAGAGATGTTACAACAGTTACTGGTCTGGAGAAGTCAAGTTGTTTCAAGGATCATTCGAGGCCAAAATGAAACAAGATTAATGTCATTAAAATGCAAAGATTAGAATGGTTGAAATGAGAAACTAAACAAAATATTGAAAAACTAGTGCTTTAAATTAATTAATTAATTAATCCTTAAAAAATAAGCTAAGATCTTCAGTGGGATTTGTCAGCTGACAGGACTGTGATTTTTTTATAGTATGGTGTAGACTTTTCAAAGATGGAAGAAGAGTAAGAAGACTTGTTTAAAAAAAAAAAAAAGGAAAACCATGCCAAAACCATTGTCAGAAAGTCGGGACATCTCAATCAGACTATAGTAACACATCCATCCAAAAACTCTTTTGGTAATTAAAAAAAAAACACCTTTCAGTGGGCCTGGAAGCCTTGTGACCATTCAATGGATGATGAACTCTGGTATATATATTGTTATACTGAATAGAAGAATAATTGCAGAATGATCAAAATTCCCAAATGGAGATAGAACTGTGCCACAAGTTATGAATAGGTGAGAAATTTATCCAAGAGATGGAGATAAAGGTACTTCAGTGGCCTGAAAACTCACTTGATTTAAACCCCACTGAAAATCTTCTAGTTACAATCAAAGATAGACTTGGAAAAATGGACTGTTCATCAAAAGTGCATTTAGTATTCAGCATGATTAAAGTGTGGTGACATGATGAAGGATTAAAGAAGATGTGTCGAAATTTTGTGAATTCAATGCCAAATCATTTGAAACAACTGACTGCAGCAAAAGTAGAACAGATTTCAAAATAAAAGTTTTTAAAAGATGCAGAAAGTTATAAGATGTAATGTATGTCAGTGCATTTAAGCATTTTACCTTGTCTCAGTTAATTTGTTGCCAACAAAAGTTATGTCTTTGAAATGACATAAATGATAGCTCAATTACCATTTTTATATGAGACATCATAGAGACCTAATCTTGGCAAAGATCACTACATCTGGGTATTAGATGCAATCTTTGGCTCCATCAGTCAAAATGGCTTATAGTACTTAAAGCCTCTCATTAAGGCCAGGCTGATGTAGGACAAAATAAAGTTAGGTTAAAACTCTATCCAATTATTCAGCATTCATTCACCCAATAAGCAACAAATTAAGTGACTACTATATGCAATGAACCATTCAGGCACTGAGCTTATTAAAATAAAAAGTGGCAGTCCTGAGAACTTACATACAGGTAGGAGCAGGAGAGGAAGGGAGGCATAGGACACACATATATTGTAAGAACTACCATGTAATAGAGACGGTGAGTGATGGCTCAATGGAAAGATTCAGACACATCTAAGAGAATTTGGGAGGAGGTATCAACTGAGCTGAGCCTTGAACAAAGAAGGATTCTCAAAGGCAGGTGAAGATACGAGTTCTAGGCACTAGGAATGGCCTCTGTTAGTGCAATACTATTCATTTCTACACAAACACTTCACTAATATCTGTAAATATTAAATTTCATTCTTTGTACAAGTTTCTATCCATTCTTGCAGTCACTAATGTTTTGGATGAGATCTTTGCTGCTTAGGTGTTGATTTTTCAACGCCCTTAATATATTTCCTTAACTCAGTTATTCATTGTCAAAGCAGGAATCCACGTGCTTCCTGTATTGGGAGATTCAGTTACTTCTTTTTCTGCTAGTTCAAAGTGTGCTTTTGCACTATTGTGACAAAGCTGGAAGCACCGAGTTCCATTCCTGATAGTTACTTAAACTTGGTGCTCCAGAAGGTATTCATCTGGAAGACAGGGACAGCGCTGACTTAAGTGGTACATAATGTACATTTAACTTTTTAAAAATATGTTGTACTCTAGACAAGAAAAGCATGTAACATCTGTATAAATATGCATGAGTTCAGTATACATTCATGTCTCATTGTGATTTCCAATTGTTTCAATCAAGGGGAAAAAATTAGAAAGAATTGTCTGACAAGAATTTCAGGAAATAAACATGTGTGGAACATAAAGGTATGATATCAAATCAAAGGCTGGTCAAGATTGAGTGGAAGCTATATTTAATTATGTCAGTACAAAAATCACTTAATGACCAAAGTCTACAAGGTCTCGTTATTAAAAAGTGATTTTCATTATTTCTGTTGACACTTTTACAGTTATTAAATATACAGCAATTCTAGGAGCACAGAGTAGAGGGTCGATTATCTTTATAATACAACATTCCTTTAGTTCCTCCCTGACATTACTGAAATCTGTCCAGAGAAAGGCTGTAAACTTAAAGAGAAAATATTCATTTGCTTGTTGCTATCTTTCCAACATCGAGAAATCAAACTTGTTAGGGGTGTACAAGAATGTTTGTTGCCTTTCAAGGGAATGGAGTAATATGAGAAACAAGGGTCAAGCTTGCAAAGCTGAATTAGCTACATGGTTCCTTGATAGCCTGCCAAGGCTTTTCACTTTTCTCAGTTGAAAATACTGTTTAATTGATAGGGGCAAAAAACACAGCACGTATATGGATATCACACCGTGCCTGGGTAAAACTTTACAAATGAAAACAATAGAGTCTGGCAACATCTATGCAGACACTGCAGAAGTCCACTGTATGACAATGCTCTGAACGATGTGGAGGAAAAATCCTAGGCACAGCCAGAGCCGACAGATGTCAGCCTGGAGGTGGAGGTGTCCAGCTGCCCAAACATCTCTATCCTACTTGTTTTAGTGCTTACAATTCCCACCAGTAGAATGGCTCCATTGGTCTATTACCTGAAGTTCCTAGTCAAGATGGAGATATGACCAGGAAGGAATAACCCACTAAACCATTAGCAAGGTTTCACTTATAAGGTTAGCTAGATGTTCCCTTGGAAAGCAGAGAATAGGACACCGAGAGTGTGAATGCACAGGATTTGTGGCAGGAGGTAGGTAGAAGGAAGGGCTGGGGCTGGACCATAAAACACCACTGGAGCTGGGCAGGGTCAGGTGGGTCCCACAGCGAGGGCCCTGGTGTGCCACGGGATCATGGGAGGGCATCAGGAAAAGCTGCAGGGGTAGAGAGTGGAGAGGACATAGGGTGCTAAACGCTAATGACAAGGACTAAACAAGTCTTTTAAGGGTTGGCTAGAAAGGAGATGCAGTAGTTTTGCATTTGGGGGAACAAAACCATGTCAAAGAACCATTCTGAATCACATAAAACAAACAGTGGCCTCCTACAAGTCTGCTAGGAGTATGCAGGCAATGTAGGCAATTTGTTGTTATTTTGGTGGTTGCACAAACTTCTTTAGCTTTGCTCATTTGTTCAATGGGGACATTTGTTTTGATATCAAAATACAGAACATCCTGACATTTCCAAATATGCTTAAAAACCAACTTGTATAAAATAAGCTGCTAGTGCCTTGTCCTCGAAGCTTAGCTTGTATCTACTCTGTACGTATTTTGGAGATCCCTTCTGATGTGCACTCTGTCTGCATCGTCAGAACAGAAGCTCTTCTAGGGAAGGGACTATCCCTGGCACTCAGCACAATGCCTCATACAGCACATCAGAAGTGGATGCTGAGCAATAGTATCTAGTTAAGTTTTCACACGGAGAAAACAGGAATTTAGCGTGTGTGTGTGTGTGTGTGTGTGTGTGTGTGTATTTTTCAGTCATGTCTGACTCTTTGTGACCCCATTTGGGATTTTCTTGGCAGAGATACTGAAGTGGTTTGCCATTTCCTCCTCCAGCTTACTTTACAGATGAGGAAACTGAGGCAAACAGGGTAAAGTAACTTGCCCAGGGTCACACAGCTAGTAAGCGTCTGAGGCCAGATCTGAATTCAAGTCTTTCTGACTTAAGGCCTGGCACTCTATCCACTGTGCCACCTAGCTGCCCTATATATGTATATATGTCTGTCTATCTATCTATAAAGTCTTATTCTTGTTTCCACTGAACACCTTGACTATTGTCTTATCCATATTACAAATGACTTAATAAACATTTGTCACATGAACTAAACACAATTTTTTAAAATTTGTAATTTAGTGCCTGAGTTTGAGTGTAACAAAACATATGAATTGTATAATATTGACTTTATAGGATTTTTAAAATGCTGTTATAGTCCGTATGGCATTCCATGTTTGAGGATATTTTTTGTAGCAAATCTAAGGAAATGGCACATCTGTATGGCATTACTTAGCTATATCCCAAGTAATCAACCTTTTCTCATCATACTGGACTGTAATGAATATAAAATACTTTTCTTGATAATCAAAGTGAACCCATATTACACATACTATCTTCCCTGAGAAGCATTTGCAATCTGAAAGGACTTGGAATAAGAAAGCTGGAATGGAAAAGAAAAAGAAAAGAAAGTGCTTTAATATCTATGGGCCTTCAGATAGCACAGTTCACTAGCTACCCAAATTATTTTCAGGCAGTTTGAAATATCTCATCAAGTCCTTCAGATAAAATTTGAAATATGGTCCCAGCTGTGAAAAAAATAGCATTTTATGTGCTAGATCCTGAAATGCCAGCTCTTGTGCTTCACGGTTTTCCAGAAAGAGCCACTGAGAACTGGTAATAGACATTGTGAACCCCCTCCCCCCAAAAAAGTCTCCTATGATTGGATAGTATTGTATGCAAACATAAAAACCGTCCTTGGTAGGCAGGAGGAAAGTTGTTGCAAACAGACAGCCTTAGCTTCTGTCAAAGCATCTCTAGGACAGAGAGAACTATGCTTCCCAGAGGACATTGCTCTGGCCAGCCCCACAGCTGGCCTGGGAAAGGAATCCCACATAACCTTAGTCCTCCCCAAGCTCGCCAGGATTGTCAACAACGGAGCATCGCAGACAATTAACATGACCATTTATTCCTCGTGTCTTTTTTGCTATGGGGAGGAAATTCAGCTGATGAGCTATTAGCATCCACATGTCTTTTTTGGGCAAACCATTTGTTCAGTTCTTGAAACTCACAGAGTGACTTACCAAGTACAGAAAATGGCTGCAGACTTGACCTAGTCTTAAAGGACATTATTCTAAACATAGTACTTTTTATTCTTCTTCACCAATACATCCAGCAAACGCAGTTTGGGAGCTAACAGGAATATGTGCAAGCCATTATGATGATCATCTAAGCCAATTTTGGTTTATTTGTTTAGAAAAAGAGGCATTTGATTTTCTTTTGGTCTAAACTTGGGAAGTCATCACGGTGGTAAACTCCTGGTATGGAAACTCCCTCCACTAAGTCAGATTGGTAACTTATCTGTAAATTGCTTCTTAAGAGGGTTACCTGGGGACACTGAGAAAGTAATTGCCTTGCCCTTGGTCATACACACAGCTACTAAGTGTCAGAGGAAGGACACGAATGCTGATCTTCCAGGCTATTATCCATACTACCCACACACTTCTCTTCTTTCCTACCATTTTTGTTCTTCCCTCACCTGGCCACCTACCTCTTCTCTCATACCAGCTAGCTGTCTCTGTCCCCTTCCTTCTTCCAAGTCCTGGTGGTCTCTTTACCAAAATACTTTGCTGCTTCTTCCACCTCCTTAGCAATATCACAGGAAAAGTAGAAAAATGTATTTTAATAATGAATTTTAGGGGATTTGGAATATATACACATATGAGTATGTATAAGCGTGTATATTTGCACATGTATGAAATATAGGTGTGTATATGTACATGTATAAATCATATATATGCACAATCTAGGGAGACATTTACATATTTACATATATATGTCAGTGTGTATATATTAAGCATCTATGTGCCAGGCATTATTGTGTTAAGATACTCCTTCCCCTCCTCCTCCTTCTTAACATTTATATAGCATCTACTATGTGCCAGGTATTGTGCTGAATACTTTGTAAATATTATCTCATTTGAGCCTCACGACAATCCTAGGAGATAGGTGCTATTATTATCATCTACACTTTACAGAAGAGGAAACTGAGGCAAACAGAGGTTGAGTGACTTTCCAAGGGTCACACAGCTATTAAGTTGTCCAAGGCTGGTTTTAAATTCAGGTCTTCCTGATTCTAGGCTCAGCATTCTATGCACTGTGCCACCTGGCTACTATGAAGACAAAATGAGACAGCGTCAGCCCTTCAAGAAGCCTATATTCTACTGAAAAAGATAAGATATACACACTTAAATATATACTATATGTGTGCATGTGTATACATAAGTAGAAGGTCTTTGGAGGAAGTTTTCCCTCCTTGTCTCCCTGCCACCAGCAAAATGTTAGCATGGAAAAAAATGAACCTTCGCTTTCATGGGATGCTTGGGTCAGTAAAGAGCTTTGTAATTTCTTGAACATATAATCAACAAGGAACTCCAATGAAGAGCACTATTGGACTTTATCAAGGACCTGTATGAAAGAAAGAGAAGCTTTCTCTAGTCACAAGGCAAGAGTGCGGGAGGATGGGCTAACAGCTTGTGTATTCCACTAGTGCCTGTGGGATATCTAGAGAAAGTGAGGAAGCTCACCCCAGGGGGTGAGCTTTTAGGATAATAAAGGTGACATGGGCATGGGCAGTGTGGGCAGCATGGGCAGGCAGGGATGGGTTGAGATCTGTATAGCCGGAGACAGAGAGATGTTAAATGGCTTATTTGAATCTGTGGACTACAAGCGGCTAAGTCAAGCTCCTTATTTACACACAAGAAACTTCTTTGAAAGTGTTCGAATTGAACTAAATAGTAGATACAATAAATATTGATGATTCATTTCAAAACAACAAAGATTTTTTAATGGCTTGATATGTACAAGGCACCATTCTAGGTACCTGATTTGATGAATGGACCCCATCTAGGGATTTTCCCATTCATGTGTATATGTGTCTGTATTTCGTATATACACCGAGAAATGAGTGTGTTCAAATATACACATAACTCTATAATGATATACCACAAAAGGGGAAAAGGCACTTGTAATAAGCTTGCTTCACAGGCCTGACCCCTACCTCCAACTTTCTGAGTCCTTTGAATAAGTTTGCATGTTTTTCTTTCTGCCTCTATTGCAAGGGGCCCCCTTTTCTCAGTGCCTTCTATATAAATGCAGGCATTGTTTTTTGGAAAGCCTTTGTTACAACAGGATTGCCCATTCTGCAGTAGCCACTGAGATCTTTATGGCTAATCCTGAACATAATGCTTTAAATCAATTTAACATCCAGCCAACTTTATACAGCCATTACAGAGATGGCATGATATCATCAATAAAAATGATACACAGCCTGCTCCGGAGTCATTCAACAAACAATTCCCCAAAATCACCGATTTCGGAGACAGTTCCTTTAATGGCAAAGATTTACTGAGCATCACATTCGCAAATGCTCACTGAGGAGAGGACAGAAGGGCAGTGTCTGAGGCCTGCGTGCTTACACACCTTGTTTTGGGGAAAAGGAGGAGGGCTATTTATCATCGTAGTCAATGGCCACCCTGTCTGAAGCATGGGGCACTTGAAGGAGAAAACTCAACCCTAAATCAACATTTAAAGTGGATCTATCTGGATAACTACAGCTAGCTTTCATAAATAATCCAGCAGGTTCCCAAAGACCGTCCGGTTAAGATGGGTCAGACGTAATAGGAAGGGGTGGCGGGCAGTTACAATTTGAGCAAAGAAGAAAAACAATTGTTTGTGTGACTGACATTCCCCAAGAGTGACTTAGGTTCATGCTTTAAAACCTTTGGATAATACTCCAAACTTGGCAGTGCTATTAGATACTCAAGTTCATTAGATACTTAAGTTCATTAGATACTTAAGTTCATTAGATACTTAAGTTCATTAGATACTCAAGTTCATTAGGCTGTATGGGATTCAAGTTAAAGTTTTGACTGTCTTGCTTTTGAATCCTTACCCCAAGCTCCTAGAATCTATCTTCATGCCTTTCTTTGGACCTTCAGCACTTAGAACAATGCCTGGTGCATAATAAGGGCCAAATAAATGCTTGGTGACTGATTTTCTGAATAGTACCTGGTACATAGTAGGTGCTGAATAAATGTTTATTGATTCATTGTTAAGAATCATTCTTACGCTTCACAGGCAACATGGTACAGTGGATAGAGTGTATTTTATACATTTTCATTTGTTCACGCACCTGGTCAACTACTCGTTTTCAGCAAACATTATCACTGTTGTAGAAAACTTTCAAAGTTTACACCATAAAGGTGATATGCTAAAAATGCTTCACTGCTTGGTAAGATAATTCCCTGTAGGGAACATTCCCTCACTTCTAGTGACAATAACTGAGACATTGGAGTATTGGACATTCCACCTTGAATGTATTAGTTTGAACGAAATAAAACTTTCTTTAATCATATTCTTTTCATAAGCTTATATATTATCCACACTTCTCTCAGAAACGGCAACAGCTCTCCAATTGGTTTGCTCTTACTCCTATCATAGGGTGGAGGTGGGGGGTTGTGGGAAAGAGGTAGAAGGCGAGGCAGTAGATTATGGCCCAGACTGAACCTCTGAGAAGGCAGTAGTGTTCCTCCACACCCCTCCATCCTGAGTGAGAGCCCAGGTGGCCACATCCTTTTATTAAGGGCATTTGTTCTATAAAGTTTGGATTCAGTCAAAGAGCTCCCCACCCATAGCCCAGGGCATTTAGAAACATTAAGCACCATTGCAATTATACCACCTCAGTGTCCAGACTAAAGTCCAAAGTCCTTGGATTGCCCAGCTAAGGACAACCACAATGTTTTATCTTGCCACTCTCTCGACATGTTCTTTGTGCTCTCTCAGGCTTTGTTCACACTCTTTCCTTTTCTGGCTTTTTCTCTCTAACCAGCCACATGATGCACATTTCTCAAATTCCATGTTCTCTGAAAAGATTTCCTATAACACTTTCTATTCTGTGTTCTCTCTCTCCTCCATATTTTCTTCCTCTCTCTCTCTCTTTCTGACTGTCCTCTCTTTGATCTTTCCCTCCCCTTTTCTCTCTCCTCTGTTTCTCCTCTCTCCCTTTCTCTCCTGTTTCTCTCTTCTCTCTTCTCTTTTTCTCTGTCTCTCTATCTCTTTGTCTCTGCAATGTCAGAGTGATCTGGACCTATGATTTCATCGGTATAGGGAACTCCCAGTGTGGAAACTCCCTCTACCAATACAGATCAGTAGTTGCTCTTTTCCTTTTAATCTTGCAGAGGTACCTAGGAGCATTGGAAGGTTCTGGTTAAGGGCTTCCAAAATCTTTGAGCCAGAAGGGTCTTTAGATATCATCTACGGGAACTCTTCTTACGTGACTGCTCGAGAAACTAAAAATGTAAAGCAGTATGTGAGCTATCACTGAACATGTATGCCTTCTCTCTCTAACTATATAATAAGCTCGGAGGTCACCCTTCACCTCCTTCCTGTTACTTTGTTACTCTTTTTGCAGAGCAGAGCTTCAGTAAGTTACTATGCAGCCACAGTAACCACAGAGACATCATTTCTGGGTTAAACTTGTAACTGAACAAAAATACTCAAGTCTCAGTCTTATCCTCTTTCTTCTGAAAGTGCTGGGAAATATCCCGAGAAGCAGAGGATTTAGAAAATATTACCATTAATACTAACTTTTGATGAGGCACAAAAATGAAATTGGACTCATTCCACTACTCTACTGGAAAGAAGAAAACAAATGTTCCGGCGAGAGACTGTCTGCAAACAGCTAGTATCTTAATAAATTATTCGGATGGGGCTTATAGATTGCAAAAGTAATTATAGCCACTTAAAGTGATCCTCTCTTCTTAACAACATTTTACAATTGCAAGGAGGCTGGGAGGACAAGTGTAAGCAAACACTTCTAAGCACAAGCTACTAGGAAATAGTGGGATTATTCCCTGCTGGTATATTGTTGTCATCTGCTACCATTTGAAGAAAGGTCAGTTGAGGTTAAAATCTATTTTCCATGTTTAAGCTTCCACCCCTCATTATCAGTAGCACAGTGAATATAAGGCCGGGATTTTGTTGTTCCCCTGGTAGTTCTAATCACAGACAGGAAACGTGGGAAATGAAGTAAATAATTTCATTATTCTTATTCTGAGTGGATTGCAGGAATGAGAATGGTTTTCCCAAAAAGAAAAAATGATACACCTTCTCAAAAGTTGTGTCAAACATGTCTCCCACTACAAGCTTTCAATTTAACCACATTAGGAAACAATTGGTCTTATCTTTCTTTCCTTAAGCAATAATTCAGCGGCTAGCAGTCAAGGGGGCACTGCTACATTTATGTGAAATACAAGTAAGAGGTTGTGCTGGACAATAGACACACGTTAAATTCTCTTTATACTGCCTTCCGCTCCCCTCTCCCCCAATTTTTACAGGAAGTCAAAAGAGAACTTAATTTTATGGATGGACACTCTCCAATCCTCTGTAGTTGGCCTGGAGTTTACAAACTCTTCCAGATCCTCGAACTTTGCATTTAAGAAAAGCTTCAGAAGCATACCTCACTTCAAAATGGTTGGGCCCTGAGGATAGCAGAAAAGGGCAAGGAAAAGCAAATACTAAAAATGATTTGGAGAAAACACAATGGTTTGGGGAAGGGAAGCAGTTGTTAGTAAAGAATATGCATATAGAATATGAAAGCTCTCTTTTTTCCAAGAACCTGATACATAATGGCTCCCTACCATCACAGGACATGTTTATGGAACTAGGAGAGTCCTAAGCCCAATTATTTCATTTCATTTCATTTTTTGGAGCAGGAAACTAAGGAAATTAAGACCCATACACATTTAATTTCTTACACTGATATAAGTGCTGGAGATACAAAACCAAAAATGAAACTGTCCTTGAGATCAAGGAGTTTATAGAGTTTACATTCTAACATGGCAGCCAGCATGTACACACATAGGTATAAGTGCATGCCATATCCACACATACAATAAATACAAGGTAATTTAAGGAGGAACCACTAGGGGATCAGGAAATGATTCATTTAGGAGATGGCCTAAAGTTGAGCTTTGAAAGAAAATTAGGTCATTTAAGAGGTTACTGGTGACTTCAGAGAGTGAAGTTTTGGGTAACTTATAAACTTAGAAGCCAGACTACAAAGGGTTTGGAAAAGAGTAAGAGGAAAAGAAGGAAAGGGAACCCTCTAGGGAGTATTTTTCAAGGATGGGGGAGACCTGGGCATGTCTGTAGGCACCAAAGAAGGAACCAGTAGATAAGGAGAAAATGAAGATTGAAGATATGGGGGAGGATATGATGGGGGGGGTGTCAATTTGCCAGTAAAGGCAGGACAGGATGAGATCAAGGGTACATGTAGAGGGGGTGACCTATGCATCAGAGACTGGAATAAATGAGGAGAGGATAGGGGATGATGTCATATAAAGGGGTTTTAAGACCCCTTAGGGATTTGGGGCTCATAGTAAATGGGCTCTATTTTCTCAGTAATATATGTCTCAATTAGAAAACATCACTAGCTCAATTGCCTATGTGAAGCTGCTCATGCTAGCTGCTTCTTGAAATCAGAAGCTAGGGATGGGTGGATCAGGTCTCATGAAATCTATTTGTTCATCCTCTGACTGAGGGAGTTTCCCTTTCAGTGGGATCATTCATTTGGCAGTGTGAGAATGTCTGCAACTGTTGAAAGGAAAAGGAAAATTTGGAATTTGACAGCAACTCTTAACAATTGCTCAGCTGAAAGGCACACTGGGGAGGTAGATGCTGTTCTGAGCCCTGGAGTCTAGGGTATCACATTTTAGCGTAACAGTTGTTGAGCTAGTTATAGAGGGTACCAGATAGGGATTTGAAACAAATGCCAGAGATCAGATGGCATTGACTATAAGCACTGACTGCCAAAGATTACTAGAAGGGAAAATGGAAAACCGCCTATATCATGACAACTGAATGAACGCATGTATACACACATACACATATATGTATATGTGTGCTTACACATGTGCAATAGATAAAATTTCAATATAAGTAACATTTTAGTAAACCTAAATACATGGGAAGACTATGTATAATGTGCTAATTGGAAGACTACATATAATATGTTAAATGAAGTCTCAAGTACAACTATACCAGCCTTTTTCCCTTTTTCTCTTGCTTAATATATATTACAAATATTTTAAACTTTGACTTATATTACTTAATGTGTCTCTGTATTGTGTTCCCTGCATTTCAAATGGGGCTGAGCATGAATGTGGATGATTGTAAGATTGTCCTTAATAGCATATTCCATACAGAACCTATCTATCTGTTTCTCAGAGATAGGCTGGATGGATTCTGACACTCCAGGGTAGGATAAGATGCTAAAGGACCAGAGGGTTTCTTGCATCTTGCTAGCTGGCTTGAAGTTCTACAGGGAAAACAGACAGACTGCATCACAGTCATGGTTTCATGGTATACTCTTCTAATACATCCCTGACTGAGCAATAGTGGCCTTTTGCTGTGTGGGATACCATAAAAAAAAAAAAAGAAATCACTTTCTTTGGGAGAATAGCATCAAAACTGGACTACATGGCCAATTTTCAGGCTTAAGAGGAAAAAAACCCAACTTTTTAGTTTGGAAAACTCTAGCTATTCTCATGCCGTAAAAAGGAAAACAATATCTTCATTTTCTCTAGATACTACTATTCACACAAAACCAGAATTATAACCTTCTGAAGAGTGGCCAAAGCAAGTGGTTCATTTTCACACGGAACATATTTCTCTCCATTTTCAAAAAAAGTAAGAACAACTTTGAAGGGAGACTTCTAAGAGCTTTAAAATCTTCCTTGGGTATCATAGATGCCAATTATAATCATGCCTGGAATGCTTTCCAGCAGCTCAAGGGCCTCCTTCTCCATTAAGAACTTTGCTGCTCTTCTCCCCCTCCCCAGCCCACGACAGTCATTAGTTCTGTCCTCTCTCTGAAATGATGTTGCATCTATGTGGCACGTTGTGTACACACACATCTCCCCAGTACAACTTCAGCTTTCCAGAAGGCAGATACTTTCATTTTTATCTCTCTTTCTAGGGCTTAGCACACTGCTCTGCAGAGAATCAACGCTTAATAATTGCTCATCAAATGAATGAATTACTTCTTTCCTTCTGGACTATTCTAAAGTCCGGACCTTATTTTAATTTGAACTCTCATTTATTTCCCCATAGAGAATTGGAGATGAAATACTGTGACATTTTCATCCTCTTTGTTTGCCCACTGCAATTATACTGCTAAGATGACAACTGGTATTCGTTCAACAAATATGCAAGTGCCTTGTCTGTAGATGACACTGTGTTAGGCGAAGAGACAGAGACTGGGCTGCACTACATTTCTGCCTCCTGACGTGTACTGTGTGGTTGGGGAGAAAAGAGATCCCAAACAGGAAGTAATTCCTCAATGGTGAAAGGCAAAATGAGTGCTAGAGGAGAGGTCATGGAAGCTTCCCAGAGGTCAGAACAGAAGGTTTGGCTGGATCTCAATAGGCCAGTAGGGAGTCAGATAAGGGCACAGAGAGAAACAAATCATGGAGTCAGGAACGAATATCACAAATTGTAGAAATGGCCAGGCAGACAGTGAAGCAAGAGTGTATCACGTGGGATTAATGTGGAGGGATAGGTTGGATAACAAGGTGAGGTGGCTTTTGCTTGAAGAAGGCCTTAAAAAGCGAGCTTTGGCATTTTCACTTGATCTTGTTGGCGATAACTGACTATTTCTTAGCAGCGGAGCAATGCGACACTATTGCCAGCTTAGGAGGCAGGAGTGTAGGAAATATAGAGAATTCGATTATCAGATCAGAGGGAGAAGAGACTAGAAGCATGGGGATAGGAAAAGAGAGAAACCAGGAAAGGTCAGAGCCATAAAATCTATGGGAAATAATTTCGAAAGAAAGAAAAAAAGAAAACAGAGTAATCAACTCTGCCTATTGTTGCAGAGATAGAAGAACATGGGGGCTGAAAAAGGCCGTTGGATTTGGACAGCAAGGGAGGGGGATTATTTTTGGCTTTTAAGTATTAAGTTTCAGTATTTTGGGGATGGGATTAGAGGTTAGATTACAAGAATTTAAAGAGAGAATAAGTGGTGAACAAAAAGAGGTAAGTGGGTGTAGCCATCTCATTTGGTAATTTTGGAATAGAAAGGATGAAAAGAAATAGTATAGCATGGTAGCTAGGAAGAATAACTGATTCAAAGGATTTCCCCTCAAGATTGAGGAGTTGAGAGGCTCTCCAAATGGACACTAGGTGGTACGATGGCTAGAGTACAAAACTTGGAGTTAGGAAGACCTGCCTCATACACTTACTCACTGTGTGACCTTAGGTAAGTCATTTCATCAGCCACAGTGTCCTCATCATTAGAATGGAGATAATAATCACATTTACCTCCCAGAATTGTTGGAGAATCAAATGAGATAAGCTGAGTATCAAAGTATGTGTGCGTAAAGAATGGAGTGGAGCTAAAGTATTAATAGATTGGGTGAAACGGGACAGATTAGTGCATGAAGAACCAGGTGGAGGTAAAAAGTCAGACTGGATTGGTATAGATAGGTGGGATACATGGTAAGAAAGAAGATCATATAGTCAGAAATGGTGAATTCCTTCTTTGCAATTTTAGAGGCGCATTAGCTCAACATGACTGAAAGGTCCAGGGTGGGGTCCTCTTGGTGGATTCTGGGTGCTTTATGACTTGTTCTGTTTAGGTCTAGAGGGCAGAAGTAGGAATACAAAGAAGCAAATTTCATTTTGATGTTTCCCAACAGTCAGAGCCATCTCAAAGTAGAACAGGCTGCTTAAGCATCCAGGGGCTCCCCCTCATTGGAGGGCTCCAAGCAGAGTTGGGTGTATTGTGGAAGGGTTCTTTTTCATGATCTGTTGGACTAAAAAGCCAGTGCGGTCCCCTCTAACTTTGAAATTTTGTGTTCTATAGTGAAAAGGAAGGTTTTTGAGTCAACAATGTGAAAAGAATAAAAGCTAAGCTCTCTCTCTCTCCTTAACTACAGTGAAGGACACATTGACATTCTGTAGCATGCCTTCAAGTATAAAAGGAAGGGGAAGAATGCAAACAGGGCTCTTCAACTAATTTGGCCTCATTTTATTTCTGATTTATTTATCCATTAGGTGCTACCCATTGAGTTAAAAGCATTAAGTATATATTTTAAAGTAAGGTAAGAAGTTGTTAAAAGATATCACAGCATACCCCCGGGGTGTAACGTCCCTGGAATAACATGTCAATGAAGTAATTGTAGGACTAAGCCAGGTGCGCTGGTAATGTAAAAGGAGAGCTCGTGGTTATTTTAATCCTCTTATAGCAATACCTCCGGCAGTAAATTGCGACTGCGTGAGAGAGGAAATAGAGTAGTACTGAAGAAAATGACAAATACAATGGCAAATGCTTTAACTCCAAGCATATGCTAGATCACTATGTCCCTCTGCCTGATTCTGTAATTCTACAACAAAACATCTCTCAGGAAAAGAAGGAAAAAAAAAAGAGGAAGGAGAAAGGAGAATGGATGAATCATGTCAGAGGGAATTTTTGTTCAGATATGAACATCTCCTTTGCTGGATCACCATCCAGATTACTTCCTCCAACCCTATATATCCTGCAGTGTTCTGTCTTGGACCATCTTCTCTTTTCCCTCTATATTGCTTCAATCAGTGATCTCATCAGATCCCATGGATTTAATTACCGTTTCTATGCTGATGATTGTCAAATCTATCTATCCTGCCCCAGTTTCTCTGCTGACCTTCAATTTCATATTGATATCTCAAACTGGATGTCTAGTACACTTAAAATCAACATTTCCCAAACTCAATTCATTATATTTCCCCCTAATCTCCACTTTGCCCATTACTGTAGAGGGCAACCCTATCCTCCTAGTCCCTCAGGCTTACAACCTAGGAGTCATCCTGGACTCTTCACTATCTCTCACTCCCCCACATCCAATCTGTTTCCAAGGCCCGTAGATTTTAACTTTGCAATATCTCTCAAATACTCCCCCTTCTCTCCTCTGACATTGCCAAGACTTTAATGCAAGCCTTCAAGTTGCTACCTGAACTACTGCGATAGTCTACTGACAGGTCTCCTTGCCTCAACTTTCTCCAGTCCAATCCAGCCTGCATTGAGCCACCAAAGTGATTTTGCTAAAGCACAGGTCCAACCATATTATCCCTCTACTCAATAGACTCTACTAGCTCCCTATAACCTTTCGGATCAAATAGAAAATTCTTTTTGTGATATTCAAAGTCCTTCATAATTTAGTTCCCTCCTACCTTTCCTGTCTTCTTACATCCCATTTCCCACCATGCACTCCTTGATCTAGTGACACTGGCTTCCTTGCTGTTCTATGAATAAGAGACTATTTCTCTCAGCTCTGGACGTCTTCTCTGGCTGTTTCACATGCCTGGAATTATCTTCCTCCTCATCTCTACCTATTGCCTTCTCTGGCTCTCTTTAAGTGTCAACTAAAATCTCATTATTTTATAGGAAGTCTTTTATCAGCCTTTCTTAATGCTACTGGCCCCCCTCTGTTAATTATTTCCTATTTATCCTGTATATACTGTTTGTACATATTTGTTTGCTTGTTATCTCCCTCATTAAATTGTGAGCTTTTTGAGGGTGGAGACTGTCTTTTGCCTCTTTTTGTACCCCAGGGGCTTAGCAGAGTGTCTGACACACAGCAGACACTTAGCATATGTTTATGACTGACTGACTCCATATGGCTTATATCAGATAGCTTCTGAAGCCACTTCTATTTCAATTTCTAGGATTCTTTGAAGCATATAGCTAGAACTGGAATTATTTAACTGAACTATTTAAGATTATATCCAGGAATCTCTCAACACTTCAAAAAGTTATTATCTAATTTGGAAGCAGAGCTCTAAGAGGACACTTTTTTTCCCCCAGAAAAGGGATGGTCAGAACTTTTTGCACTCTCCAAGAGGAAAGAGTTATGGTAAATACAGCATGAGCAAAGAGCGGATTTTTGCATCTGTCTCTTCATTGGCCTACATGATATTTTACACCTTCGTATTAGACACAAATTCAATGGCTGTTCCAGTGATAAAGACTTAGGAGAAAAGATACCACATGGAGGAAGCAATGGCAATAGTACTGGAGCTCCTAGGTCTGTACTTCACTTGCCCAGAAGGATCAAAAGCACTTTGTAAATTCACTTCAGGCAAAGCCAGAAAAAGAAAATTCTCCACTAAAAATCTCAAGCAGCTCAGTCCTGTCCTCTTAATTTTAGTATTTAGGGAATGCACTGTAACAGGGTGACCATTTTCTCTGAGCCATGGGACAACAGACTCAGCCTCATCTCAGAAAAAGAGGATCCATTTTCTCAGTTGAAAGGGGCCCATGAGGTGGTTTTCTAGTCAATGTTATCTTAGATAGGGTGAGTGTTTTCTAAGAGCTAGGCCTGAATTTACCCAAAGAGGAACCAGAGGAAAGATCACTTAGGCTTTTCTTCTTCCATTTAAAAAATCAGTACATCTGTGCTGGGGATTACTTGGGAAAGAAATAATTAATTCCCTCCTAAGTGTGTTAGCAGCCTAGGGTAGGCTTCATTTATTTTCTAATTAGCTATAAACTAGTGCAAAACAATCAATTCAATTGAATATGGCTATGGAAGGCAGTTTTAGTCCAATTTGGGAGGGCAATTACTGAGGGGCTCTTTGATCTTTCAGTTGGCTGAACAAAAAGCTAAGGAGTTCATTTGGGGACAGTATGCTGTTAGAGATAAACATACTTTCCTTCCTCCCTTCCTCTCTCCCTCCCTCCCTCCCTCCCTCCCTCCCTCCCTTCCTTCCTTCCTTCCTTCCTTCCTTCCTTCCTTCCTTCCTTCCTTCCTTCCTTCCTTCCTTCCTTCCTTCCTTCCTTCCTTCATTCCCTTCTCCTGCCTTGTGATTTCCTTGGTTTAGAGAATGCCCTGGTGTGGAAAATCCACCCACTGATATGGATTATCCATTCTTTTCTGTGCTGTAGTCTTAGAGAGTTTCCTTGGGGTAGTAAGGTGTCCTTGGCTGGCCCAGGGGGTGTCAAAGGTAGGACTTGCCCTCAGGCTCTCCCAACTACAAGGCTGGTCCTATATTCGATTGGGCCATGTAATCTTTCTTCTTTTTTTCTTTAAATTGGGGAAAATAACTAAAGTACAAATCATGATTTCAAGGGATAAATTCAACCTTATATAAAAATGTGTACTAAATGCAAAATTAATGAACATCTTTCCAAGTTGGGCACAGATTTATCACTTCCTAAATTCAGTTTTTAAAGTATCTTTTAAAAGGCATGCATTAAAACCAATGAATCCCGAATGCAAAGAAACTTCTATGTCATGGCAAGATTAAAAGACAGGAATAGCAATCACATTACATAAAGTTAGTGCGTAGAGGTGTTATAATTTGGAAAACAAGATTGGATCTCTGACATATCAAAAAGTATGAATAAGGAGCCATGTTATAAGGTGAATCTACCATGCACATACATTGATATGGGTATAATTGAGATGTGAGTGACTCCCTCCATCCTGACATACCCAGATTCCTGCATCCAACTGTGAGATGTATACCCTTCAAAGCAGATGTAATGTGGGAATCTTTGTACTTATTTCAATAATGTCACTGCTCACATGATTTCTGAGGACTATCATTTTCACATCCTTTTAGGTTGAATTTGATTTTTGGAAACATCAAAAAGTAATTCAGAACTCAATGTGGTGAATAAAGTGGGTGATCAAGCTAAGAAATGCAGTATTAGGTCAAAAGCAAGTTATAGGTGGAAAGTAAAGAGTTTTTTTTTTCTTGTATGGCCACCCTAAACACAATCCCCAAAGAGAAGTTACAGATCACTTTTGACCAATACCTATATGTCTGGCAAAAAGTGTTATCCAAGGTAACAATTAATGCTATTCTATAGTGCCTTAAGAGGCAGAGGGTCCCTCCTCCCTCTCCTCTGCTTCCTTTGCTGAAGGTCTTTTGAGTAACTCTTAGAAGGAACTGACAATGGGGGCACATTTAAAAAAAAAAGAAATCAAACCAAAAAAGGATTCTGTAAGTGTATAGCTTTTGCTTTCACTTAATCCCACACCCCTCCTTAAATCTTCGTGTGGAAAGCTAATATATAAAACAAATATAGAAATGTACATTCTGTTGCTTTTGGAGAGTTGAGTAAATAGACATTTCTCCATAGTTCCCCAAAACATGATTAAATGGATTTTTCAATCACCCCTTGGTATACCATATGTTCCAATTTCATGGCCCAAGTATTTTAGTGGGATGAATCCCCTGAGCATGAGCATGCATTCTACTCAAGATCCAGTTTAGAGAAGTACATTATTTAGAAAGTAATACATATCTCCTACTTTTAGATTAAATGGACTTTCCATGTTTTTGTCAATGTTTGAAGTTAGAAGAACCTGGTCATGTTCAAGGTAGATGCAAAGCTTCTGCTCAGTGATATGGCTAACAACATGTTACCTCTCTCTCTCTCTTAGCTCTGGAGACTTCGGGTGACTCACTTGTCTTCTATGCAAGAGGGTTAAGACCCAAATTCACACCACTCTGAGTTAAGGTGACATTTGGGAAATAATACCAGTGTCACACAAGAACAACTCAGAAGTGATTTCAAAACACCTCAGTTTCTAGTGATCTAAAATTCTTTGGTGACAAAAGTTTACTTTCACCTTACAGACCGTTTTCATCATTCTTACACTGCTTGTAGAGTCTTCCTAGCCTAACACAGAACTTATTATCATAGTAAGGACTATATTGTAGCAATTTCCTCTTCAAGAGCTGAAACCTAGTGTTACCAGGCTGTAAAGGGTGGGAGAACAGGGATCACACTTAAACTAGTATATGCAAATGGAAGCTATATGCATGGAAAATATTTCTTTGAACCTCACAATATCATGCCAAATGTAGAGTTGCCACTTAAAGAGTCTTCCCACAGAAAAGGAAGGGGGAAAGGGTTTAAAGGATTCTTAAAATTTCAGCCCAAAATAGTAGAAATAGCATTTGGGGGCCATGCCCACCATCACACTTATTACTCAACTATATGGACATGGGGATAATTTTGGGGAGGAACCAGCTTATATAAGAAACGATGGTTGTTCATACTTTGTTGTCTTCTACGTGTGAGCAGAGCTTAAAACTGATGTCCTCCAACTCAGTATCCCAGAGAACATCAGTTTGCTACATAGCCACGTTTGGTTTCACTATGGGAATCTCCCCTGTGACTCTATCATATTTCTTCATGGCTCACATTCATTAACTTGGGAATTAACACCCAAGTGGTCCCTTTTTGGTGCTAAAATCGATCACAAACGTATTACCGGAGCATTCATAAAAGAATGCTATCAGCAGCATGTTATTTTGGCACAGTGGGATAAGGGAGTATTGGTGGAAAAAAAGAAATAAAACCAGACTCAAAATTTGCTGCTAGGACTGTGTAAGCAGTACAAAATGTGAAGGTACCTCAGCTTGAAATTCTTTCAAAGCAGAACGTAACATACGTCATCTGAAGCACTTACAGCTTCAATGCTGGGGAGTAGAGATGAAACAACAACAAACAAAATGTTTTGAAATCAATTTGCTCGAAAGCTTGCAGTCTTACCTTTCCTGGTTTTTTCGGTTCTGGTTTCTTCTGAATTAGGATTAGACGGCAGCAAGAAATCAAAGCAGAGAAAAAAGAAAAATTAGCATCCATCTGGCTTGACCAACATTATCATTCCTCGAAAAACATACTCACATTGCAATAGTTTCTATTTACTTATATCATCCCTCTGAGACTAGAGTGGGGAATGGCAGAGGGAGCATTAACAAGTGTCAGGAGGCTGGGGTTCGAGGCCCAGCTCCACCACTACTTAGTCACATGACTTAGAGATCAATTTCCTCATTTATTAAATGAGACATTTGGAATCCAGGTTTGCATTTATTATCTCACAGGCTCCTTTTGGCTGTAACATTTGATGATTTACTCTAACAGTGGTACTGCCAACAGAACATTTGACACCATGCTAAAATAGAGGATCATATAGGGTAATACATTTAAAGAGACCTTAGAGACCACTGAGGATAACCCCTTCATTTTACAAACGAGGAAACCAAGGCACAGAGAAGTTAAGTGACTTGCCCAGGGTCACAATAACTACTAGTAAGTATTTGAGGCAGGATTTAAACCATGGTCCTTCTGACTCTGAGGGCAGTGCCCTATCCACTATACCCTACTTCCCTCACCTGGTATCTTGGTTTAGTTACTAAGCTATACACATAGCATTATTATACATTTGCCCAAAATACAGAGCTATCACAAGAAAACCAATCCCTTGATTAGAAATCAATAATTTAAGCATTTAGACTTTATTTCTGGTATATGAACATGTTTAAAGGGAAAAGTAATGTCTATTAAAAAAACAAATTAAAGATATTTAACACAATTTCATTCAACTCTAAATTACCTGGGCTGGAAATACTCAACGTGGAGTTTACCTAAGAAACTTAGCTTGTCTATACATAGAAAAACATCTCTGAACACAAAAGAATAACTGTACCTAGCATTACTAGCTGTTTTTTTTCTCTAGATATCAAGTTCATGATTAGGACCACAAAAATATTTTGCCTACTCTGCCATGTATTCTCACATTGACATAGGCAGTAGATCAGATAACTCCATTTCTCCATCGGTGCTCCTGTCAGCCTTTCTCTCCCATTGTTTATTTCTGAATCCTATCTTGCCTATAGTTATGCATGGAACCCCTGCAAATGCCTTAGGGGGGTGGTAAGAGAGCACTTGGAATGGGGAACATTTGAAAAGAAGGTGAACAAGATGATGGATGATGGAATAAACCCATCTATTCAGGCCATATTAAGTGCATCCACCATTTTATTCATAGGCCAAACCTTTGTTTGCTGTGCTAATGAAATAGCATTAATCTATCTTTATACTGGTCAGGCAGAAAACTGAAGCCAACACAAATACACACATGCGCTTTAAGTCACAAATCTGCCACATCGGGGTAGGGGGAGTAGAAAATGATTCCTACACAAAACATTTTAAAAATATTCATACAGCCTGCCCACACTAATCAAATTCACCATCAATAACCTACAGCTGGAGGGGGATGCATTGAGTAATATCTTTGATGAAAAGTGTCCCTAGATCTTTAATAACCTTAACATAGCAGAACCTTTCCATTATATGACTGATAATGACTAGAAGAACTCACCAGTGAAAAGGTTTGCAAAGTTCCCTGGCGTTAATTAATGCCAACAGAATAAGAGAATCACAGTTCCCAAGTGGTTTAAGTGGGAAAAAATTACTTTACCTTAATTCTTGATATAAGTCTTATTCTGTAGCACTAAAGAGAGCCTTGTTAAATATGTCCTATTAAAGGTCACTGTCAAAATCACACACTACTTGGGCACTGGGCAAGCTGCCACCCGGAAATTGCCAGTGAGTCAAGTGAATATCTGTGAATGTTGATTATAACTGTCTTGGTAAATTATTCAGTGGATTGTCACGAAGTTAATGACTAAGCCACATTCGAGAGCCAGCATTTAAGACATGGATGCCATGTCTACCATGTGATCTGAAAGTCCTTCTCACAAATAAATAAACCTTTTTATCTGGGCCTTAAACTCTCACTCCTAACTTTGTTATTCAAGCGGTCATTCCCACTACTTGGAAAGCTCTCCCTCCCCATCCCTGCCATCTGTCTTCCTTTAAAACTCGCCTCAAATCCCACCATCATTGTTATGAGACTTTTGGTTGTAACATTTTTGCCTTGATACATCTTAAGGATGAACTGGCACGGGTCAAAGTTTTTCACGCACACACGTACATACACACCCACACACTATCAATACAAGGGCCTTTCTCTTTTGCTATACCACAGAGACCTAGCAAAATCTGTTAAAATGTGTGGCCTTCTCTGCAGGGGAGTGGGGCAATCATCCGAGTTGCAAGAAAGCCCAGAGGTCTCCTGGGAAAGACGAGAGGATGATGGCAGCAAGGGTTATATTTTCAAAGGAGTTACAAAACAGAAACACTGAAAGATACAAATTCCAATTTAAGGATGGAGATTAGTTATTCTCTGAATAACTGAACTGAAAAACGAGTTCTGGTCAGACCAATTATAACTCCCCTAAAATATTGTCCACTAAAGAAGGAGCAAATGAGGAAAGGAGCATAAGTGAACATGCCTGAAAGCTAACAGTGCCTTAGCTTCTTCTATCATATTCCTAAGTAGCTCAGCACTTTCTTATTAACCTCATGGTGTGAATAAATCCTAACTTCGACTACCAAAGGGTGAATGCCTTCCAATCTATCTGCTAATTTCCAAGCTTGATAGAGCTAAGTGGATGTAATTAATTGATGAAAGAAAGGTAAAGGATACTGGATGCAGGAGGGAGAAAGGAGAGAGAAGCCCCATAGAAAATGGAATTATGATCTAATTGAAGAAAAAGCTTAACTTTTCAGGCAACTCTTTGTTATAGCTTTATTGCAGATATGGTAAGTAATGAACATACAATGAGATATTATTCATATAGAGCAAGTAGAGTGTATATGGGCAGCTAGGTGAGCAGCAGATAGTGTACTGGGCTTAGAATCAGGAAGACTCATGTTCATGAGTTCAAACCAGGCTCTGACACTAGCTGTGTGACCCTGGGCAAGTCACTTAACCCTGTTTGCCCACTTCCTCATCTGCAAATGAGCTGGAGAAGGAAATGGCAAACCACTTCATTATCTTGGCCAAGAAAACCCCAAATGGAGGCACAAAGAATTGGACATGATTAAAATGACTGAACAATAAAACAACATAGTCTTTAGCTGGGACATGACAGAAATCCAGGAAGCCAAGAGGAATAGGTGAGGAAGGTAAGCATTCTGCGGAATGGAGGATAGTAGCCTGGGAAAATTCTCAGAGTGGGGAAATGGAGCATCTTGTAAGAGGAAGAGCAAGGAAGCCAGCATCACTGGATGGCAGAGTATGGTGTTGGTGTCGACATTCAAGAGTACGTTTACTATTCAAGATTAGCTTGATGAATGATGAAAATGTTGAATAAATGGCCAAGCCCAGAATACACTACCTTGAATTAGCAAATTATGTATTTAAGGATATCTCATTTCATCTGTGTAAGTCGCTCCTCCACCAACGCACATTGAAGCCATTTCCAACTTAATATGATTAGAGTTTGTCCAGCACCCCTCCCACCTTGGCCAGGCGTGTAATTGTATGAGAGACCTCACTGGTTTTCTCCATATTTCCTGGTCCTAAACAAAGCTTTCACTCTACCAGAATCCAGAATCATCATCATGACTCAAAGTAGGACTTAAGTGAGGCTCATGCATAGTAACACATAAAGAAATAAAACTGACTTGACCTGGCTTCCCCAGCATAGGTTTTGAAAGAGAAACTTGGACCATAAGCCAGCAATTTTTCTCTTGGCCTCATGGAGAGTTGGACACAACTGAAAAATGACTGAACTGAGCCTAGCTGCTTTCTACGCTTCTCTCTTAGGCTCATGAACTTCAAAGTGTTTGCTCTGCATTTGTTGAATACTTGGGCTTTGTTCTTTCGATCTCTGATGGATCTATCAGTGTCATTATGAAGCAGGTTATATCTCCAAATGCTCTGCCATTCCTGCCAACTTAACAGCAATTAAAAGCATTTACAAAGCAACATATCCATGCTCAGAGAGCTCATTAGCTAGAGGCCCACAATGCAGGGCTTCCTTAGAGCTCGAAGACTGCCGAAGAAGAAGGCCCTTTTTCTGCTTCAATGATAAATCCTCGTGGATAGGAGCCAAGCAAGACTGTATTACCACTGCTTAATAGCATCTCCATCTGAGGTGGTAATGGATCAGGAAGGAAGATATGAGGACGACTACTTTGTTAGTCAGTGGTTCAGATCTATGGTTGAATTTTAGCTGGTTTAATAATGGCAACTCACATTTAAAGAGCATTTTGTGATTTACACTGTACTAAAATATTCCTTTGGTGTTTTATAACTGGCAAAGAAGTGATTCTTGGTCTTACAAAGCTCTAAGAATAAGACCTCAAGCTGGGAGCTTTGGTGATGAGTGGTATCTTTCATCTAAGGAGCTGCGTAGCTAGATGCAGAAAGGCTCATCATTGGAAGCTTAGCCAAAGGGATTCAAGAAGACTGTGTAGTAAGGTGCGAAGAGACTGTGACATGTATCAGCAGAGGGGTACCCATACCAATGAAATCATAGGCTCTTGACTTTTATGACTGACTAAGCAATTCACAGTATAAGTGATGTTATTTGCATTTTCCAGATAAAGAAACTGAGGCTCAGAAAGATTCACTAGCTTACCCACACGTTAGAATCAAGGCTTCTAATGAAACTCAGGTCTTCTGACCTCAATCCAGGGCGCTCTCCATCGTATGTGGCATGTTGCTAACACTGGCTCCTGAAATCTACCGAACGTCAAATCCTATTTCTGAAAATCTGACTGTGACCATCTAAAGACATTTTCTGGATTAAGAAAAGCAGAACTATACATTTGGGATTCAATTATTCATATTTTTCAGATGGAATATTTTATTCAACTCAATGTATCAGATAATCTATATGTAGAGATCTAGAGTGTTATGTGTTATTATGTACACTTCCCTAAGATGAGAAATATACATGTGAAAATTTCCATAAAACATTTAGAGAAAACTCCAGTGTGTCAATTTTCAAGGTGTTAAATTTGCTATTTTACTTTTTCCCCCTTTGGGAGAAAAGGATGCATTACTGATGAAGCTTTTTTGGCAGGACAACTTTCACGATCTTAAGACTTCCGGATTATAAATGAAGACCTACCTAGCCTACTTTTAAATAATAAATACATGGAATATTCATTACAACATTTCATAAATGCTATGTAGTATTTGTCTGTCTGATGTGCAAATTTCAAAAGAAAATGCTAGTTGCCCAACCACCCGTCAAAGGAAGGTGTTCTCGAGTATACTACTAGATGCCTTGAATAAAAAAGGTTTGTGCCCTTTACAGGATAACAATGCTCCTGTGCATGCAATATTTTCATAGGCTCAATGGGGGCAGGGTGCTGACAGTGGCACGTTAGATTTTTTTTTAAATTATTACTATTATTATTATTATTTTAGTGAGGCAATCGGGGTTAAGTGACTTGCCCAGGGTCACACAGCTAGCACATATCAAGTGTTTAGTCTGAGGCTGGATTTGAACTCAGGTCCTCCTGACTTCAGGGCCGGCACTCTAGACACTGCGCCACCTAGCTGCCCTGGCACATTAGATTTTAAATAGCCATACTTTATGCATCAATTTCATTTTTATAACATAAGAAAAGACTTCTAGCACTGATATGACCATAAATTACAGAAACACTTGTCAACTTCTGGCTGAGTAGTTTTATCTGTGAAATCAAGGCTACACACAAATACAATCATGTGGATTATTCATTCAGCCCCATGCCCCCTTTATCTCTGTTTTACCTTAACTACAGAGACAAATGAATTGAGGGATATAATACTTAGTTCAATGAATTTCTACTTTGAATCACTAGGGAACTCCCACATCTCTCGCTGTATATTTGGTAGACTTGTCCATGGGGCATCTTCTCTCTATGCTCCAACAATTACCAACATGCAACCCCAGAGTTCTTCAAAAGGAAAACCCAGGAGAAACCTAATAGTAACAGCAATGATAATGAAAATACTTCTCCATTTTTCTTTTGAAAAGTACGCTTTTATCGTCCATTTCCCTTCCAAAAATTTGTTCCAGAGGCATAAATTCATGAGAACGCAATTAGGTTTCTCTTGGTCCTACTGCTGTTTTTCTTTCTTTTCTCTCTTCTGCTCCCACCCCTGTATGTGAGGGTTGTGTCCAAAGTTTCACACCAAGCTACCAGACAGCAATTTAGTGTCTACCAGAGCATTAAATAACAAATTAACACTTTTTAATGTGTAACACATTTGTCACGGTTGGTTAGTAATACGTTCATAGGTATTACTTTATTCATCACTGAATCTGGCTTATATTTTATATTTCAGCTAGCTGCAGTATATAGTTTGAGAATAAAGCTTTTTTTCCCCACAGTAAATGCTTTTCTCAAAAAAGGAAATTATTATTATTTTTATCAGATCTGTTATTTCTTTAATTTAGGAAGGTCCTGGTGAGGAGTTCAAAGTGTCCATGAAGATTGGTACCTGCTTTGTAATTTATAGTCTTCAAGAGCTGCCTGGGCCGCTTAGGGGTTAAGTGGCTGCTCAGAGTTGGACAGCCAAGCTGTGTCAGGGTGGAATTTAAACCCATTTTCCTGATTCTGAGGGCAGTCCTCTACCCACTTACACCATGTTGTCTCTAGAGTAGATAACCAAGGCAAAAGTTAATAGCAATTCATTTTTATTTCAAAATAAAGGTTTATGTCATGTTTATTGAAGCTATTATCTGGGAAAGATTAGAGAAAAAGATAGGGGGAAAGAGAAAGGGAAAGGTCAGAAAGGAAGGTAAAATGAGAAGGAAGAGAGCCGCTGAATTAGAGCAGAGTACTTCCTTGTTGTCTAAGACAGTTGCCTAAGACAATGAGATGTTAAATGACTTGCCCAGGGTCACACAGTCAGTAAGTGAAATCTGCTGCATCTGCCTCTGTTCCAGTTTCCTCTGTATTAGGAAAACTCTGTAACTAGCTGTCATTCAATCATCTCGGGGTCATTAGCACAAGAAAGAAATCTTGTCTTTCTCATTTTTAACCAAGAAAAAAAAAATCCAATGTATTCTTTTGAAAAATGAAAGGGGATCTCATTTCTAGTTCAATTTGACAAACATCTGTTAAACTTAGAAGGTAATTTCTCCCTAAACCTTTCTGTCTTGTATGATGAAGCGCTTGCCTTTCTATTTGTGTTTTCAAAGCTGTGGGCATACTTGGGTTCAATAAAAGCACGGGTTATGGTGGACATAATAACAATAGCTTAGAGTAATGTATTTCTTCCTTCACCCTGGAAAAGTTGGAGCAGAAACAAGAGAATAACGTCACTCTATGACCTTGCCCCGCACAGTGAACTGATACAGAGTCTTGGGTGGGGGGCAGGTAGCACAGACCAATGTAAAGAAGGCTGGCATTTAAGCTGGAGAACCTAGGTTTGAATGGAAGCTCTGCCAAGTCACTTGTGTGACCTTGGGCCCATCACTACACTTTCCCGGGCCTCAGTTTGCTCATCTGTAAAATGAGGGTTTGGACTAGGTGGTCTTGAAGGTTCTTTTTAGCTCTCCAGCTTTGAATCTTTGACTGCAGTGTCAAGGTCAAATGATTCTCATTCATAACATCTTACAGGAAAAGGGGTAATTTGCAGGATGCTTCTTTTTCAATATGTTGGCTCTCAAATTCAAGCAAAATTTCACTTTTAATTCTTCTAAAGTTGCAGAAAGACACCTTTATGCCTGAAAGATTTTTGCAATTGTCTGCTACACTGCTTACGGATAATTCTTATTCCTTGTGAAAAATCACACTGAGTGTACGTTACACTTTTTCTCTGAAAGCTTACAGAAATTCTCCAAGAGAGCATCAGAGAATCAGAGAGACTATAAAAAAGGTAATGAATAGGACAGACAAAACTTCTCTTATTAACTGCAAACAAAGGGATTTGAGAAAGTAACTTCAATGCTCTGGTTTACTCATCTGTAAAATAAGGATAATAATATCAGCTCAGCTCATTTCCCAGGGTTATTGTCAAGAGAGTGACTTCGAGGGCTTAAAGCACCATAGCTGTGATAATACCAGGAGTTAGTGGGTAGGAGCCCTCCTCCTTGCTCTCATAAACCCTTGCCATTTTAGATCATCCAAAAGATTGATATCACAGGTTGCAGATGAGTGATGCTGAAATAAAAACTGTATTATGCCCTTTGTATAGCGCTCCAGGTTGGCCAAGCTAGGAGTTTTGAAATAGAAATAGTGCCTCTGCATAAAAATGGAACCATTTTCTTGGCTCATGCCACAAGTAAAACTCTACGATAACTTTATTTATTTCTACATAAATGGCACTTGGGTGTAAATAATAGCAGCCCACTGCTGATGGCCACCAGAGACAGCATGTTTGCCATGCTATTAACTTTCCCCCAAAGTTTTATTTTCCAGCTAACATCCCTGAACTAATCATGGGTCAAGCTCTCCTCTAATGAAGTCTCTGAAGTCTCACTCCTTGGTACTATTTAATGCTTTTTCCCAGGTGGAGGCTTTGGCATCAAAACTCCTCCTTCTGAGATCACTTTACTGTTTCTCCAATTGAGTCTTCTAGTTAGAGATGTTGACAAATTCTCTTATATTTCAACAAAGGGTTATCAACTTTTTCTGGTATTTGCCTTTTTCCCTCTTTCTATGACATTTCCAACTTCATACTAAGTGATCTGGCAAAACCAGACATTAAGGTGAAACCAGGATTATGTTCCTCTGGTGAATACTCACATTGTTATAGACTTTGAAGGCTTCCTGAGCACTTTACACTAAGAACCCTGTTGGGCTGGTTGTTACAGGTATTACCATTCATATTTTACAGATGAGGAACTGAGGCTGGAAAAAGTTCAGTGACTTGCTCAGGATCACACTGGTAAAATCTGAACTCAGGTCTTGCTCAATCCAAGTTCAACAGTCTATTCATTGTACCACATAGCTGCCTGATTAGAATGCCCTGTTAAAACATAAGCTCTTCAAGTGCAGAAGCTGTTTCTTTTTTTTTTTTAATTCCATTCCAGAATTTAGCAGATCATCTGGAAAGTTAAGGGTTAAGCACTTAATAAACGAGATTGTCTTTCATTCATTCATTTATCCATTCATTATGTTCAACAATCAAATTGGAATTCATTTAGTAGCCTAGTTGCAAGTATATGTTTCATTTCCATTCTTACAAACTTAGTGAAACATGAATTGTTCAGATGCATTTTGGTGGGAATTTTTAGACATTCAGAAGAGATTAGCTGAATCAGTGGTACAGGCATCAGCTGAATAATTGTGATAATTAAGTAGGCATAATTTTTTCCTTCTACACCATTTGTGCGTGTTCTTCAGTTGTTTTCCAGTCATGGCCAACTCTTTATTACCCCATTGGAGTTTTGGGGTTTTTTTGGCAAAGATACTGTAGCCATTGGCCACTTCCTTCTCCAGCTCATTTCACAGATGAGGAAACTGAGGCAGTGTGCATTTAGGGTTAAGTCTCTAAGGCTGAATTGAACTCACAAAGATGAGTCTTCCTGACTCCACGGACAGCGCTCTACCCGTTGTACCACCTAGCTGCCCCTTCTTTACCAAAAACAAACCTTAAATACAGATCAGTGTTTTATCTATAAGGCTGCCAAATTACTAGACCATTTATATAGATTTAGCTACAGCACATTTGGAGAGCTCAAGGGGAAAGGGTTATAGTGAAAAGATCCCCAAACTGGAGTACTATTTTCTATTTTGTGGGCCTCTTGCTATAAACATAAACACAGTGGATAAACATAGCCTTCTGTAGACAAGCAAAGTAAAAGATGGCTCATTGAATTGTCAAGGGATTGAGTCTGAGCAGATAATCAAACAAGAGGAAGAAGTAATCTGGGCCACTTCATATTGCAAAGAGATGATCATAGGACCATAGGCTTTTAACTAGAAGGAACCTCGGGGGTCATCTAGTCTACCCCCCCCCCATTTTACAGAGGAAGAGCCTGAGGCTCACACAGGTCACATGACCCTCCACTCAATTACATGCCATGGTTTGTGTCAAGGAACACAAATCTCTTCCGATGCTCAACCTTTTGCTTTGCAGTTTTTCATATGAAAAACACATTTAAGGACAAGATATTGTTTAAAAAAATCCTTTCTTCCTTATTTGTCCATTTGTGCTTATTTTGGTTTATTTTACTTGTCACCTGAAAATGGCTATATTTGTGTCTCTCTGGCATTCTGAGCTATAGTGATGTCTCCACGAATGAAACCTCGGACAGCAAAGCCATTCTGTTTTCTTAGTTGCTTTTAAGAAAACAAGTTTAGGATGGTTAGGCAGTGGGGGAAAGCTCTGGCTTTCTCAGTGCTGGGCATTGGCACTGTTACGGAAAAGGCCCTGGGTCTGGCTGTGGCTGTGGGAAGGGTGATACTTTGGGGGCTGTCATAGCCCTTTTTTCTGAGTTTTGAGGTAACATCAATCAGATGGTGACTAATATGTGCCTGAGAAAAAGATGGAACATTCTCCCAATGGGCCAGGGTACCTTAGTCTTCTTTGCTGGAAAGAAAAGGGTCAGAGTTCCCAAGAAATGAAATCACATGCTCATATCCCTATATGGATGGAGCACATCCCTACCTATGCCTAAGATATTATTTCTCCACCTTATTCAGTAACTGACAATGACCTATGCTATTGAAATGTATCTCCTTCATAAAAAAGAGGGATTACTATATATTTCGTGCTCTCAGAGAATTTCCAATCACTTAGTAAAAAGCTATGGCAAAGATTTACAGCCAGTAGTGATATGGGCTAATATTTACCACAGCTCGATGTAGGTATCCACCAGGGCAGAAGTTTTGGGTTTTACTGAAATGAAAGCAGTCTTCCTGAGTGATCCCCAAAGTCCAGAATCATCAAAAACTCCATTCAAACTGCAGAAGATGGGGCCTGCGAGGTATTTTAAAAGATAGTCTGTTTCCCTAGAGACCAGGCCAACTCAAGCAGGCACTTCCCCACTATTTAGCTCACAAATTGCCTTCAGCCTTTCAGCCTTACTACTTTTTAATGCATCAGCTATGCAGACTGTAGGGTGGTGGGGGGCCCTTTGCTTGTCCACAACGGAGTGCTTATTTTCTGACTTCAGTTCAACAGAAAATATACTGAAGCTTTCATTTATCTCTAGCTAGATTTACTTCAAGTTTTGTGGGAATCTGCAAAGAGCTGGGACTAAGGGTAGGAAAAGCCTGCAACTGTGCTTGGGGGAAATTTCAAATGAACTCTTTTTACAAGTACTTTTTTATAAACCCACACCATATTGATGCTACAAAAATGTCTTTGCATGGCATGTATTACACAATTTATGATGATGTATCATGGATGATCCTAACCTAGCACTGGAAGAGAGATCAGATACCATCGAGTCTAGCTTTCTCATTTTATGGGTCCATGGAGGTTAAGTGACTTACCCAGGGTCACACAGGGAAGAAGGTGCCAGAGGTAGTATTTGAAGACAGGTCTTTACATTCCAGAGCCAGGACCTTTCCATCATACCATATCGCCTCCTTATCATGTTATAATGAAGGCTTAAAGGCTCAACTAAACAATAACACCTATGGGAGGTAACTTGCCCAAGGAAGACTCATTTATTATCGTGGATCTGACACTGTGTATAGGCCATTTTTCTTTTACTTTTATCTGATTTTTGAAGAGAGAAGAGGTTGAGGGAGGAAGGCAGGATAGTATAATGGGAAGATCACAAGACTTCAGAGTTAGAAGAGATCTGGGTCAAAATCTCACCAGCCACATTTTCCAGCTGTGCCATCACAGGCAAGTTGTTTAACCTATTAAATGGACTCTCAGTTTCTTCCCCATAAAATGGAGATAATAATTTTAATAACAATCTATTTTACATTTGATATGTTTTATAACTATAATATCATATGATGATGATAAAAAATAACAGCCTCACAGATTTGTTGAGAGGAATAAATGTAATAATGAACATCAAAGGCTTGTAAACCTTGAAGTGCTATATGAATAAGAGATATTATGCTTTTTAAAAGCTTTAGGCTATAAGCCCTGAGGGTGGATGCAACAGACACTAAGCCAAGTTGCAAGAGTGGAAACTATGAAGTCCAAACCTAGGAGCTACTTCTGAAAAGATAATCTCTTGCATTGTTGTTATACATATGCAGTCACAACTAAGTGCAAAACTAGAACATGGTCCAGTTTCCTAAGAGAATCATACGGGTGGAAATAGAAGGGCCCTTGGGTGCTGGAAGCATAGTTCAACCAGAGAACTGAGTTGAAGAGAACCAAGATGACATAAAATTGTTGTCGTTGTTGTTGAATCATTTTTCAGTTGTCTGACTCTTCATGACCCCATTTGGGTTTTTCTTGCCAAAGATACTGGCGTAGTTTGCCATTCCCTTCTTACCTCATTTTACAAGTGAGGAAACTGAGGCAAACAGGGTTTAGTGACTTGCTCAGGATCACCCAGCTAGTAAGGGTCTAAGGCCAGATTTGAACTCAGGTCTTCCTGACTCGAGGCCTGTCACTCTAACCACTCTACCACCTATCTGTCTATAACATAAGACAGTTACCCCCAAATATAGCGATAGTCTTAACTGTTTTAATCAAAATAAGATTCAGCCAGTGAATAATATCTACAAGGAAAGTAAGTTGAATTTGTTAAAGGCTTTAAACCTTTATAGTTCTACTGAGATATAAGATTTAAGGCATGACATTTAATACGAAATCAGGAGTCCAACCAAGATATTGATTTCAACCCCTTGAGGTCAGCATATTGACCCAGATGACCTCTTTTATGACATTAATTCTAATTATAGCACATTTGGGTAGGATTAGCTTTTTAGTAGAAATGAGCTTTGTAAGCATAAGGATGCAATAATCAATAGAAATTTTGATGCCATTCCTTTGGATAGGTTAAGACTAAAGTCTCCATTGGACCACAGACCCCAGTTATTAAGTGATTAATGAAATAGCATTCACCATACTTTTCTTCATATTTATTCAATTAGCTAAGAATGAATAACCATGGATCAAGAATAAACAGAAAAATCCATAGCTAGGATGTAAAACTTAACCATAGAAATCATAACTGATACAAGCCAGAATAAAAGCAAATCACAGGAGCTGATCTATCAGTCTATCACAGGTTCAAAAGAAGAACAAGCCTCCAATTAGCGGCATCCCATCTTTTCTCTTCAGGGCGAATGGCAGCCTTTGCTACTTCAGGTTCTAGGAGAACAAGGCTAAGTGAAGTTATAGCTACTCTAATACTGCTGTCTACATATGATCTATATGGTGCCTTGATCAATTACTTCTCCTGTCTTATTTTCAGTTATATGTTATGTCATATCAAAATAGCAGGGCTTCTCCATCTTGTCTCTAAGTAATACCTGGACACAATGTGGGAAAAACTCCTTCTACCATTTCCACAGATCCCAATGCAAATCATAGGTAGGAGGAACATGGAGGATATAAGTAACTTACTCAGTCACAGAATCGGAATGTATCAAAAGCAGAAAAAAAAGCCTCTAAGACCATGACCCTAACCACTGTACTCTTCTCTCTCTTCTTTAAGTAATTCCTCACAACAAGCCTGGGAGGAAGGGCACTTACCAACCTCATTTAACAGATGAGGAAACTAACATCAGAGGGAGGAAGTGACTTGCCCACAGTCAGACAGCTATTGAAAGAAGAGTCTCATTTGAACCAAGATTTTTGACGCCAATACCAGCAGGAATAATTTGCTATAGATGTGTTTAACAAGAATGAGTTAATACAGTGCAAATAAAAGAGGTATACATTTAGATGAAAAGAAGGAAGCTGTGCCAAGGGGTGGGGGAGTGGGTTGTGATCTTAAATTTCTAATGAATTATAATAAGAATTTTCTTAATAATGAAGTTTGTTTCCTGGACTGTAAGGATCATTTAGTATATCTTGGTGGGATAATGAGGTCTTTCTGGCACAGAGGTAGATGTATAAAACCTTTTTTTAAAAGAAAGGTCTTAAGGTCCATGGGACCTAAGTGAGCAGTGTGTTTATTAAAGAAATAAATTTGCCATCTCTTAGAAAAGAGATGTTATTTGGAAACAAAAAATTAGCTACCTGTGGACTGGAATCCCACTGGGCAGCTTTTTTGTAGGTTTTGCAAACTTTCAAATAACAGTAAACTGTTGTGTTCTGTAGCCATTAATGATTCCGTAAAGAAAAGAAAAATTGAAGGAATTATGCTGTTATCACCCTGCCATCCAACTTTCATGCGACATTAATGTATTAATGCATTGAGAAGATGACTTTGCCTTTCATAAGTCACTGCATGCTATTTCTTTACCTTGGAATCCCTTTATTTCCAATTGTATTTGGCAGTTTATTTAAGGAGAAAAGAAAAATGATATCATGCATCTCTCTCCATTTTTTTTTTTCAACTCCACACTCATCTCTATTTGTCCTCAATAAATACCATTACCAAAGGGTCTTTTTTTTTTTTAAATCCCACTTAGCAAGGTGGCAATGATTTATAAGAACTCTATCCAAAATGTGATTTAACTTTTTTACCCCTCTGTTTTCATTTATATTTAAATGCATAGCATTACAATCAATGAAACTTTATCATGACTATTTTAATGTCTGTTCCTATGTACAGTCACATGGATGTATGTATACTTTTGTTGTCATTGTTCAGTTGTTTCAGTCGTGTCTGACTCTTTGTGATGCCATTTGGGGCTTTCCTTGGCAGAGATACTGGAGGGGTTTGCCATTTCCTTCTCCAACTCATTTTATAGGTGAGGAAATTGAGACAAAGAGGGTTAAGTGACTTGCCCAGGGTCACACAGCTATTAAGTGTCCAAGGCAAGATTTGAACTCAGGTAGAGCAGTCTTCTCCCCACACTCTATCCACTGCAGTGCAATCTAGTGGCCATACGTACACTAAGCAGCATTTTCCTGAGAGTGCTCTGTATTAAAATGTAGATACACACACACACACACACACACACACACACACACACACACAAACTGTATTTGTAATTTAAAATTTCTTTTCTGAGATTTGAAAACAAAATATAACCACAAAATTCCTGTTGTCAAACTGTGGTTGTCTGACCAGAAGACAATCTAGGTCCACAAATGACTGTCAAAAGGCAAACATAAGTGGTTGAGAAAATCTCCCAGATGAGAAAACACACAACTTATCCTATGGCATCTCCTAAAAACTGGCCTTATAATTCTCCATCAATGAAGCCACAAATGTATCAAATAGATACAACACTTCTAGAAAGTTGGACATTTATTTAAAATGTGAGCTTTAAAATCTGAGGGGCAGGGAGCTCCAACTTGATATGTATGAGCGTCAAGTGTGTTCTCACTGGAAATACAAAAAATATAAAAGGTCTGACTTGTTCATCTCAGGCCTGATCATGTCCAAAGGCAGCAGAATTGTGAACAGGAGGATAACAGATAAATTCAGTGAACAGACAAAGTACTGCAGGTAGGGTTACATGAAACTGTACGTGTAGATAGGTGGGCCAGTTAATATATGAGCTGAAGTTTTGAATCTTTCTTCAGTTGTCTGGAAATCCACTAATGTGTACTCTGAGTAACATAGACGTGCTCAGTTACAAGAAGGCGGTCATAAAAAATGTCTTGAGAGTTTAAGGCAGCGAACAGTATCATTTCAGTTGAATTGTTTCTTCACAGTCTCTCTCCTGATGAAGTTGGAGTTTATGGGAAGATTTGCTTAATTGGATATCAAATTTGTCACCGAAATGACAAATTACATGTAAGACTGATTTCATCAATCAATTGCTCATATACTGAACAGGTTTAGACACTTGCATACAAGTAATGCTACAACAGGGTTAATGCTTATTCTAAGGGACTTGTATACTATACTCTATTTGTCAATTAACTACAAAGTGGAAAAAATATTGAGTGGGCAGTACCAATTTGGACATACATTAAATCTAACAACAACCACTCACTCTGTATTCTTGCTTATTACAGATACTATAGGCAAACTACTCTTTTAACCAGCCCTTGCTTCTACTTCTATTCTTGGGTATTTGCATAGCAAATGAATGACAGAAGGATGGCTAAGTGGCCAATCTTCGAATAAACGGTCTCTGGTGGGCTGAAGTGAAATGACTAAGGGTAAGTAAGGCAGTTAAGATAACCACCTCCGCAGGCATTTATCCTGAGACCATGGGGCACGGCTGGGGAATAGCTGGGGAATGAGAGTAGAAAACAGAATCAGGACTACAATGTTAGCATCCATTGTGGACTTGCTGATCTTGAACAAGGATAGCTAGGTTAAATAGGCAGAGCCTCCAAAGGTATCAAGTTCTACAAATGGCAGCTGAAGCCACAAACCAAAGACCATTGTTTCCACGTGCATAGAGGAGAAGCTGGTTGGGTCCTCCTATCTTTTTAAGGTAGTGTCCACAGTCCGTAAATCCTCCTATGGTGTGGAAGAATACATAGAACATCAACATATGTGTAAATGCCTAGCACAATTCAATCCAATAAGGATGTCTTAAGCGTCCCTGTACCAGACATCATGCTACGAGCTACGGATATAAAGAATGGCAAAAGCATGGAAGACATTCAAGGGAAATTTACTGATGTGCTAAAAGTGAGATTTAGTAGGAAATGTCAAGAACTCAGAATTACTGAGAAGGCTGAAAGGAAGACTGAACATCTATGAATGGTGATAAACCATTAATCTGAGCTGAATAAGAAATCCAAAATTGCACTAGGCAAGATTTAGGTGAGAGGGAAAATTCCCTGTCCACAAGAGTTGCAAGAGTCTGATACAAGCTATATAGTAGAGTGGATAAGGCACTGGACTCAGGGAGACCAGGGTTCAAATTTCAGCTCAACTAGCAGTGTGACTACTGTTGCTGTTCACTCGTTTAGTAATGTCCGACTCTTCATGACCCCATTGGGCGTTTTCTTGGCAAAGATACTGGAGTGGTTTGCCATTTCCTTCTCCAGTTCATTTTACAGATGGGGAAACTGAGACAAACAATGTTATGTGACTTTCCCAGCTAGTAAGTGTCTGAGGCCAGATTTGAACTCAGGAAGATGAGGCTTCCTGATTCCCAGTCCAGTGCTCTATCCACCATGCCATCTAGCTGACCCCATCTTTCCCCTTATGCTACCACAAAATGTATAACTTTCTATGTCATATAATTTCATATAAAGGAATGCCAAGACCATAGATTTTCAAGGAAAAAAAACAACAACAAATAAGCATGATCCTATTGAGTGAACTTATTTCCAAATATGGAAGCAAGGAATTGTACCCTCCAAGCAGACATGAGCTCATTCATCACAAATGGATGTGGATAGGGATAGGGGCATAATAATTTGTCTTTACCTCCACATGCCCTCCATCTCTTGGTACCAAACTAAGATTGTAACCTGAGCTAAATCAATGTTGTGCCAGTTATTGCTGTTTATATGATTAACTTCTCAGCAACTGACAAATTATAACATCTCATACGGGTCATGTAATCACTGTCTATTTGGCTAAAGATTTGCTAGCCTTCCTTGTCTTTGTTATGGAAGAAACAAAAATGAGATACTCGTTATGCAAATCACTGTAAGGTTCAAGTTCTACAATTAATATAGATGTCGTGGAAGATTTCTAACAAGATTCTTTGCAATATGGTATCTTTGCTGTTTGTTGACCAGTTATTAATTTTTCACTCATATTAGTCTCAGGATTGTGTTGTCTGTCACACTTGAACTAAGCATATTTCACACAAGTCACACATTTGATTACATTGGAAATTTCTCCAAGTTTCATTCATCCCTGATTAATGATGGGATTACTATAGAGCACCAGGAATGGATGAGAAAGCCTATAGATGCCATTCTCATTGCGCCAACCCCTAGCCTACTCGGGAGGCTTTCTGTTTCTCCTCGATCTTCTGGAATCCATGCTCATGTTCGACAGGGTGCCCAACTAGAGCGCCACTTCCTAACTGGCCCCACTGCCAGCCTCGAGTACTGCCTGGCTCCAACACTGCCTGTACTCCATGAAAATCCATAGACAGATTTCCCATGGGGCCCATGGCTTCCTCCCAGGTTCAAAAAAGGAGACTCAAGAAATAAGTTCACTCAAGACTCCTACAATGACAGAGCTGGATGTCATAGGAATTTGCCCTCTCTGGCCTGAAAAATCTCTTTGAAAAGCTGTCCCAATAAAAGGAATGAATGAGACTCAGCCATAGCATATATCTGTTGCATGCTCTTCTGACAGTCAAAGTCACATTAGGCTAAGCTATTTTATGACAACCTTACAGTACACAAGCCTCTGGCATCTTTGCGTAGCACAGATTACTACAGAAGAGCATACGATGCCTTCTCTCCTTGAGAAATTGAGACACGTGAAGTTGTAAATACATGATCAGTCTAACCAAGGCAATAGTGTCCACAGAAAAAAGAATCTGTGCTCCTGAAAATGTTAAGTTATTCCTCCACTTGTAGGTTTTTAATTAAATTTTGTATGTCAATATATGGGGAGAAAATATTAACTAAGGGAATGTGAGAACAAGGATATAGAGGTAAGGCGAATTCTGACAGACCTTAGTTTGTACTTGGAATCTGAAACGTGGCTTAAAATATTCTTATGTTTCTGTTCAATACAATCTAATAAAATGTTTGCTGTTGTTGAATCATTTCAGGTGTGTCCAACTCTTCATGACCCCGTTTGGGGTTTTCTTGGCAAAGATACTGGAGTAGTTTGCCATTTCCTTCTCCAGCTCATTTTACAGGTAAGGTAATTGAGGCAAACTGGTTCAAGTGACTTGCCCAGGGCAACACAGCTCATAAGTGTCTAAGGCCAGATTTGAACTCAGGAAAACGAGTCTTCCTGGCTCCAGGCCCAGTGCTCTATCCACTATGGTACCATGTAGCTGCCCCAATAAAGTGTTTATTGGGCACCAACTATGGAGAAAACACTGTTCTTCAATAGTGCCTTCAAGTAGCTAACATTCTACTAGAGGCCTACAATATTCAAACAGATACAAACATACAGTAGAATTTTGAGAAGGGAAAAAACATCTTTCTACTGCATAGGCTACGTAATCTACATACACCATCAAAGTCATGGGATTTATAGAGACGTATGGCAATACTTCAAAAGAAAATATCTAAAAAAATATATTTCAAAACGATTGACACCCTTTCCTCTTCAACCTCGGATATTCCAAGAAGACTCTGTTTTATCAACAATGCATTGTTTTCCTTTGCTTTTGGGTACCTATTCAAATGGCAAACCATTCTAGTATCTTTGCCAAGAAAACCCTAAATGAGATCATGAAGAGTTGGATACAAGCAAAAATGACGGAACAACAACAAAAACAAACCCGTTGAAGTAGGTGTAGATTTGGATTCCTCTTAGTGTGAGCCCTGGTTCTTGCCAAGGTTAGCCTCTTCCTTCTCACCTTCCCCTTTTGAGGAAGGGGAAAATCGCAAACTATCCTTGAACGGCGGCATGCTGCCCCGCTACCACTAACAAACTACAGGAGGAAGAAATAAATGTTGCCCTTTTCTGTAGTAGTGATGAACAAATTAAGGGTGATATGGAAGAAGCAAGAAGAAGTCAGAGCTGTTTCTGAAGGAAAGGGGCTAAAATCAAAGCTGCATCTTGGGGTTTTCCTCAATACAAAGATCCCCACTGCTATTGTCTACACCTCCCAACCTTCCTTCTGGAGAAGCCATTCTGGATTAAGGTCAAGGCAAACCAGACTAATTGGCAGAAACTGTGAGGCAATTGGCAACAGACGTGCTCCTGCCACAGGCTGAAGAGCTTGGAATCGGAGCAACCCAACTGCGCGAACCCTCAGGAAGGCTTTGAAAATTCAAGGAATCGATGGGCATTCATGATGTTTGATAATCTGTCAAAGCTGTGAACTGAGACTTAACTTGAAAGAAGGACAATGGGAACATTTTGTGTCTGCATTTCTTGTTTTTTCTAGTAGCCATGTCTTTGAAATACTCTTATCTTTGGTTAACAACAACAGTTTGGGAGATTTTATATAATGTATGAATTGTTTTTACTCTTTCCAGTAAAGCAACTGATCTATACCTGTGTGCATGTAATTATTTTCCCCCGACAGTTGCTTAGGGTTAGGGGTCCAGTTGGATTTAGAGTTCATTGGGTTCCTTTTGTGATTCCTAATACATGCAGTTTTTGAGATGACCAGCTCACTCTCTAAAAAAGAAGCAAAAACATTAGCTGCTGAGTCTCCATGGCCCACTTAGGAAAGTAGCAGTGTTCTCAAGAAAAGATTATTGGTAAGTGAAATTTGAAGAAAATGAAAATTTTTAGAAAAGCTAGAAAGGAAGAATGTTGTATGCCTTCTCCAATGCAGTAGGAAAAATGAGACTTTTTTTTTTTAATCCTGCAAGTGGCTTCACAAAGGAGACTGCTAAAATAATTAAAAAAAAAAAGTACCTAAAGATTTTCAAAAGCTAAAATGAAAATAGAGCTGTTCCTGATGGACTTCAAATGCTTGATAAAATTACCTGGTATTTAACATTTTATGTTAGCCAATATCTTAAGGGGATTTAATCATACCTTAACAGTGTAGAACTCTGCATATGCTATCAGAAGAAAAAGGGAAAATATTTATTTCCCATCTGTGAACAGGGTAGCCTTCAGATTACTTCAACAGGATTTATTTGAAAGCTGACTAATCTGGGAGTGCAAAGGAGTAAACCAAATACCACTCCCATATCATGGAAGTTTTTTGGATTTTCTGATAGCCTGTCTCTTCAATGGCTAGCCTTAGTGATGTCTTTTTTTTTTTTTTTGGCTAAGAAATTGAATGAAATCATGACAGCTCTTTCACCTACTCAAAAAGTCAAAGGAAATACTTCATCTGTAAGTTATAAAATATGCAATAAAGAACAAATACATGATAAAGATATAGTTGAAATGAGACTAGATTCAAATGATTTAATCACTTGCAGCAGTCTAGATTTATTAAATGTCATGCTCTCTTGGGAAACCAGTAGATGGTGTAAGTCTCCTCCAACGTGTCAAACACAGTCATGTACAAGGCACTACGTTCATGATAGAATGATCGTTTTTCCTAGATCGGAGCAACCTGCTTTTCATTCAGGTATGTATATGTGTAATTTAGATTCTGTTTTCTCTGCAAAGGAGATTGACTTTTATACTGGAATTGACAGAACAAAAATGCCGAAAGGGGAGAGAAAAATAGCTCTACTCTATCCACTCAAGAGAAATCAAGAGATAGTAGGACAGCACCTAGCTGCCCTTGATAAATGCAAGGCACCTGGCTCAAATGAACTCCATGCTCAGGTACTAAAAGACCTGGCAGATGTGATTATTGATTCATGTCAGATTACTGTCAAATTAGCTACTGATTTGAAACATCATGGAAAATGGTACAGGAATTGTTCAGTTGTTTTTCAGTTGTGACCTGCTCTTCATGACCCCATTTTTTTTTTTTTGGCAGAGACATTGAACTGGTTTGCCATTTTCTTTTCCAGCTCATTTTACTGATGAGGAACTGAGGTAAACAGGGTGAAGTGACTTGCCCAGGGTTACACAGCTAGTAAGTGTTTGAGGCCAGATTTGAACTCAGGAAGATGAGTCTTCCTAACTCAGAGGTGATGAGCTCCCCCCACCTAGAGGTCTTTCTGTAGAGACCAGACACTTGTTAGACACAGTATGGTACTGATGATTCCTTAGCATATGAGTTGGAAGAGATGGTCACTGAGGCGCCTTCCATCTCTTAAATTCTATGATTCTGTGCATGTGCGTACACATATGTGCAATGTGTGACTAAGAGAATACATTATATATATGATTTTCATGTAAATATGAACTATTGAATCTATCATTTAATTTAGGTGGAGGTGGTAGGAGTCATTGAAAAGAAATTTAGACCACTCAGTTTTATCGGGGTTATCCCTGATTGTTAGGACTTGTACCAGATCTCCCTCAAGCAGACCTGGATCTTACATGTCTCCAGCAAACCTGAAGGAAATTGTTTTTCCCCAAACAATTCCATAAGACCCTGATCATTGATAAAGAGAGGGAAACTGACCAAACAGCCAAGGTCCGAAAACCAGTTTTCTTTTAATTAGGAGTAATACAGCAACGCAAAGAGCCACTTTCAGAATTTGTATGACATGGGCCAGTAGGGGGTATTTTTAGATATGTGGGAGAAGAGAAGAGATGAACGAAGTTGTACACAGCACCATCTAGTGTTCACAAACTGCACTGCATAAATGTATATCCAGGTGAAGTCAACTTTGGTTGTAGTTTCCAGATGCTGATTTCTCTAGCCAGAATCTTATTCCTATTGAACAACAAAGGGTAAGAGGATCTAGGGACTCATATGTCCTATCTCAGAAGAAATGGGGGTGGAGTGGGAGAGGTGGAACAATACGACTGACTGAAGGCAAATGGGTTTAGTAAGAATTCACATTTGCAAAAGACTTTGAGGTTCACAAAGTGCTTCCATCCCAACCACCCCAAAGAGGTCGGTACTACCAGTATCATTACCCTCATTTGACATCTGAGCAAACTGAGGCTCTGAGGGCTTAAGTGGCCTGCCTATGATCACGCAGAAGTAATAATTTATCAGAGGCTCCCTTCTAGCCCGTATCTCCCTGCAAACATCTAATTCCAGAATGCTTTACACTGTATCATGCAGTCTCTGCTCTCCAGATACCAATCTACTAATGCATTCCAACAGAATATAATTAGGTTGAGTCAAATAACTAAGGTGAATCTGAGCACATTCAAATTCTTTTGGGAACATATACTAAAAATGTCTCCCACTTTTTATTTCAGAAACTACAGTACTACATCCTTAGACATAGGAATGAGGGTATTTAGTAATTCATACATCAATAATGTTTATGAGAGATGAAAATTTACTGTACTGACTTACATACCTATGTGAAAATATGAGTGTTGAGGCAGAAGGCATAAAGTGCTGCTGGGCTTAGAATCATGGAGACCTAGCTTAAAATCTTAAGAGCTGTGTGACTCTGGGCAAGTTACTTAACCTATATGTGCCTCAGGCAATACCCTACTATTTGTTTACTAAGTCACTTTGGTAGGGTTATCCCTGATTGTTAAAGACTTGTAATAGGACAGGAGGTTAGTCCCTGCACAGATGACCTAGTCCGATAATATTTCCTTTGTTAAAAATGTGTTAAAAAGCTGTATTTGTAGAGGATGACTGTAGATCATAACCTATGAACGAGTTGTAGGGCTCTGAATAGAGCTTAGAATAGCACCTTCCCAATGGTGCCCAAGATCCCCAGAGCCTGCCTGAGAGGAAAGACTGCAACATAGCTCAAGAGTAAAAATGAGTTCTCAATAACCAATCCAAATCTTCCACTCAGAGAAAATCTGGGATGGTTGCTTGTGCCTCTCCATGATATAGGAATGTGTGTTCAGAGCACCCTGTGACCAAATTAAATTCTTTGGTAAGGATGTTGTAGCTGTGGATTACCACGTGAGACTCCCATCTTTTAGGACATAGCAATGACATGTACCTGACTAGCCTGCTTCATATACATGCCAAATTTCAGACATGCCCTACCTACACCTCTGAAATTATGGTCCACATTGCAGAATCCACTGAATATAAAATACAGATGACAAGCCTAACGGTACACACTTTTTGCAAATGCAATATTACATTTCTATAAAAGTACATAGGCCAAACTCAAATCTGATCAAGTCTCTGGAGGTCTAATGCAAGCAATAATCTTAATGTCGTGAAGAGCTCAAATCAATGCTACTATTTCTTTCAAGAGATTTGCTCCCTTCATTAGTATTACTGTAGACTTTCCTTAAGTCATTCACTTGACCTTAACCAGCCATTTGGTGTAATGGTAGTGGTATTTCTTATATAAAAACTAGATTTGATTTGTTTCTATGCAACTTAGCAGCTGTTCCCTTTTAACTTGGGTATACAGAATATTAAGGCCTTTTATACAAAAGAGCAAAATAATGATACCTTTCCCCAAACCAGTTTATCTCTACCACTTCTAGAGGGAAGCAAACCATAAAAATGATTCTCTTCTATTAGATGTCTATTGGCATATTTTAGAGGCAAAACCTCTTTCCTAGATGGAAAATGACTTTGTAAAGATAATTTCTTATTCTTACACCATTCTTCTAGGGCAAACGAAGTTATCCATGACAAATGGACTTTTCTCATCCTAGAAGAAGGAAATATATATTGAAAAAACACCTAAAGCTGTTGTCTTCACTCACTACCCTAGCAGAACTGAGTGACAGACTAAAGGAATTTGACTGTGAATTCTCAGTTGTCACTTTTGGTATACCTTCACTATATTATACAGCTATGGCAGAATGAAAATGAGAAAGTCTGAACCAGTGACGGATGTCCTCCATTGCCTGGCTCCACTACAACAGCAAAGATGGCAATGGAGAATACAAATGTTGCGTCCCTGAGACATGTTGGTTTCTTGGCTAGACATACTATCAGTGTCAATGACACTGGTGACTTATAGGAACTCTGACTTGAGTGAAAAAGCAGAGCTTAGGCTTTTGCCAAATGGAAGGCACAGAATATGTTTCCAGGTCTCTCCTACCCCTTGGTCACTGGAACAGCGTCCTTCCTAACAAATTTCGATGTGATTCTCCTCTTGGGAAACCACTGAGTACCAATCCGTATCTGATGGCTATAGTTTTTATGACACCTTTGTAATATGACACAGAGTAATGGTAATATGAAAAAAACCAAATTAAGATAGAGAGAAACAAAAGCATGCATGAGAGACAGAGACAGAAACTGAGAGATAGAAAGAGACAGAGCAGAGAGAGATACAGAGATAGAAAAACAGAGTCAGAGGGACAGAGACAGAAAGAGAAAGAGAGAGAAACCAATTAGAAACTCTGAGACTCTCAATCTAGGACCCACCAGAAGAAAACATCAATTATCTTAGGGCAGTTTTTCTTGATTTACATATTGTGGCAAAAAAAGTATTAATGCATATTTCCTTCTTATTATTATCATGCTGAGCCCAATATCCTTGTACTTAACATTTTTGAAAATACTTATTCAGCATAAATAATCTATTTCAGAAATGGTCTTGACTTTTGGCATGAGAAGAAATGTCATCTGACTTTAGAATTCCTAGAGCTTGCAGTCCATTGACTTTAATTACCCAGTGTAATCCACAGTGCATTAGTTCAAAGCAATAAAGTCATCAACATTTCTAGATTTCTAAACTTGAAAAGGGCTTTAATTCATTTTGGTGTGAAATGCTACATACTCAGTCTCAGTTGGTATTTTAATTTCAGAAACAAAAACAGCATCACAAGAGTTTTAATATCGAGGGCTCATAAGATCTGGATGATTATCCCAGCAGCACCATTGTTACCTGTGTAACCATGGGGCAAAATCATTTAACCCCTCTGGCCATCGTTTCTTTATCTCAAAAAATGGATGGGGGTGGGGTGGTGGTATTGGACTGGTAGATTCCTAAAGTCCCTTCTAGTTTTAACATTCTATTATTTGAACACTAGATTGGCTGGGGTTGGGGGTGGCAGTGCTGCTACATTTTTCAAAAGAATAGACTGAATAGGCCAGACAGTTTTCCCTCCTTTTAGATATCAAAGATAGGGGTCCAGTAAATGAATGAGGTAGGCACAGGAGTCGGGGAACCTTTTCTTTCTAGTATTCTCTCTCTCCCTGAATTTATGTCATTTAGAAATTAGAATAAGGAAAAAACAGAAGTTAAAATCCATTCTCCTTTCCTTGCTCTCCAGGTAAACAAAATGTCTATAAGGCGACAATTACTTTAAAAAAATGCAGAATGAATGGCAAATGTATATCACATCACTTTCATTGAATAAGATCACACTAAGTGGAATATGTAAAATTGCTCAGGGTGTCATTATCCAGATTCTTATTTTGCACTTGTCATTAAGTTAATGTAAAAGTGGAAAAGTTATGATTTGATTTTCCACAAAACTTGTGTGAATAATGCCATTTCCCTGATGTTAATTAAACCCTTCAGGTAGGATTATGAAAGTTTTCAAGTCCATGATTTGATATTTCTTCTCTAGGCTCTTAATACCTACTGACATTATTATTAGCTTCCTTATGGAATCACACAGTAAGCTGGGAACTTGACTGTGTCGGTTTCAGCATTTCTATATCAGAATTACTTAGCAGGGAATACAACAGATTTAAAAACTTCTACGTTGAGTAATTCCACTCCTCGCTTGTGTGTGGGACTTTCCCAAGATGATAAATGAGGTTGTCTTGGTAAGATGGGTTAAGATAGGGGTATTAGATGCTATCCTCAGTCTATGACTGCCAAAGACACCATGGCTTTGATTATATTGTCACTGGACTTCAGTGAGGCTGATGATTTTGTGCAGCTCTGCCTCACTTAAATCCAGTCCATGCAGGATTCAAGACATCACCCTAGGTCGTCATTGGTCCTCTTTGAAAAGGAAGGACAAACACCAACAACAACAATTGTCAGCTCCCAATCTCCACACCTCAGAAAGTCCTCAACCTTAATCCTCCTCCCACTGTTAAGATCCTGTATAGCCTTCATGGTCCAGCTCAAACGCTGCACCCTCCATGAAGTAATTTCCAAAGACATCCCTGCATTGATCTCTCCCCTCCCCACCCCGGAGTCCTCTAAGTTTGCACTATGTGCTACGCAATTTAACACTTACTTACTATCTTTGGTTATTCTCTAAACTTAATATATACTTGTTAGATTGATTTGAATTGTATTTCCCACCAAAGATCCGAGTAATTACGAAAGGGGAGGGGAAGGATGGCAATTTCAGGAAACACTGTAAAGAAGAATTTTAGTTAGTTTCACCCAGCATGAGAGAGAGAAAAAAAATTTCTATTCAAAATGACTATAAAATGTGTGAAAAATTTGGGAATCAATTGGATAAGAGGCTAATGGACTAAAAGAGAATAGTACCTAGTTGACATTTCCAAATCAGCCAGCAATTAAATGAAAGTTATGACACCTGGGCTCTATTTTCAGTTCTTTTATACTTTTGTACTGTGACTTAAACCAGTCCCTTGACCCCACTGTGATCATTGTCCAGATCACTCAAGCATAAATAATAATATTCTCTTTTGAACAATGAAGATCCACTAAGGAGAAAATGCTTCTGTAAGTGCTCTAGACTGTAGCTGGGATATTATATTTTTCTCCTTTTCCTCCTGTTTTCTCAATAGCTCAGTTATGGTGGAGCTCATAATTGTGACCTGGTTGGTCCCCTCATCTCTCTACTTCACAATTTTGTAAGCAGTCCAATATCACCATTTAAAGATTGAGTCTTTAAAGATTGTTTAATGACTAAAGATAGACATTTAAAGATGGTGCTTACATGTTTTACTGATGAATTCTACCCATCATTTAAATGACAATAGCATCTCCTCCAGAACGTTGTCCCTAATCCCCCAGGCTGGGGACAGCCTTCTTTCTTTGACCCACGTAGCACTTCTATGACACTCTTATGAACTCAGGTAATAGTATTATTATCATCTGTATTTGTGTCTAATGATCTCAAAGAAATTTGTAAGCTCTATGAAAAAGAGAAGCGTGCCTTTTCTGAGCTTCATATCACCTCCAATACCCAGCACAATATTTTGTACGCAGTAAACAGTTAACATACATTGATTAAATGAATGACACTCTTGGGACCAAATATAAATTAAGTCACTGCCTAGGAGGCAACACGGGATAGTGTAAAGAATGTTGCTTTTTGAGTTAGAGGATCAGGGTTTGAATCTCAACTCTGCTATTTATTATTTGTGTGACCTTGCAGAAGTCATTGACAGTCAGGACTCAATTTCCTGGGTTTCTATGGTCCTCAAAGCAATTGGCCTAATATTTATTATTATTGTACTATTTAATTGCTGGGATTTTTTTTTTGGAGGGGAGGAGAGGAGACATGTTTGCTCTCACATGTGTTATGTATGTTTCACAAACTGCAAAGCATAACATGTTAATTAAGAAATGAGATGCATATTATTAAACACACACACTATATGTATATGTGTGTGTGTGTGTGTGTGTGTGTGTGTATGGTTTGGTACTATGAAATATTAATTTTAATAAGAACTGATAACAGTACTTCACAGTTGTGTACGTCCCCACATAAGCACACAATATGCCCAATTCTCCTAGAACCCAACCATCCCAACAACATGTTAGGTGTCTTTGAAAACTGCATTCCCTTACCTAAATTATTAGAATACTGAGGATTGCTGCTTTACCATACAGAATGGTAGCTTGGAGACCTGAAAGACTCACTAGCACTCCGCGAAATCATTTTGGCTTTGGAAAACCTGATTCTATCTATCCATCGGCTGTAGGTTAGTATTACTCGTAGATCCTATTAAAAATGGGGAGACCAATTCTGAGAGGTTAAGGAATTACAGATTCTCTGCTAAAGGGTTTCACATAGTCTTTTTCGCTCTTCAAGACAATCTCTTGATGCTGTTTTTTCTTTAATTATCCTATCTTTGTCACTGTTATTATTTTTTCTACTTTCAAGAATAGTACTATATATAAAGTGTATTTTTAGAGCAATATTCCTCATGTTCATTGTGAAAAAGATATGCTTGTTTAACCTTTCTGAAACAGGATGCTCAGAAGATTTTCTCCCCTGGATCATTCATGCTGTTCATGCTGCTTTGCTTATAAAAAAGGGCAAGGAATGATAAAAAAAAAAAAAAGCTGTCAATGACTCAAAAGTCATTAAAAAAACACATCACTTCCCCTGCACAGACACACAGCCATTGCAGCATAAATGTGCCCAAAGCTAAAGGGCCCACACAAGTCTGTTTCTTGAGTGAAATTATTATTAAATTTTTAAAAATCTCATCTCAGAATCACAGGTAATAATGATGCAAACCATGCTAGGAAATGACATTGAATGTCAATGTCAGTGCCCCAAATAAGCAACTCTTGAAGTTGTAAGATGAAAAAGGAATCACTCTCGGCCTCTTATCTACATTAGGGATGCTCAGCATACCCAGCAGCCCTGTCACATTGTCTTAGAGGACAAACTGCTGAAGAGAAAGATAAAATTGGTTGAATACAAATAAGCGGAATTCACTGCAATTAGCATCAAGTTTATAGATGTTGACACACACTGAGCCCAGACAGAAACAGAAATATCCGAGGGAGTAAGTCACAGCAAACGTATTCTGCAGGATCCACACCCAGATCAGATGTCCCTTGTGGCGATGGGTTCAAAGTGGCCCAGAGGAGTTGGGGAAAATCCAGAAAAGCAAGATGATGGAAATGTGGGTGATGCAAACCTCTGGACAAAAGGTGATTTGTGTATTTGTATGGACGAAGTAATATTTTACATAGCAATGTGTAAACATGAGGAGGGATCATAGGCTAGATGTAATTTTATTCATTGCTAAAGGCCTCAAGGTAAGAGCGCGTCGCCATATTCAATCCAAAGAGCCATTAACCACGGCCATTTCCTTGGCAGCCAAAGATATATTTTAGTGTTTTAATGCAACAGGACCATTGAATGTCAGCCTGCTGGGGTCTCTTTATCTTATAAAGCTTGGTATATTCTTCTTCTGTCATCAAAGTTCAGAATCAGAGATTGTAAAGAGCATCTGGTTTTGTTTGTTTCTCAGAATTCTCAAGTGAGTTCTTCAAATTCTTCTGTATTTTGCTTTCCATTGCTATTTTATCACCAATTGGTTGAAGATGAATTTCTCACCTGCTATCTTTTCCTCTCTTGACTTTGCTTCAATATATGGTTGCCCTCAAGACAAGGTTCACTTTAAGTTGTTTTCTCTGGGTTCTGATGACATGCTGTCACCAACAATTATTCTAGGCATCCTATTTGGAAAGGAAGCAAGTAAAAAAAGGAGACGTGGAGGGGAGAGGGAAGATCACAGACTTGGGAAGTGAGAGACCTGCCATGGAGTCCCAGCTCAGCCAGGGGCTGTCTATGGGAGAATCGGTTTGCTTTCAATGTTTATTAAATACTCAGTACATGCAGGAAACGACACTGAGGGTACTGCAAAGCTCAAATGAGGCAGCTCCTGACCTCGTGAAATCTCTAGTTTAGTAGGAGCATAGGGAACAAACATACAGTAACTATAATAGAAAATAACATAGGATAGAAGTAACAAAGAAGTATAAAACAAAGAGCTGGGTGAGGTCCAAGGGCTGGGGGAAGGTCATTATCGACTGGGCGGGGATTAGGGAAGGTTTCACAAAGGAGGTAGCATTTGAATTGAGTTTTAAAGGACTGGTACTCTGGATAAGAGTCAAAAGATGAAGAATGTGTTTGGGGTGATGGGGGAATGGGAGGGCATATGGCACGAGGAGAGATAGGGAGGCAGGAGAAAAGAGGGCGTATTTAGGACCAGTGAGTAGTCCTATTTTGCTGAAGCATAGACTATGTGAAGAATATGACATAAATTTGTAAAGGTCAGTTGGTACCAGATCTTGCATGGCCATTAATGCCAGAAGAAGAAATCTGCATTTCATTTGGTAAGCACTAGGGATCCAGTGAAAATGCCTGAGTAGCAGAGTGACATGACTATATATCCAGGCATAAGGAAGATGATTGTGGCAGTAATATAAGGACTAAATTAGTGGTAGGCAGGAGTAAAGGCTACAAGGACTGTTAGAAGGCTATTGGAGTGTTCTAGAATATCACTAATGAGGGTCTGTATCAGGACTACAGTAGTAGAAATAGAGAAGAGATGATGCAATTCAAGAGATATTCTGGAAGTAGAATTAATATGACTTACTAATCACTTGGCTATGAGAGATGAGAGAAGAACCTCTGAAAGATAATGCCCAGGTTTCAAACATGAGAGATGGGTCAATAATGATGCTGCAAGTAGAAATAGTGAGGTTGTAAATAGGCTGAATTTCAGAAAAGAGACAAGGTGCTCAGTTTTGGACATGTTGAAATTCAGGTGTCAGCGAACCAATTTTCTTGAAAGGCCTTGTAGGCAGGCAGAGATGTGGATCTGAAGTTGTGAGAGATGTCAGGTAGGAGTTCTAGACTGGGACGAACTCATCATGTCCTGGGATATGCATCCTTTCTCCTTGTCCCCAGGAACTGAACTCCCAGAAAGCTGCCCTGCATCAAGTTACCAGGAAAAGCTTATCACCAGACTGCATCACCTTTGGTCCTCACACGTCATCAGTGCCCTCAGGAGGCTCTCTCTCTCTCTGATTGGAGGCTGGAAGGCAGAGCACAAACCTCCTCTTCACCTCCCTTTTGTGGGTCATTTTGCTCCATTAGATTATAAGCTCCTCTGCGAGGGCAAGCACTGTCTTTCTTTTTCTTATCTGTAGCCCCAGTGTCTGACACACAGTAGGCCCTTAACAAATGTTTTTCGAATTGAAATTGAATGGAATTGAAAGTCTGCATTCACTCCAACCATCACTACTGACTCCTATCACTTGCTCCAAGTAGAAAATATGCTAGTTACTGATCTCCATGAGTGGTAGCATCATCACTTTGGCCACCTTCAACTTGAAAGCCAAGTTGGGGGGATGAGGAAGAGAAAGTGAGTTGAGGCAACTTCCTTTGCAACATTTTAAAATGGCACAAAAATTTATTGACCTTAGTTTAGAGCCAAATGCCTTTTGCAGAGGTATAAATTATATTATCTTTGATTATGTTATCTTTGCAGTGCTGGTTCTCAAAGACATTTCTTTTAGAATATTAAAAGAACAATTTACATTTTAATGCAGTTATAAAAATCCCTTTCAAAGCAACAGTGGTGACTGATGGTGAACTAAGTGGCATCCACACTAGCCGGAGTGAGTCCCTAAGTCGATAAACACTTATTAAGCACCTACTATGTGACAGGCACTGTGCTAAGAAGTGCCCTTACTAAATTGCTGGGGACTGAGGGATTTATAATCTTCTTTCACTCAAAGCTTTCATTTCTTCCTTTAAGATCTGCTGAGTAATATCTCTTAGTCTTATCTATTTGTATAGATTCTGTATAGATCATGGGTCTGAGAAATTCGTTATGAAGACTTTTTCACAATTGATTGTTTATCTTCTGAGTCTAAGTTTATTTATTTGGTTGTGAACTTGGAAAAAAAATGGGCCAGCTGCTTGTAAACACCTTGGGTTGAAGTGGTACTGGCTTTGAAAGACATGCAGGTTGTGTGTCTGCTAATAAATTATTGGGGAACACATCGATGAAGAGAAAATGCTGTGGTCTCCTCTGGTGAGCGATCCAGTAGCATCTAGGGCCACAGGCTTTGCTCAGTAAACCAGGTGTTCTGCCTCACTGTCATGGACTTGCTGATAGAGTATTTTATGAGGCTCCCTCGGGTAAGTTCTTTTCAAGTGAACTCAAACCTGGCCAGAGGTTTACTTCCCAAAGGCCTAGTGACAGTGTCATTGTGGGTGACCTGTTCTAGGTTATTAACCTCGATTTTCAAGAACGGGAGAGTCAACCACAAAAAGGCAAGAGACGGTAGGAACACAGTGCTCTAGTCTACAAAACGTAGTAACAGGAAAGGTCAGCAAGAAATAACAGCCCAAGAGAAGTCCTATGTACTTCAGAGCACAAATAAATAGAAAACAAAATCAGGAAAAAAATGTTTCAATGTCCAAGAGGCCTGAGACCAGCTAAATCACTCGAATACCACATCCTTGACACTGTGTGTATTCACAGCAAAGGGAACCATTTGATATCAATACACACAGGATGTAAAACTCACTGTGCTCTCAGGAAACGGACCCAGTAACACCAGAAGATATGTCAACTCAACTTACCACCAAGGAATGCCATCCCCTTTTATACACAGAAGATAACTGTCTCATATGGGCAGTGGGTTTACCGAAGATTCCTGGTGGAAATTTGGAATGGTCATGGCAAGGAATCACTCTTTTGGAAAAGGCCGTCATTTATCTCCTCCCCCAGCTCTGCCCGCCTGACAAAAACAACTTGACTCTAGTTTACACTGGCAAGGAATTATTAGAAAAGTTGGATATGTTTTGTAATTGCTACTGTTAACAGAAACCAATTCTGGATTTTTCTTCTTGGACCCTTATTAAGTTTCGTTATCTTGTAACCAATTCAACTTAAACAGTTAAGTTATTACGTGCTAATGTTTAGCCTATAATCTGATGCTAGTCTGAAAAGCAGAATGCATCATTTTGAATGAAATGCTCCTTTTTTTTCTCCTCCTGAGACTCATTCCTGCGTAAATGGCCTAGAGCTTATTGGGCATTTAATGTATGGGATATTTTCCGTGACTTCTTTAGATGATGCCTAAGGTCCCTTCCAGCTCCAGGGTGGATAAACCAGGCTTCTGGAGAGTCACTCTTGCATGGTGACTGGTTTTTCACAGTGTGACTAAATGGCAGTTCAAAGAGCTAAGAGGAATCATTGCTGCATCCATGTCTATAAAAGTTATCATTCCCATAACCTCCACCCATCAGAGTCCAACGTATTCCAGGTTGTGCTGCATGGGCTTCTTTGTTGATTTACTGGAAGTAAACACACAGGGTTCCCTAAATCAACCTTCCAGGCCATTAAGGGCTGGCTAAAAACACAACACACATAAGTCAGGGAATTTGGAAAGAGGTAAAAAGCTGTCTGGACAGATCAGTTCAGTTACATTTTGTTTTGACATTAGGCACTGCGTGAAGAATCATGTGTGACAGCACGGGCCCAAATTTATGTGACGAAATGTTTTGTTTCAAAAGTTTAGGATAAATACCTAAATACTTCTGATTTCCTTCTGAAATCTAGAAAGCCCCAAATCTACAACTGATTCATCAGAATGGCCGTGTATATAGATTTGTTTTTAAATTCTCTAAATATTTGCTACTGTACCCTTCATCTAGTTAGCAAATAGTGATGCCATATTTATCAACTTTTAAAAAGTTGATTGCCAGTCCTGGGGTGCTCCAGAACTCTGAAGGCATGATCGCCATCTGTTGTGACAATGAGGATTTCTCAGCTCCGGGTGCTCACAAGCCTTCTGGCTGTGGACTGTTAGCCATCTGCCATGCTGCCATGGTCTATTAACATGCCATGGGACTCAGTGGAATGTCAGGCCACACTTGGGAAATGCAATCTGGGAACAGGTGTTATTCCTCCGTGACTAGAACCATGGCATTCAGTACCACCGACATTATGAAAACGCAAGACTAGCTGGGGTTTGGGAGTCTGGTCACAAGGGTATGGATTATGATCAGCACTGTCCACATTGCCTTACAAGGGCTAAAAGTCAGTGTGAATATTTCTAGTTTTATGGACACAATCAGATTTTTGGTAGGATAGAAGTCTTTTTCTCTATCAAATGACTCACTCTAATTTTGCAGCTATATTTAGTACTAACCCAATAATAACTACCACTGGTTAAATGGATAGCAGGCCTGTGTTGGAATCAGGAAGACAGGTTCAAATCCTGCCCCTTGCTGAGTGATCATGGAAAAGTCACTTAACTTTAAGAACGCTGATCAACCACAATTCTACAGCAGCCATAGTAAGGAACGCTACCCATCTCCTCCCAGAAAGGCACAGTGAGACACACGTTTTAGACACAGCTAATGCGGGAATCTGTTTCTGCTTGGCTGTGCATATTCGTAACAATCATTTTGTTTTTTTTTTTCTTTCTTTCTTTCTAGCAGGAGAAAATGTAATAAATAAATGTTTGTCAATTAAGAAATTAAGTTAAAAAGCTTGAAAAGAAAAATGAATAATAGCTTAACTTCTTGTTATTCTTAAGGAACTTTCTAAGACTATGATAAGTTGCGGATGATTTCCAAAAGGCATCGGTAGCAGGATTTTCCACACTGGGAATTCACTATTCTGATGAAGTCTGTGATTCAGATCAGATATTTATTGAAGGTCTACTATGTGTTAAAACTAAAATTCCATACAGTGTTCTAGGCAAATATATCCCACACATTTTTCTCAAAATCTAGGGCAATGTTTTGACCAGAGAAATTACATGTGACTGCACACTCCTAGTACTATCTGAAAGTCAGGCTGTACTAAATGAAATATTATTTAACTAACGCAGTCATCAAATACTGTATAACTGAAAGCATACCCCCCAAAATGTCTACTTGGCAAAACTTTCTCTCCCTCTCTACCCAGAGAGGAGAGGTGATATTGAGAAGCTGGGAGACAGAACACTGCAATGCCCGATTTCCCTCCCCTTAGTGAGGGAGCATTAAAGTATCTCTCCCCCACTACCCCTGCCATTTAAACCCTGTTATTTCCCCTCTCTGCAGTCACACAGCCAACCAACATAGGAGTCCCTGTGGCCACCAACAACATTCTTTGATCAGAAAAAAGATTCCTTGGGATGAACTTAACTCCCCCATGAAGACTTTGGTGCTTGAAGGCACTACTATTATTACCTTATTACCTAAAGGGTTTTGCCTTTATTATGGCAATATGTCACTATGCCTAGCTACTCAGCATTCCCACTTCCCTCCATCTTCCCCATGTCCACTGTCTTCTGTTCCTAAAGGATCCCTGAAAATATTCTTCACCAAGCACTTCCATGCTGAAGCTTTGGAAAATCTGATCTAAACTTCCTCCTAGGTAACAGTCAGCTCACAGCTCCATGAAACACGGACTTTTCCATATCACACAGTACAAACATAACACAAAACCACACCCTGCTCTTTCAGTCAAAAGCTAAGTGCTCAGCACTTTGTAGGTGCATGAATTATGAAGTACATGGGACAGAATGGGGCTTTTCTCTGTATGTAACTGTGGCGCTTAAAAGCACTTTCCAGGATACCATCTGATGGGAAGACTGAGGCTAGCACCTGGAGAGAATTAATGATCATCAATACTTTGAAATTAATCATGTGGTTTCCTTAACCTGGGGAATCTTATCAAGAAACCACTATTGCTAAAGAGAAATTCTACTATAAATGGTCCCATTTAGTGGACATGCATGTGTCGAAATTCAAAATGCTGCTAAAGGACACTTGCATATTGGCTCCTGTAATTGAAAGAGATGGTTTCTCCAGTTATCTCAGTATCATTGTCCTTCTTCGCTGCTGAACAGAGACTCCAATTCTGGGCAGCCAACCTCTGCCTAGGGTTGCTTTATTCATAAGCAGTCTCAGAGTGTTATGAGTCCCCCTGTTGGCAACTGGAGGTCACTTCAAATGTTAAGAGTTTATTTACTTGGTAAAAAATTGATTAGCCAAACTGTGAATTTCTTAAGGGGAAACAGGAGAGACAATGTAAGATTTTATGATAGGAAGTGCTACACTAACATCTTTTCAATTAAAATACTGAATCAATTGTGTTATTTGCTACTATTCCGAGGTACTAGAATGTTTGGTTTCTACCTCTTTTAACCACTCCTAGCCAGCACCTTAGTTCAGGCCTGAATCACCTCTTACCTGGACTCTAGCAATGGCCTTCTAATCCATCTCCTTGCTTTGTCTCTCACCACTACAATCCATCTTCCACACAACTGCCAAAGTCATTTTCCCAAAGGGAAGGTGTGACCATGTCACTCCCCTACTCAGTAAAATACAGTGGCCCTCTATTGCATGAAAACAGACAATTTCTGTTTAAGTCAAGACTTCATAGAGCTTCCTGGGATATTTCTTATTGGAAAAGAAACTCACATATAAGTAAGGTCTAGGAATTGTCCATTAAGTATCATATGCTCTTTACTTCTCATTGCAGCAAGATACAATCTTGAACCACAGATGCCCATGTAAGCATTGTAGACATGAATAATTCATGAATATCAGCAATAACTATGATTTTGCCTGTACTCAGATTCCAAATTCCATAGGGGTATTATCATGGAGTTGTAGGCTAGGTTGTGGGAAAGTGGGAAAAGACCCCAAGCAGCCAATTTTTGTCTTATATTAATGCTTTTGGCATATAGCAGGTTTCTGCTCAATGACCACACCTATTTTTTGGAACGTAGCAGTGGAAAAAAGTTATTATATGAAGAATAGACCAGCTCTATTGGGGAATACACTTTTTCGGATCCCACTGCTTTTTATGACTAATTTGGGTTTTATGTAAAGCCCTTATACGTCTCTACACATTCTTTCTGGAATGTTAGAAAAGCAAGCCTCATAGGATTCTTATATATGCTTCTCTTAGGAAAGAGCTACCCTTCACTCTACCTTAGCTCTACCCTTAGCTCTGCAGGAGTGTGTACCCTTAGGTATGAGTTCTCACATTTTTTGGTTAAAATAGTAAGGATATGCGCATGGAACTCTGCCTTGTTTTTGTCTAGTCAGGATAGACTATACCCTGCATTCACATTCAGGTAAATACCCTCAGGGGCACGCATATGAGAAGGGGCACCAGTGGCGAGAGAGACTTGCCTAAAAGTAAATGCTAGAGCGCATAAATCTGGAAAGTGTGGAAATCTTGGCTGCCCCTGCTAAAGCCACAACTATGTGAGAATCAGACCTTTCTTGAGGGTACCCTCAACCTTGAAGCAAGGGATTCCTGGTAATGAACATGTTATCACTGACATCCATATGGTCTCTGGACTATGATTTCTGGGACCCTGGATCTGACCAAGCATGGAACTTTGAAAGCTGACAGTGGCAAAGCCATCATGGAATGCTACATTCTTCATGCAACGAAAAAGAAAACGTACACCAATTTATGCTAGATAGCATGTATAAAACAGGCCAACCTGCCATTTGTGACCATGTCTGTCTGTCCTCTCATTACTGTACAGATGTGGGAGTGTAAGCTTCTGGCCCTTGTGCATTGGAAATGTACTCTGATATGATTTATCTTCTTTGGTTGATGGAATTCATACTGGTAATAAAAAGCTGACTTGGAACTCCCAATTTTTTTATTTCCAGTTGTACTACTAAAACATTTTCTAAGGATCTTAGCAAAATTGCTGATCTTTCTCTTAGGAAATGGACACATTTGTATTGATTTTCTCCACTCAAAGAACAGCTGACCTATGCTTTCATGTTCCCCACTTTATTTCCATACAGTTAAACAGATATCTTGGAACTCTATGGGGGTACCATTTCTATCATTGCTCATACAAACCCCCAAACCCTTCCTTATTACATGAGTCATAACTTTTCTCTAAGTGTCAAGATAGAAGGGTTAGGAATGGACTCAAATATGTTCATAGGAAAATTGAAAGCTAATAAAATTTTCAGAAGCCTTCATCACATCAGCCATCTTGCCTAGTCTGATTGTGTTGTTTTCAAACCCAAAATGGATCTTTTGGTATTTAGTTAACGATATATTTTCTAAACAACCCAGCATTAACTTCAAAAGTAGCTTGGAGAAAGGGAAGATATGTTTAATTACGTAGAGGTAGCATAGTATATGACATACACTTAGTTGAAAAGTCTTTCCCCCCCTTCCCCCCCCACCCTGTACCTGTGCGAAGTAGCATTACAATAGAGTGCCTCCTAAACTCTACAGTTATACACGAGGGGATAACTTAGATTAGGATAGAGTCTATAGACAACAAAAGCTTCCAGGTACTGGGAAAAATGAACAAATAAAGGGATCTCAGGCAGAAACCACTCAAGATAGACAAAAGGCTAATGTTTCCAGGTCCAATCTAATACAGGTAAAGGAATATGAAAAATAAACTAATTTGTCAGAACTCAATTGAGCAGGTGGTATATCTTACACAAATCATCAAGATTAAATATTTCCCATCCAGGAGATATTTTGGTATCCCTGGCACTAATCGACTTCTATTTATCAGTCCAAGAGAGCAGGCTTTTACTTGGGTAGGTCAAACTACTGGACCTCAGGAGGAATAGGCTGATGTCATGAGGCCTCTTGAAAGCAACTGTTCTCATTGCTTCAAGAGAGTCTCATATGTCAGGAATCTGTCTGTAATTTTCTGGGAGGCCTTTGTAGATATTGATTTAGTTGAAAGTGTTAGTTTGTGCACACCTCAGAACAGGTCCCTAATGACCTGCAAGTAAAACGTCTAAGTCAGTATGGGGAGTCCAGTAAAACTTAATTAACTGAGAATTCAGTAATTCCACATTTTGATCTTTTGGAAAAAGGCTCTTCTGAAATCTAATTTTGCTTAGCAAGCCCTTTCTTTTTAAATGAATCATATTACAGAAATGTTCTACAGGGAATACTTTAAAATACTTAAGAAGAGAAAGCCCCCTCACATACTTCAAGAGTATTCATCAAAATAATAATATTACCGACCCACCGTTCCTTAACAGTATTAATAATAACCAACATTGTGCCAGGCACTGCGCTAAGGGCCTTACAGTTATTATCTCATTTGATCCTCCCAACAACCCTGGGAGGTAGGCGCTATTATTTTCACCCCCATTTTACAGATGAGGAAACTGAGGCAAACAGAGGTTAAGTGACTTGCCCAGCGTCACGTGAAGCTAGATATGAATTCATATCTTCCCAACTGTGGCATGGCACTCTATTCAGTGTGCTACTGAGCTGCCCAGTAGCGGTAGTGATGTGAATTCATTCATTCACTCTTTCTTGACCCCTCCTGTAACTAATAACATACATCTCCAAGTAACTAGTTAGAGGTTTAAACACACCATCTGTCTATGAAAGAGTGAAACTGGCTAGACTAAATGGGAGTCAAAACTTTGCTTCATTAACCAGATAGTCTACCTCACTGAGCTAACTAGTTACAGAGAACAGAGACCTTTTAAAAGGCTCCCTGGGGCAGCTAGGTGGCACAATGGATAGAGCACCGGCCCTGGAGTCAGGAGGACCTGAGTTCAAATCCGGACTCGGACACTTGACACTTAACTAGCTGTGTGACTCTGGGCAAGTCACTCAACCCCAATTGCTGCACAGAAAAAAAAAGGCTCCCGAAGAGCTACTATGAAACTATAGGTTACATGAAGGAAAGAATATGAGTAGCCTAGTTTGAGTTGTGGTTTATACTTGAAAGTAATCAAACTGTCTTGCTTTACCAATCGTCATTTGAAATTGTTACCTATTTAAGATGGGTGCTCACCTTCATTAATCAACAGCAGCTCTACTCGGAGTGAGGTTCAAGCAATAAAGTTCAAAGTAATCTGGACTGAGATCAAAGCATCCCTTTGAAGAGTCGTTCTCGGGCTTTTTTAGTCCACTGACCTGGGCCCTGACTTCCATGTGGGTAAAGTAGGCAGGTATCTCTACTGCATAGGATGAGAGATGTTGGGAATCCCCCAAAGTATTGACCTAAATTCCATCATTAAAATATCTATTTCTTCCACTAATAAGCTATCCTTTTGAAATACAAGTAACTTTGGCAGGAAGTCATTATAGCAAATATAGTGAATATTTCTCATTTACTAATTCTTTCCCATACCTGAGCAGAAGTCCAGATATCCACAGCAGTCTCCTGAACAGCTGGCTCTCTCAGTGGAGTATGTGGTCTAGCAGATGGCATCAAATGCTTTTCAAGAAAAAAAAACACATGGGAAAGTATGTTTTGTTGTTAGTTAATAGAAAAGATTGCCAGCAATGGCTTAGAACAAATGTATCTCAATAAATGTGTATTTGCAATACACACAAACATTAGTAACACTTCCTAACGACTTTTATTACTTTGCATTGTGTCCAGGATAGCTATTTCATTGCTTTTATCTTTGACTGCTATCATGCTATGATGCCAATGGTCATTTTCAGGATCAGGCAAACTCAGTAGGGAAAGGAATTCTACGTGATATTTGGCTGTGGACATTCCCCTTCTAAAAGGAAGTCATGTGGCCTAAGGGATAAGGAGCTAGGCTTGAGGCCAAGAACACCTAGTTGTAAGGCCCACCTCAGTGTTCAATGCACTCATTAAGACAAGAAAGCGTTTGCATGGGTAGCGCGGGTGTCCCTCATGAGTTCCCTAAACCAGTGAAACCCCAGGTCTGATTCATATCTGGAGGCTGCCCTAATGGTGCAGATTTGATGGGGTTGGCATCATTTCTGAACACAAGAGCACTGCCCGGGGAAGGCAAGGTGTCAAACTGTAGAGCTCTTGTCAGAGAGCAATGTGAAAATACTGGCTCCTTATCAGATATGAGGATACCAAAAGCCAACTTTGTCTTCAATTTCTCCTTGACCTCGCCTTCCTCAGACCATTTCAGTGGGCCAAAGACCCAGCACATACTTCATCCTGTCCTGCCTTCTACTTTCAGCCAAAAGAACCATCTCTCTAGAATCAAGTGGACTAAGGGACTAATAGGATTGCTTCTTGTGAGATACTAATAAGTGCTAGCATAATCAAATTTCTTCATACCAAAGACAATTATACAAAGCACACCCTCACATAAAGTCATTAATTGATGCTACGATATCGTAAATGGGTTCTATGGATTGAATGATGTCACAATGGGGCTTCCAGACTTTACAATGAAGCTTGGTCATAATCTATTAATGATCGTATCATTTCTTGTGAAACGGCACCCAGTAGAGTCATATCACTCATTTAGTCTCTATCGGTATAGATGATGCCATACTCCAAGTAATGAAATGGTACAAAAGATGGGCCCATGTGAAATTTGAGGGCCTTTCCAAGTATATAATGAGAACTACGGCTTTATAATCTCACATGCAAATTCACCAAAGGTTTCTAGGAAGTAAAACAAACAAACAAACAAAAATTTTCAGAAGTTTTTGCTTTCTTACCAGAGGGTGAGTCCGGATAGCAATGACATTTGGATCCTTTAAAGCAGGGTCAGTTAGCCCGAGCTCGATTACAGCCTTTTGGAGGGGGAAAATGGGGAAAAAAAAACCATACTGTTTAGTTATATGCTAAAAACAGAACAGCAACAACAAACCATTTAACATACTAATAAAAGGAAAAAGCAGACTAATTGGTATAAAATTCGGTAAGGCTTGAGAACCCATAAGCAGATAATTACATGGTATCATTTATGCTTTTTTCAGTTACTTACACCTGAGTCTAATTTCAATTTTCTATTTCCCTCTTTTTTACTTCTGTGAAAATTTTTCTCTTATTAAACAAGAAAACAACATGTTTGAAACTTTGATAACAACACTTTGATACTGGTCTGTTCTCTTAAGACTTGCGTCCTTCTATTTCCTAATGGATGGGTATGTGTGAAAAAAATCTAACTGATCAAAAGCAGTTGCCACAAAGGGCTAAGAGAGACAAGAAAGCACATTAGCCAACAAATGGTTAATCTCTGTTAAACGACAGAGATGGCAGCCAAAGGTAACAACAGCTCAGAACACAAACAAATCTGTAGAACACTACAGAGAAGAACCCTGGAAGGGAAGGAGAAAAAACAACTGTACAAAACAGCAAGATACAATAAAAATGAAAGAGAAGCGTCTAAAGAAAGCTCAGCATGAGACTCAGTGAAACCATGTGATGCCAACTACATATGTAAATGAACCTTAAATGATAATGGATATTAAATGCAATGCATTTCTCAAAGCTTCTGTAACCATTTTCATCATCAATGACAGAAGAGCTCCCACATTTGGACTCTAATACCTCAGGCCCCAAAATGCCACCAGAAGAAGTAGAAATGGATACTAGTGAAGACAAGGTTAGAGATAGCAGCTAGATCTGACCAAGGACATGCCAAGGAAATGTGGGAACTACTTCTAAATAATAGAGCAATTGTTTTTCAAGATATCTCAGGGAGGAGGAGAAACAAATGAAATAGGGTCAGTGATGATATTACCACCCCCCCCCAAACAGTACATTGAGAGATCATTACCTAGTAATCCATGTGCCTACTTTTTCACCTTAAAAAATCTTTATGAGTCTGATTTATTTATACACCTAGTATAATAGAAAGCATATTGGTTCAGGTATCAGAGGACCTGTTTTCAAATCCCACTTCTGACCATTTACTTCCTGTCTAACTTTGGGTACATCATCTCACTCTAAGATTAATACTTGTCAGTATATGTTTACCAACACTGTTATGGCAGTTGTCTTCTGCAAGATTCTAATGGCAAAGGGGTTCTCCAAAAGATGGGGGGTCCTCAAGGTGCTTTTATTTGCAATTGATATTGAACTGATTACATCAAGCCCCAGAACGTGACAGCTCCTCCTCCACGAGATCCACGATCATTCAAAAATGAGATCAACCTAACAATTCACACAAGAAAAACTACAGGATGAAAAATGCCTATTGACCTGCTGATAATATGGTCAATTCACACATTTAAAGTTGAGACCTTACATTAGGGACAGGAACTGCAGATGGACAGTAATTTGGGCCTGGACCTGAACAGAAAGAAGAGCAGTGATTGTTGGGGAAGGAAGTAAACCATTAGCTTCATAGGAAAATGGAGCTTAGAGGAGGGGAGGGAGAATGCTGGTTTACCAAAAAGAAGATTGGGAAGTCTATTCTGATCAGTATTTATCACACAGCTAGAGACCACATTTTTAAAGGAAAAGCTAGACGTCACAATAGAACCTTCAAAAAGAACCACAGACAAAAGCAGATCTAAAAGCTGAATTATGCTTCTGTTACCTAGCTTTCAATTTCCAATGTGGCCTTCCCATTTGTGTCTGTGTCAAGTGAGAAGGAAAATAGCCAGAGAAAAAGAAAATGGGAATCCACTGGGTGTTTCCCCTATACTCCGCCTCCCACCAATCTCTCAATGTCTCAGCAAAACCGGATCTTCTCCCCTCTCCACAAAGGCCTTGAGCATTTGAGAGCTTCTTACACAAACCCAAACAACCACCATGAGCCTGTATAAAAATGCAGAGGCGATTTGTACTCAATTAAGTGGTTAGTAGACGTGTCAAACAAAGCTTCTAGAGGAATAATAAAGCAACCATATTTGCTTATTCCTATACACTGATATAAGGTGGTGCAGTAGATAGGGGACCACGCCTGGAGTCAGGAAGACACGAGTTCAAATCCAGCTTGAGACAATTCCTAGCTGTATGACCCTGGACAAATCACTTCACCCTGTTTGCCTCAGTTTCCTCATCTGTAAGATGAGCCGGAGAAGGAAATGGCAAACCATTCCAGTGTTTTGTTTTGTTTTGTTTTGTTTTGCCAAGAAAACCCCAAATGAGATCACGAAGAGTCCGACTTGACTGAAATGATTGAACAACAGCAAAACTGTTCACAAGTGTATGGAATTGTAACACAAAGAATAAAATACTTCAACTGCCCATGTGTCTGTCAAGACAGAGAAACAGGGAAGGCAACATGATGTGAAAGATAAGGACAGAAGGAAGCCCAGTTTTCATGCTAGCTCTGCCGCTAACTAGTACCTCATGTTATCTTAAAGCTTCAGCTTCCTCATGTAGGTAAACTGAGGACCCTGGACTATGTGAGCTCCAAGAATCACTTCAGCTCTAACATTCTATGCTAGGATTCTAAGGTGCTTTCTTTTTACTTCCTTTTTCAATGCCTAAGTTTCTGCAAATGCAATATTAAGTGAGTTTTTCTAAAGAACATTAAGCATAGTTTGACAGTGCTATTTAAGGTGACAAAGATCACATCCAGGGTTCTTAGCTAGAAGAGAAATAACTCATGAATTAGCTATGAAGGAGCTTTAAGAATAAAACATTATGTTTGTATAAAGCTTTAAAAAAAGACTGTGTTACAGAAGGAGATTCCCAATCAACTCCCAAGAGAGGGCCATGTGTGTACTCAGCTTTTACAAGTTTGTATTTTTCCCAAGTCTGCTAGAGTTACATTTCCCATGCATACTTTAAGCATCTGACTTAAACATACTCTGTCAACTGTGAACAGTTTGATGGCTGTCTGTGCTGTCTTCTACCACCTACATGAAACTGCATTCTAATGCCCATTGCATCAAGTAGAAATAACAGTCTGGGGGGGTAAAGGTTTAAAGTTATGGGAATGTGTCTTGTTTTGAGGTTGTCCAACTAAGACATCATTATAATTTGCCAAGGCTACTCAGTGATGCATTGGCTACTAAATGGGATTGATTAGTGAAATGGCAAGAAAATTGTTAATTTTCTATAAAAACATACCACTAAAATTTTTGTTTGTTGTTGTTAAGTCATTTTCAGTTGCGTCTGACTCTTTGTGACCCCATTTGGGGTTTTCTTGGCAAAAAATACTGCAATGGCTTGCCATTTCCTTCTCTGGCTCATTTTACAGATGAGGAAACTGAGGCAAATAGGGTTAAATGACTTGCCCAGGGTCACACAGCTAGGAAATGTCTGAGGGTGGATTTGAACTCAGGAAGATGAGTCTTCCTGATTCCAGGCTTGGCGCTCTACCAACTGTGTCACTTAGCTGCCCACCAAACATAGGGAAAAACAAATATGTTATGTCCTCACCCAATTCTCCTTACAACCCAACACCCAAAATAACAATTAGAATGTATATCAACCAAATAAGATCTTCTGAAATTGGGGAAAGGGAGAGAAATCTCCATTCCTTCCCCAGTTCAGGAAGCCGGAACACATCGATTATCTGGACTTGCCCACAGGCAATGGTTTTCTCATCTTTAGTTCTTCTTTCTGTTGGAGGAAGAAGCCAATCTAGATATTCTCCTTCCCCTTTCAAAATGAAACCAAGAACAAAATTCTGCTTCTATGTGAGGGGACTGCGAAGCTTTTCTACTTCATGAGGTCCCAGGTTCTGTTTCTTGCTGCTTAATACTGACAAACTGTGGGTACAGACTTGAAGCTTCCAGATTAGAACACCAATCCAAAGACTGCTCCTCAAAGATGTGAGAGATGAGGAGAGGAAAAATGTACAAGGGATAGTTAGAGCTGACCTTTGGGGCCAGAAAGGTCAAAAAATCCTTTCCAATTATGCTGTGACTTTTCCAATCTGTTCTGACGTGGTTACAGAGAAGAGGTATTCAGCCCAAGCCCACACCCCTCTCGTTGTCCTGTTCTCATCTTTCTCTTCTCGTAGGGTTCTGGGCCCCTATGAGAACACGGGGGGGGGATACTTCAGGATTCTAAAATCCTGGGGTGATTTCTTCTGGCCTTACTGGTTCAACTACCATCTCTATTTGCAGAGGACATGCAAGTGTGCTTCTTCCATTTCTCAGTCTGTCCTTGGAGACCAGTTTGGGTAATTTCCTTTGTAAAATGTTTCACATAGCTCAATGGTCAGATGGTTTAAATGGGAAAATAGCAAGCACATGTCACACTGGACATTCCACCAGAAAGTCAAAGTAACCACACATCATATTAGCTGTCCTGAAGAGGCATGTATATTGAGCTGAGCATAAGCTGGATTTAGATTTTGCTTTTTAATATTGCATACTTTGGCTCCACCATGGGAAAAAAAAATTGGGCACCAACCTCACTACAAAGGAGAAGGGGGCAACAGCAGGAAATATCGTTTTACCTTGTGTTTTTTTTTTTTAATTAAGAGGCTGAGGCTCCCTATCTCACTCAGTCTGGAAGTGCAATGAACACTTACAGGCATGATCCCAGGGCTGATCAGTGTGGAAGCTTTGACTGGCTCCATTTCTGATGTGGGCCTATCCATTCCTCCTTAGACAGCCTACTGGCCTTTTCCTCCTGGGTACTCACCATACTGGTGCTGAACTTCATGCATACACTTATTGGCTTTAGCCCCTCTACACAGCTCAGAATTCCTGAACTCAAGAGATCCACCAGCCTCAGTCTCCCCAATAACAAGGATTGCTGGCTTGAACCATTAGGCCTAACTAGCTTTTGCCAAGAAAATTAAGTATGTTCCTTAAAATTCTTGAGCAATGGAATATAGTTGTATGATTTTTGCTTCTTTATATGCATTCAATACTTAATAACATCATACTTTGCCTTCCTGAAAATTGATGTCAAATTGTCAAGGGGAAGGTAAAGTACCTCTTATAGGAAGCATGGAGTGTCTGTTAAAGCCAAGAAAGAGAGAGCTGGATCTGATTAAAAAAAAAAAAAGAATTCCAAGACTTTGGGCATCTCTTGCACTCATGCACCTAAGCATTTCCATCAAGAAGTGATAACAAACATAATGCCAGGAGAAAAGCTGGTTCATCCAGCATTTTCTTGACCAGCTATCTCTCTTAACCAGCTCTTCTGAAGACAGATAGTACAGAGATGATTCTGGTACCTTCTAAGTATTGACACAGAGGTGACGATGCTCACTCTATGTAGGCAACTTCTATTCTCCCTAACCTTTACCAGACCTTCACAGGTTTCATGGTGGGGGAGAAGTAAGGGCATAATCTGTATTTCTAGGTCCAGGAAAGTCTCATCTGTACTACCATCCCACCCCACTCTCTGGAGATTTTGGCAATAAAATCTCTGTTAAGAAGAGGGGATGGAAATTGATCATGTCCTGCTGTGAAGCAATCTGATGGCAAGATATTATCGTTAAGCAGAAGGATCCCTGTTGGACGGATATGTCTCCGTCCCATTAAAGAAGTCAGGTAGTTGGCATGATTGCTGAATCAACATGTGTTAAATACTATTACAGATGAGGCACTGGGCTAAAAGCTTAAGATACCAAGACAAAAGTGAAAAGGGGGAGCCAACACAGACACATATGAGTAGACGCAAAAATATACCCCAAAATACACACAGCAGGAAGATGGCATTAGGGTCGTATCCTGAAGGACCCCAAGGAATACAGGCAACTCTACCTTTGGAACTGTGGTTCAAGTTATCCTAGTGTTTCCAAATACCATCACTAGGATACTGAGGGTTTGTGGAGGGATGGAAATACATTCATTTTAGCCCAGCGGTTATAGAGTATGTCTGCCTCCCTAGCCCCACGTGGACTGTGGGGACTGGTGACTTCCTGTTGGGTCAGTCATAATGGCTCAACTTTCCCCATAGACTCCAACCAGCTGAATTTATGTCACGGTTTTAGAGATGAGACAGACCAGAAACTGCACGATTTACTAATGTTTCCTGTCCACAGAGTAATTAGGAAGCATTTATCAGAATTGAAGGGCTGTGCAAACCTATGTTTATCAGCATGCTGGCACAGAGAGGACCCTGCACATCTAGAAGACCTTATACCCCATGATTAATCCCCCTTTTTTGCTTGCAAATTGGTGTCAGCAATACAAGCCTACTTGCATTTTCTCTACTTCCCAAAACCCAAACCTTAGCATCTGGAACAAAAGCTAAACATGAAATGTGGCATAATTAGTTAGGGACTGAATCAAGAGAACCATGTAGAAACAATTTTGTCAAAAGACATTTTCGGAGCTATGTTGTGGCATTCTATAAATATAAGCCAAAATTTATTTTGAGATTTCTATCCCCTCTGGGGCCAACAACTGTCATCCATAAAGTTAAGATGGTCCTGAAATTTTGAGTATCAGAAGATTGCCTACGTTTAGACAATAACTTGTCAACCCTCTCATCTTACAGATAAGGAAACTGAGATTTTGAGATATTCATACTTTCATGTATTCAATATAGTTATTTAAGATGTGCTATTACATACTAGGTTTCCCACAAAGTCAGTAGTTGTCATACTTACATAGTCAAATCAATATCTATGTCTTCCTTCTCTTGACCCCCCCTCCCCACAGTGGTTAAAGGGCAAGAATAAAAAAAAAACCAAGAAGTTGTCACTGGAATGGAATCTTAACATGGCTTTATTAGGTGATAGCATGGCTTATGTACAGAAAATAATAAAAAAAAGTACCCACTCATGGATAACAAGATTATTTTGTAACATTTACAGTATAAGGAACCCATCCTAACTATGGACATGTCCTTTAAAAAAAAAATGAGATCTTGTTAACAGATGCAGAAACTCAGTGAATCTCCTGTTTTATGGATCAAGCAATTTGAAGACGACAATCCCAAATGAATTTCATGAACAGTGAAGGTACTAAATCACCCAAGATTCTTCCTTCCCAACAGGAAGAGTCTAGGGACTTACAATCCTGGCATTTTCAGAGTTCTTGAAAATGTGACTGACTCTGCCCTAGAGGAAGCTGGATTAAGTCCTCTTCAAATATCTGAGGATCCAGGAGAAATTGCTGTAGCTAGACTAAACAGGCTTCTAGGACCAAACCAACTAACCAGGCCAGGGGTGGGGAACCTGCAGCCTAGAGGCCATGTGTGGCCTTCTAGGTCCTTGGGTGTGGCCTTTTGACTGCGTCCAAGTTGTACAGAACAAACCCTTTTATGAAGGGGATTTGTTCTGTGAAGTTTGGAATCAGTCAAAGGGATGCACTTGAGGATCTAGAGGGCCACATGTGGCCTCGAGGTTGCAGGTTCACCACCCCCTGAACTAGGGGAACCTAGTTTCCGAACTCAAAATCATTACTTAGCAGAGACAGGGCTCTACTGGTATCATAGCATGATAAGTCACAGTCCTATTCAACCTTAAAATTCCTCCCTGTTTCCACATAGCCATTGCTTTGTGAACATAAACTCAACCTTAAAGTATGAAAAAACAAAAAGCAATTTATGTAGATTAATGATGCTATTAATTAAAATTATTTTCTAGTATTAAAAAAAACTTTGCTGATTTGTTATCACTTGTTGCTAAGTGTAATTTTCATTTTGAAGAGGCTCCAAACCATGCATAAAGTTTGTAATACAGCCATGCCATACTAAAATGAAAAAATACACACACTTGCAGTGATGAAAAGTGGAATGGGAGTTCAGAATACCTGAGTTCTACTCTGGGTTCTGTAAAGCACTAGATGCATGGCCTTGGGCAAGTTGTCCAAGATCTCTGAGCCTTAGTTTCTTCATTGGTAAAATGATGGGGTTAGCCTAGATGATCTCTTAGGCCTATTCTGCAGCACCAAATCCTATGAGCCTCTGATTTCTTTCTGGGTTGCATTTTCCTCATGTATTAAATAAGTTTCATTTGAACTAATTACTAATGCCTAAGATCCCGTCTAGCTATGGGATGATATACTTCTATACTTAGCGGGTTTCCCAATTACTTCTGAGAGCCTATTTGTAATGCTAAGGGATGAATGGAAAGAGTTTCAAAGTTCAATCTGGCCCCGGTTAATCAGCTATGGCCAGGGAATAGGACAGGGTTTGGGCTAAACGAACAGTGCATGAATTGTCGTCATCATCATCATCTTCTTCCATTAAACCCCACTGGCCTAGGAAAAGAATAGGTATTCCAATGCCATCATAAAATTCAAGGTGAAATTAGAGAAGATAGCAAGGTCTTGGACTTTTCGTGTTTATTCCGCATGCACCAGTATGTCTGAGTTTTTAGGAAACTGAGAAATATCCTTCCTATTTTATAGAAAGCCATAAAATATCCACAACTGAATATTTGTGAGGATTAAAGCTAAAAAAGAGAAAATTTTCTTTTTCTAAGAAAATGGAACTTAGGTCATGATTTCTAGCATCACACAAAATGATGAACTTGATATTAGAAAATATATTTAGTCATGAGTATAATACCTTTCATTTATACTGTATTTGTGTTTATGCAGACATATGAATTGCTTGAAGCAGGAAACTGAGAATTGTGAGAAAGGTAGACATGTTGGAATGCTCATTTAACTCAGGGACAATAAGATATTCTGGGAAGGTGGACTTAATGTAATTATCTGAGAGAAATATTAGCCCTTAAACTTGACCTAACTCTCAATAAATACAGCTATATTTAAATAACAGATTGCAAAGGGATTTTCTAATGAACATGAAAAAGATACTTCAGTTCCAGATGATGGAGATGATTTCATTAGTTTCAAACAATCTAATCAGCTTGGCTTTTATTTTCATTTGTTTATTTCCTTGCCAAGTAACTTACTCATTAATTTACCTGTCAGTCTATTTATTTATTTTCCAGTAGGTTAGGTTTTCTAAGTCACAGCACATTAGACTGGAAGTTTGAAGATATAGGTGATGTCCTTTTGATTTCATTAGTGCTACGCTTTATTTTATTACACTGAGGGAAGAGAAATGTCAATGTGTTTGTAGAGTCTTTGGAAATAAACACATTTCTATCGGTGCTCCGTGCTACATTGTCCACAATGGATCTGAACTCGGTATAAATCAGGTCCCCCCACTGGCTTAAGTCCAAGGGCATCTGGTTACTGAAGTACTGAAAGGAACAGTTATATAATGTTCTCACCTACTGGAGCATGAAACCCTTGGTAAGCTTTAGAATGATGCTTACATGTATGAGAGGGTCTGTGCATGAGTCTGGACAAATCGTAGGCCCAATGGGCATTTAAACTGTAGGTCCTCTCTCTGAAGATTATGAATTTGGGCGTTTTCTTCAGTCCCCTTTGATGATAGTGTAAAGACTGTCCTATTGATTGAATATCAATATTTCTGCCTAGCATGAGGGAGGAACCATGCTATCGCTCCTTTTAAGATCAAGGCCTACTGTTTCTTTTTCGTAGACCTCCGTCTGGGCACAGACTATCAAAGACGCAAGCCTCCTTCAATCAGCAACCAGTATTGACAAGGAAATGAATAGAGACAAGATAGCTGTGTTAAGGGAGACAATGAAAGAAGAAATATTTGTTCTCAAGTTTGTGTCCGTTAGCAAAGATGCACACCTCAGGAAATACCTGAATTTGAAGGATTTTTCCCTTTTTAGCTGGATGTCTAGTACTGCACTGACATACCAAAAAAGTCCCTCAAACAGCAATAACACTTTTGAAAAGACATGGAAAGAAAGGCTGCTTTTTCCTTTAAAAAAAAAACCAACTCAACAAAAATGTCATGGTCAATGTCAATAGCACCATTAAAAATTAATCACACTGGTGAATGATATAAATGAAAATATAATAGCACTTTCCACATGAAGGTTTTGGAATTTTTTTTCTTTTCTCTATTTGAAATAAAATAGTACAAGATAACTAAGAGAGACAGGAATTGTCTTGGATAGTTCTCTGTTCCTGCTTTGATGTGTCAAAATTGTTTTTAAAAGGGTTATCATTTTACGTTTTCTCTATACTACCAGGTGTTTGAAAACCCTGGCCAGTATCAAATGCAAAAATGTCAAGATCTCACAAAACATGGGGTATTAATGTCATATTTGTAGACCTTCAGGAAGTCCAAAAGAGTCCAAAGTGCCTGGCATCAATTTTATGATTATTCATTCAATCATTTTCCAAATCTACTAGTTGTAGAGCCCTCATATTTCCATTTTGTTCATAAGAATAGCATGAGAGACTATGCCATGTCCTTTGCTGAAATCTAACTTTATGTCCAGAATATTAACTGATCTACTAATCTCATGGTCCTTTAACAAAAGATAGAATTGCCAATTCACAGAGGCGTAAATGATAGTGACAATGGGTGGTTTGTCAAAATTACTGAAGGAAAACTCTCCAACTTGGCAAATATTTGGATATAAAAAGGAATATTCTATCTTTTATTCTTTAAACTCCTCAAATCAAGGTTGAAATTTGTAGATTACTGCTTCCATGATTGTTTTCCAGAATATGGCATTTGTTTAATGTTCACATTGGTCCAACTTTTATGGAATATTGGGCAATTGAGACACAACACTCCCTCTTCAATTTCTGTTCTAGCTGGCATCTAAAGCATGTGTGAAATATTATTTAAAGTTGATTTACCCCACTTTTGGATCACTAAACATCCCTGTTCCCAAAATATACAAAAACTGTAGGAAGTGTAGAGTTGCCATTGGTACTACTATATCCTGCATTTTGGTTATGCCATAGAAGGATGCACAACTAATACTATGGATACCAATAGTAATGCTATCATAAAGGCGCATTTTTTGTTTTCATTTTGGCACCCAGAAAAAGAAGCACGAAGTGGCACCTGGGGCATGCAGCCCTCAACATGCCCTGAAATCAGCTATTGTATGAGGGAGAAGAAGGGAGACAGTGGCATGGACCTGTTTGGAAAGATTATGGACACCAGCCTATGTCCTGTGACATCTATGCTTGTTCAAGGAGACCCTGGGAACCTGAGGCCATTTATGGGAGTGACACCGCCCAGAGAGAAGCAGGGCAGGAAGCTTATTGGGTATAAATTTGTGAGGCTTCTAACATACAGGATCTTGGAGATAAAGCCTCAGTTGTTCCCACCCTAGTTACAGCATTGATGCTATGGATGTATAGTGTATCTTTCTTCTGAGTAGTTGAAAGCAAATTCAATAATATACCATCTCAAGACCTCATAAATTCTTCTAATAATTCTGTTATCTTTATATAATCTGTTTTACTTAGGCAAATTTTGGAGGACCTTGGAATTTAGATAAAAAATAGTTTAATTTTCTTTTCTAGTTCTCTTGAATTCAATGTGGAGAAAGCAGCATGGCCACATTAATGTTAGATGTTTAACTCTGCTAGCAGGATAGATCAGAATGAGTCACTGGGTCTTACTAGTTAATTGAAGAATATATTTTAAAATTAGCTAGTAATACAAAATCTGTAAGAGAATTAATATTCTCATGAGAAAGTGGTTTTCAATTGAGCAACTTTTGTTGATATTAATACCAAACTACATTAAAATCAGAATAATCTGTTTTCAAAGCATACATTGACGGAATGTATCAGAATATAGGTTTTCCTACAATGATGATTCCATGTATTTTCTATGAGGACATCCCATGGTGAGGACATAAGGGGCCTTAGAGTTCAAGTAATTTGACTCTTGAATTTCATAGAAGAAGAAACTAGAACCAGAATAAAGAAGCGGCTGATGTCAGACTTTCTTTCTGTACCATGTGGCTCTTCTTATTGGAGTGATTTGTGTACTTTGCGTTTGGTTCTCTCAAGCAAACCAGGCAAATGCATCAAGCTCTGCAAATGGAAAATAGATGTTTTAAGTGATTGTTCTTCCAGTCGTGGGAACAGGTGATTAAAGGGGTTTTTTCCATCTATAATTTCCACCATTCTTTTTGAATGTATGTTAAATGCACAATGCATTTATCTTCAGGAACCTAAATAAAAATGCAAAATGTGTCTCCTGAAGGATGGTTATGTCATATTTTTGCAAAAATATTACATATTCATGATATCAAAGTAGCAGTCTATTAGCAGCATCATCCCATTGAATACTAATGCAATTCAGCACATATGCTGGTTTTCAAATCCTACATTATGCATGAACTGTGCTACTTACCAACATTATATCACCATGTGCCTGCTACATTGGCATTGCCAGTTAACACAGCATGGAATAAAAGGATGGACTGCATATTTACAAGGTAAAAAAAGCTTCTCTTACACTTTCACTAAAGATATTCTAAATTCGTGCCTGAGCCATGAACTGACTTCGGTAGTCGTTCATTCAATCGAAAATATTTATTGAGTAGCCCTTATGAGCACAATGGTTTAGGGAGATACAAAGATGAGTTAAATATAGTCCCTGTCCTCAAAGACAAAATATTGATACCCTCTAGAAGGCAACACTGAATAGCAGCTAGAAAGCTAGCCTTGGGTTCAGGAAGACCTGAGTTTGGCCAATTGAAAACAATGTAGCATTACATTCTAGCATTTTTAAACCTTGAAAAACAGTATCTCTTGAAACACTAACTGTGATTTGCCAGAATCTAAGCCAAATTTTGCCACAGAGTTGGTTTTATGAAAACACGACTAGAATAGAAAAGTAAGTATTTTAATCAACGAGGGCAAAGCACATCTAAATTCCTCAAATGAGTAGCTAAGATAATTTACCTTTCCTTCTCATACTTCTATTTCTACATCTATAAAACTAGGTGGCTGGGATCTTGCTGCTTAGACCTCCGCAACAGTTCTAGTTACCATGCCTTTCTACCCACAGAGTCACGACCCAAGTTTAGGTGTCCATGGTCTCTCCTCTGGACTAATGTAATATCCCCCTAATTGCCCTCCTTGCCTCCAGGTTCTCCCCATTCCAATCCATGCTTTCTTGATTTTGTTTTTCTTTTGGCTAGGCAATGGGGTTAAGTGACTCGTTCAGGGTCACACAGCTAGTGAGTGTTTTTGTGTCTGAGGTTGGATTTGAACTCCGGTCTTTCTGAGTCCAGGGTTGGTGCTCTATCCACTGCACTATCTAGCTGCCCCAACACCCATACTCTCTTGAGCTGCCAAAGCAGAGGCCTGATTATGTTACTCTCTTCCTCAGTGAATTCCAGTGGTTCCCTATGAGCTCTAGAATCCAAACTCCTCAGTTTGACTTTCCAAACCCTTTACAATCTGGTCTTACACTACCTTTCCACACCTTATTATATATTCCTCCCTTTCAAATACTCAACATTCACCATATTGGCTTTCATACTGTTCCTAGACAACACTACTTCTCTGGTCTCCTTGCCTTTGTGCTGACTGTCTCCAGTGCCAAGAGTGTGCCGCTTCCCTTCTTCCTTCCACTTCTCCGATCCCTAATTTCCTTCCAGACTCAGCTCAAGGGCCATTTTCTACATTAAGTCTTTCCTATCTCACCAGAGGCTAGTGCATGCATATGGACATGCATATGTTTGTCTACATACACTCTCTCTTTCACACACACAGAGATTCATACATATTGTCTTTTTCTTTAAGAGAATATAAATTCTTGGGGACACTACCAGTTTCATATTTGTCTTTGTAATCTTAGTACCTGGCCCAGTGCTTGGCTTATAGTGACAGCATAATAAACGCTTTAGGTTGATATAATCACCCTAAGTTGCAGTGAGGAAAAGGAGGAGAGATTTCATAAATAGTTTAATATATATGTTTAGCTTGTTAGGATATTTAAATGCTTCATACCTTTGGGATATGTAATCTCAACCTCACATTGACATGAAGGAATAATATCTAAGGTATTGAGGGCAGGGGATTTATTTCCGTTCTCTCTTTTTTTTTTTTCCTTTTCCTGGTTTTGACTTTGTGTCCTTAGTGTCTTACATAGTATTCTGTACATAGTACATGCTTACTCATGATTGTAGTGTTGAATAGAGAACATTTTAGGTGATATCTACATACGAAAACCAGTTTAACCCATATGGAATTGACAGGGCAAAGGGGAGAAGAAAGAACGGTTCCATTCAGTGCAAATACTAGAGAATTGTGGCACAAAGTATTGGAAAAATGACTGGTTGAAAATACTTTTCCCCTGGTAGTTCTGATACTTTGTAGATGTGACAGGAAAACTGGGAGACTTAGGGGAATGTATTTCTTTCTTTCTTTTTTTCTTTTAGTCTATAGCTTTGGATTGCTATGCAGAGAAAGTTCTGATTATATATTTTTAATGTTCTGATTCATTAGGAGACAGCTTGATTTACAGAATTCCATGTGTTTGCCTAAGCGAGTTTAGAAAGGTTAGCTTTAAAAACTGATAAATGTTCTGCTTGTTGAATCTGGATTGCGTTCCTGGAATAATTTCCCACTATGCTACACATGGGTTGAATACATGCATTGGCAGGTGGTGGAGGAATGGAGAGGTTCAACTTGAAAGATTAGCCAAGCTTAACTTTCCATATAACTCGGCACAGGATCTGGAAAAACCCATAAATATGGGGTTCTTCTAACCTTGACTAATTCCTGTGGCATTAGCTAATGGGAAAGAGCTCAAAAGAAGCTACAGTGTTAGAGCTACTGGGAAATCAGTCCTAGGCCAGGCCTGCCATTTTTTAAGCAAAGTGCTGTTGCTCTGGAGCATGCTTCCATGTTTAACAGAGCACCACTGTGCAAGTAGGAAAGGCAGGATAGAGATCACAAATCATGAACCTGGCTCTGCCACTACCAGCCATTCCACTTGGGCCAAGCCTCTCAGCCTCATTTATCTCATTTGAAAAATGAGAGAGTTCAACTAGGTAACCTCTAAATACATCTATTATGCAAGAAACATATCAGCTATTACTATTTCCATTTTCGGAGTTATTTCAAAGTATTCTCCTTCATGTATCCTCCTTTCCAGCCAAACTGGACTGCCAAAATGGTTTTTCCCTATTGGGATTTGACATGTTTATTTATTATTTAAGTTTTTACCAAATCACCTACTCAAATTTTCTTTTGCATTTGAAAGAGAATTCTAACTTTCAGATAAGACTCAAGTTATAGGTGAATGTCACTAATTCAGAATATTCAATCAGAATGTTCAACATCTAACTTCCAGTCTTTGTTTAAAGAAATGAATCACAAAAATTAAATAAATGCAGTTTGCTTGCTTTTGATAGTGGTATATATTAAACAAATGTTTAAAGTAGTATTCCATATTCATGTAGAACTTTATGACTAGCAAAGTGTTTTACATGTATTAATTTATTTGAGCCTCACAGTCACCCTATATGTAGGTGCTATTATTAACCCTGTTTTCCAGATGAGGCTCAGAGAAATTAAATGATTTGCCCAGGGTCTCATAGCCAACACATTTTTGAGACAGGAACTAAACCCATTCATTCCTGATTCCAAGACTCACACTCTGTCTACTATGCCACATTGTACAATGGGTAAACTAAGTTAATGAAATAAAAATATTTTAAATTTTGACTTCTCTATATCACATAGTAAGATCATAATCATAAAAGTATTTATCATAGAAAAACTGACTGATACATCCAGAATTCAAAGGCATCTTCAAACCTTTGATTTTTTAAAAAAATAGTTTAAACTTAATCACTCCTTTCTGTTAAGACCCTAAACATTTTGTTAGAAAGAAATAATTGCAGAAGTCAGCTTGGTGGGAACAGTGGATAGAGTGCTGGGCCTGGAGTCAGGAAGACCTGAATTCAAATCCAGACTCATGTACTTACTAGCCCTATGACCTTGGGCAAGTCACTCAACCTCTGTTTGCCTTAGTTTCCTCAACTGTAAAATGGGGATGATAGTAGTACTAACCTCTCAAGGTTGTTGTGAGGATCAAATACTTGTACAATGCCTGGTACATAGTAGGTGCTATATAAATGCTAGCTTTTATTATAATTCATTTTCTTTTTTTTATTTACTCAATGAGGAATCTTTTCTACATTATTACCAATTCTAAATCAATGGTATGTAACTTCTTAATGTGTTTTTTCCCCTCTGTGAACACATTTGGAGACTGTCGACAATCAACATTTTTAACTATATTACAGAGAAGATATAAAACATGTGTGGAGTTTTGTATGTTAAAGAGGGGTTTGCGGTCTGACTGGGAGAACAGGGACAGAGGGGGCTGAGTAGGGGCAACTAAAGTGTACCTTGAGCTGAAACTAAATGAGGGTGAAATGAATGTGAATTCATAAATTATGCAAAATTGTCAACAGAGGCATAGAAGGAGCTATGGAGCACAGCCCAAAATGCATGATGTTGCTTCTTCCTACTCAGCACCCACTGAATACCACTAACATATCCACACTTTAGCAGTGGTATTTCCAAGCATCATTCCTGCTTGGTTTAAAAATGTATTATTACTTAAAAGGTCTTGAAGGAAGACAAGCTCACTGGCTATTTAATTCCTCAAGTATTCTGGCAGAATCCAGCCATTGTCAATGAAAAAGAGAACCTTCTGTTCAGCGAAAACTGTTTCTGTACACTGGCTGGTTTTTTTATGAAGTTTCAGATGTGTAATTTCTACCTTTCTTCTTTCCTGAATTGCTAAAATGACATTTTAAAGTCTTTGTACATTTTGGATATGTTTATGCTGGAACTAATATCTCTAAGGAATGCTGTACTGTGTCCAACCGCATTTAATAGCTACTGAGAAACCATTATTTCCCTTTCCTGAAATGTAAAAAGGTATAAAGTTATAATTTTGTATACTTTAAGGGAACAAAAAGCAGCTATGGTTCTAGATCTTAAGATCCAATTGTAATATTTACTGGTGTTGCCATAGTGACAGAACCGAATCATTTGCATTCAAGAGATATGTATCATATCTATTTTTTTTCCTTCCACCAAAAAGTACAACTGTCAGAAACACTATATGGCACTGAAAAAAAGACATGGCCTGCATTTAGTACTGACTTAATGCCAAGAAACCAAGAGAAACCTCTTTAACATGTTAAGTGAGCCCCTATGGAAGATTTAACAGAGGACATAACTAGGAATCATGCAGGTTATGAAGTCATGAGTGGGTTGCAATCTGTACTGTTGGAAAACCCATGTCAATAATATCATAAATCTCATCTCTTTCAATATTGGAGTACTAAAATAAATGATGGCTCTTCTATCTGTCCTATCTACATACCTACCTCACTGAAGAGTTATGATAACAACCCTCATTTTAGAACAAGTCAATAAATACCAAAGTACCTGAAATGCTTATGCATACAAGACATTCTCAGGACTCCACTGTTATTTCTGTACTCTTAACCCAGTCACACAATGACCCTGGGATCTCTAGAGGGCTTTAACAGTCTCTGACTTCCAAAGCACAAATAAGCTGGCACATCATAAAGTTGAGGTAAGAATTAAACTTTCTTTGAGATTTTCCTTTGCCCATGCCCGAAAATAACTAAGTAAACCCCATCTAGTCAAGCAGCAGGCAATGAAGTGGTCCCCTTGGTGGACACTGCAGTGATGTGACCTCAAGGTCTCCCATAATATAGGCATCAGGCTCTCCTTTCCATCAGCTCCTTTTGCTTCTTCCTACTTTTCCAAAACTGGCTTCCAAGATGATAAGCCTCATTCTTCATTGCCCCTGTCATGTTTTCCTGAAATCCCTTTTCTGACATCGACATCAAAAGACTCCTATAGAAGTTTCTCTTTGCCTCTCTGGACATATTTGCTAATCTTGATTGCACATCCCATTTTTTTTTTTTACCAAATTCCCTTGTTTAAGGGGTCAACCCTTCCATCTCCCATTTTCCCTGACATGTTAGATTTTTTTTTAATGAAAGGATTACAAAGATTAAAATCTGACAAAGAAAAAGCTATTCTTCTTCTTGCTTAGAATAACTACTTATGCTAAGTAAATAGAAAAGCATTTCAATATTGGTCCTTTAACAGAAAGGTCACAGATTCTGTATGTGGTTTAGTACAATTTCATGCTGATTATCACTTGATAGCAGCTCATGCCACCCAAAGTCAGACCCGTGGGTGCTGAACTCCAACTTTTTTTTTAGACGGCAGACCCTGATAATTCACTACAGGTGTTGAAACTTTGACAGTACTTCATATTTTACTATTTTTTTTAATTTTTTTTTTGGCTAGGCGATGGGGTTAAGTGACTTGCCCGGGGTCACACAGCTAGTAAGTGTTATGTGTCTGAGGCTGGATTTGAACTCAGGTCCTCCTGAATTCAGGGCCAGTGCTCTATCCACTGCGCCATGTAGCTGGCCCAGTATTTCATATTTTAATTATCAATTCAGGCAAAACATTTCTTCAGCTATAATTGAAAGCCAGATGAGTTGGTTAAAGATAGTTCCTGGAATCATAGATACCACAAGCCAATATTACATTCCTCATATTACCCTTTTTGAAAGATATAACAAGTTTCTTACTGCAGAATTGCACAGTGCCCAAATGACTAATGATTTTTGGACTCTAATCTCCACATTGACACTACAAGAAAAGACGTGTATTTATATGTAAAAAGGCTTTTCATTCTGCCTTTATGCAAGTAACTGTTTTATTTAAGTAGATATTTATAAATTAGAGATAAAATGAATGGATGCCTTTTCAAGTAACGGGCAATATTTAATTATTCTTTGACTACAGGTTCAAAATATACATCTAAATGATTAAAAAACACATGCATGAAAACTGAACAATTAGAATCAACTGGATATTTTGACTAGACTGTGGCACATGAATGTGCCTTAGTACTTTGATGGCATAAATATTAATGGTCCAGATCTCACAAAGAAACAAAGCTACTCTCTGGGGGGGGTGGGGAGCTTTCAAAATTACATTAACCCTTCCAGTTCATTTAGGTTATTCTTAACATGAGGCTAAAATGTCTTTAACAAGTGAATTATTCATTAACTAATCAAGATTTGGCCAAGTACTTTGAGGCAGCATGGTGTAGTGGATAAGGCACTGGCCTTGAAGTCAAGAAGACTTGGGTTCAAAGCCTACCTTAGGCACTTGCTAGCTGTGTGATACTTGGCAAGTCACTTAATCCCTCTGTGCCTCAGTTTCTTCATGTGCAAGATGAGGTACCTGGGCTTGACCTCTAAAGTCTCTTTTAGCTCTAAATCTATGAATCTATGATAAGAATGAAATGAAACAACTATAGACCTAGAAAAGAGACCATCAAGTCCAAACTCCTCTTTTTACAAAGGGAGTAACAGAGACCAGAGAGGAGAAAAGACATGTCTTAGTCAATGCAGCTACTTAGTGACAGTATCTAGAACAAAAAAAAAAATCTGCTTTCCTGTTTTCTAGTTCCGTGAGCAGGTAAGTTAAGGATCAGATTCACTGTCTCTCAGTGATTCACTTTTGTAACTATATTTTCATTGCAGATGCATATTCAGACTATAAGGATACCAATGAAAGCCCTAAGATAGCATTTAATCAGTAGTACTTTTATGGTTTCCACAAATCAATGTGCCTCCACAGTGAGAGCACATATTACCTTTCCAATAGAACAACAGAAAAACTATCTGAATAATAAAATCTTACATTGTAAGGAATTCATTTTGTGCTCCCAATTCTACCAGCTTCCCACTTTTATAAACTAACATAAATTCATAACCCAACAGTTGTGGAAAGATGAAATAGCACAACCTATGAAACCTATAGGATGAGTTGACTTCCAAAGTAATATACCTTCAGAAAAAGGAAAGAATATAACCAGCCTATTTAATTTTAAATCTTTCTCCCTGAAATGGGAAATAGGGACTTAATGATAGGGGAAATTTATATAAGAGGTAAAATCTAGAAGATCTTAAATGGTAAAGTTGGTATAAGTTTCTTTTTGTATCATCCTTGGTTCTTTCATTATCTACGTGCTTCTCTGTTAATAAAGAGGTAGACACTTTGGTAGACACACTAAATCTTTTAGGTCATGGAATCACATTAAAATTTATCCTTCAGATTCTAAAATCTATTTGTAAAATCACCTATGTTATTATTAAGGAGTCACTTCGGCACTGGGAAGATCGTTGTTTTGGAGATGTGTTAATATTGCTTGGTGCTAAATAGGCATGAAATTACTAAATCAGTGGGCTATTTAGTATGAATTGAAAAGAAAGAGCTTAAAGAAGATATTAAGGGAAGAAGCTACATTGTAAAAAGTTTATAATTTGTTATGTGTGCATCTTCAAGACCTTGTTTATGCTGCTCAGTATTTATACATGATTTCTTTTTTTTTTTAGCAATGTTATTGGATATGTTTTATTACGTATGCGTATATTCTATCTTGTACATTCTGAGGAACAGGGTAGACTCACAAATTTTCATTTTTTAGCAATTATTTGGGTAATTTGATCAATGTAGCTAATGAGGTCTAGAGGTTTAGGGTGCTAAGACCCCAAAATCACAACACGCCAGTCTTGCCAAAAAATTTGACCCAAGCCTTCTTTCAGCCAGAGACAAGGTTTATTAAAGATCCACCATATTAGCCAGATTCTTAAGGAATCTGGGCATCTGTGAGCTATTGGTCAGATTGCAAGAATCTGAGCCTATACATCATTTCTGAATGTTACAAAATATAATTACCATCATTTGGAAACTTAGTAAAAGTCACCTGCTCACTGCTCTCTCGAGCTGAGAAATGGTAGCCAAGGTCTAAGTAGGGACAAACCCAGACAATGGTATGGTTTGGAAAGGCAGGGACATCAGAGGTCATGGTCATTGGCAGGTCTCTGGTTATGGAAATAGATGATACAGGCAGGAGTTGTCTATTTACCCATTCTTTTTGACACAAAATTGTCAGCTTCTGCTGCCGAAAGACAGGAATTTGAAGGACATTGTTAAGTGATGCAAGCTGAGAGCCACAGTCAGAAGTCAGAACCAGGGACAGCTCCAAAGAAGCTTGCAACTCTGCACTAAATTAATGGAAATGAACTTCTGAGTATGTGTCTGCCCCACCCCCAGACCTTGCTTCCACAAAGCTGTCAGTGTTGTCATCAATGCCTGTGGTTTTGGTTGTTATTATCATTGTTACTTTGGTTGTTACTGCTGTCACTTATTGTTGTTATTATTATTATTATATTTGTACAGTGCTTTAAGGTGGATAAAGGACGTTATATACATTATCTAATGTGATCATCATTTTCCCAGGAGTTGTGAGTGTGCTTTGGTGGAGGGAAAAGGAGAGTTACCTTCCTTGGGGATTTTTATCAGCATTGATCTATCATGGATTCTTATAACTCCATAAAGGGTTCATGGTCCTAACAGCAGTAGTCCTGGCACAGGTTTTGAGGCCCACCATTTACCACTTTAATAATGTACTTAATTTGTTCAATTTCTCCATTGTAGAAAGTGGACGAGAGGATAATAAATCTATCACCCAAAAGAGACACTTTCTGTTCACCTCAGACAGGCCACTACAATGGTTGCCATTCATTTGATATATCCTCATCTACATGTCCCTGCAAGATCAGATAAATAATCAGGGAAGTTTCTGGTACTTCCTTTCCCAACTTGGGTTCTGTTAGCAACATTCTATTCATCTTACATTTCAGTGTTTCCATTTTGCTCCTCTGACACACTAGTATAAAAGTGAAAACAAAATTTCAAAGCTAAACTAACTCATTCTTAAAAGAAAAAGAGGAAAACATATTCCGTTAAAATTTGTTGAAGGTCACAGTGATTGCTCTTTTGTGCAATCCAGGTCACTCACGCCCATCAGGAAACTTCTGCTTTTACTTAGAATAAGATGCAATAACATTGCTGATGAGGTTTACGAGCTGATGGCCTATTAGTTGCTGATTTCCTCACTAGCTACAGGCTTATGTCTTATGTTTCATTGAAAACCTATTTAAAAAGTTCCTCAATAAACAATGAGGCAGCATATGCAAGTTTATACTTATTAGAGAAGGTCTCACCTTATTTTCTACGTGAATATAATAGCTGAGATCAAGGAGGTGAGGGAAGCAAAAATACCATGAAAACTACCATTTGTGACTGAAAGGTGGGTACTCCTGCAAAGAGAAATGTAGGTGCAGATTCTAAATGACAGGAAATTAAGTGTTTTCATGTTCATACTAATGAGAGTCGCTGACTTAATAATGAATAGAATAATCAGTTTACAGCCACTGGTGACAGTTTCCTGTTGCCATTCAGCAAATTAATCACCTCTTACCTTGTCAGATAGGAATTTCTTTAAACAGAAACGTTACAGGAAATTCTGTGTGGTCAGAAAGATGCTCTGGTGGTTAAGTACATCTTCCTCTTACACAATCTGCTTCTCAGCATGTGTGCTATTCAAATTACTGAGGTGCTAAATTTGGGGGAGAGGTTATTTTCTGAATCTTGAAAAATATGACCCAACGTACTGAATTCTTGAAATGTTATAATATTAACAACTACAACCTATGAGTTTCAAAGGAACAGCCATTAGAACGTTTTCTGAAATAAGATTATCATCAGATACATCAAATGACTTACAGTGAATATATTTCCATAGAGAGAGATGTTTATGTAAAAATCACACTACTGGATGTATTCTGAGCTCATGATTTTATGAGGATAAAATTGTATTTTTAAAATCTGTATACATGTACTTTTAAAAATAATGTTTAATTATCATATGGATGCCACACTGTTTCTATATGGCTATAAGTCATGCAATACCATGGTATGTAAAGAGTTAAAAATGAGTAACAGAGGACAATAAGGAAGCACATAGAATGAAGATATATTGAAAATAAAGAAGGACTACAACGTCTTGCAAATAAGGGACTTCAAAGTGGAGGAAAGGATGTCATTAAAGAAAAATATGATTGAAGAAGAAAATAGTATGGTCACATAATAAAAGTGAGAAGTAACTGATTGACAGTCCATGTGATCTGCTGGCAGGAAGGTCCCAAGCATGTTAGATGGATCCCATGTAATGAGTTTATTGGGGGACATGGACAAGAGTCACATAGGATGAGCAAGGATGGATTATGGATCAGCTGTAATCTACACCACTGGTGGGAACAATTTACACTGATGAGACAATAGATCCATTTGAATACTGAATTCGAGATACAAGAATCATGAAATCTCAGTTGGGAGGGACTGCAGTGGCAAACCAGTCTAACTCATTTCTGATAAAGAATCTCTTCTGTGAGGTTCTTCTGTGGTATTCAACCTTCAATTGAAGATCTTCAGTGAAGGGAACCTATCACCTCTTCAGGTAGCCTATTATACCTTTGGATGACTAAGGGTTAGAAAATCTTTTCTTTCATCAAGGCAAAATGTACTCCTTTGCAATTTCTACCCATTGTTATTAATTCTGCCCTCTGAAGACAGGCAGAACAAGTCTAATCTCTCTCCCTTTTTTAGTTTTATCTTTCCCCCCTCATTACAACCCATGAAATATTTGAAAATAGTTTTCAGTGCCCCCCCCGCTTCTCTTCTCTAATCCAACACTTCCATTCCCTTCAACTTATCCTGACATGCCATGAACTATAGGCTGCTAACCTTTCTTTTTATCTTCTTCTGGATATACTACAGTTTACCAACATCTTTCCCAAAATGTGACACTTAGAACTGAACACCATATACATGATGTTGTCCAACCAGGACAGAATATAACATAATTATCACCTCTTCAGATGATAAAGACATAATACGTATTATGTCTCTCTTAATGCTGCCTAAGATTACACTGGTCTTCTTGGCTGTTATACCACACTTAGGGTGCACTTGCAGTCTATTCAACATTCCAAATATTTTCTCAGACACATCAATATTTCTTCCTGCCTCCCCATCTTGCAATTTTAAGGTGATTTTTTGAATCTGAGTGTGTGACTTGACATTTATTCCTAGCCTATCAAGAACTTTTAAAATTTAGTCTTATAGTGTTACCTATCTCTCTTAGCTTCTCTTAAAGATAATGTGCCATCTATGTTTTTATCCATGTCACTGGCAAAAATGTTAAAGAGCTTATGGTCAAGCAGGTGTCCCTGGGCCATTCTAATAAGGACCTCCAATAAACATTTCCCCAAAATACATAGTTTCTCCTCTTATTCTAACTATATCATTTTTAGTCATGCCCTGAAACACTGATGATAATAAAATGTACATTAAAACAATGATGATATTTTAATTTGGACCCATCAAATTTATAAAATGGTCAAAGATGCAATGGTGAAGGGGCTGTGAGAAGCCAGGCACACTAATATACTGTTAGGAAAGCTGGAAATTGGTCTAACCCTTCTGAAAAAAACAATTTGGAATTATGTAAGAAAAATTCCTTAATTCTTCATACACTTTAATCCAATGAGCCTAGTACTATACCTATACCACAAGGTAACGAAAAACCAGAAATAAAGGTCTCAGATAAGCCAAAATATTCATAGTAATACTTTTGGTATTAGCAAAAAGCTGGGAAAAGTATATGCTTGTTAATTGGGGAATACCTGACCAAATTGTAAATTATTACCATTCAATCCACATGAGAAGAGTCTAATCTTTTCTTTGATTTCCCTCTTTCTTCCCCAAAATAGATGACTATTTTGGGAAGCAAAAATATAGCGATGAATAGGCAAGGAGAAATGTTTAAAGCTCACTTTATGCTTAAGGATTTGTTTATCAGATATTGTATTGCTAAAAAGTTGGAGGTCACTCCATACTCACAAATTCTAATAATGGATATGGAGAGAGAAACAGGGGGAAGGGAAGAGAATATGTACTTATATAGCACCTAATATGTGCTAGGCACTGTGCTAAGTATTTTTTGCTAATTTTATCTCATTTGATTCTCATAGCAACTTGGTGAGGTAAATGCTATTATTATCATTCCCATTTTACAGTTGGAAAAAAACAACAACAAGGTAACCAGAAATTAAGTGACTTGCCCAGAGTCATACAGTTAGTAAATGTCTGAGGTGGAATTTGAATTCAAGTCTTTCTAACTCCAGGCTCATCATTGTGCCATCAGCCGCTTTTAAGGCACACAGTTGCTGACAAGTGCTGAAATTCAACTCAGGATACAATGGAAATGAGGCTGTTGTGTCAATTTTTCACCGCCTCTTCTCCCCCTTTTTTTTGGGCCATACAACTAAGTGCAGAGTCTATGTTGCTAATTACTACTTGCACAATCCTTTTAGGAATTTCATGAAAGTTATTTCTTGCTATGCCTGATGAATTTCTAATAGGCAGTGCCAGGGATGCCCAAGTACCCACTGTGATTTTTCATTAGCTGAAAAACATTCCTCAAGCATTTAAATATAACATAGATACATTAACAAAGCAATTACAGAGCACACTGCTACTCAAGAGCTGATCATGGCTAGGTTTTAAATTGCTTTAAAATCAATAATATCTATCACTGGTCATAATTACAGAACATCAAAAGGGATGTAGAGTTGCTGCTGATGTATTGTTTTTAATTTTTATGATTATGGTGCTGTCATGACACTTTCAAACAAGGCCAACGGCCCCCCCTCCAGAATTGTTTTGCATCTGCGTTGTGGAATTCTAAATACATGGGATGTCACACGTATACTAGATCAAATCCCCAAGGGTGGGGAAAATCAAAAGCTACTTTTTAAAGTAAGTAAATGTCCATTACAAAGAATAGCTTCCCATAGGGAACCCTGAGGATTACTGTAGAGGCTGCATGATTGAGAACTCTATGTTCGATTATCAGGAACATCAAATGGAAAAATCAGAGCAGTGGGCTTGAGTGAGCTCTAGATTTCAAACTCAATTGCCTTATCATTGATTATTCTTCTTCATCATGTACCAAAGCTTGCATTAGCATAACATCATATCATTATAAAGTACGTAACAGAACTTATTTCATTTGATCTGTAGAATAGCCATGTCAGATAGACAGAAAAAGAAGTCTGTTGGGCTGGAAGTACAGAGCTAGGAGGTCATAACGTTTCTGATAAATATCAATGACGTCTATTTGGATTCCTGCTCTTCTTGTCATTATAATCATTAGAGTACATGTTTAGTAGCCTAATCATTTTTATATTTATTATGAATCTAGTTCATAGACAATTAACCTGGGGTCCACAGACTTAACAAGGGATCCAGGAATAGATCTCAGGGGGCCAAAGATCTTTGTCAGTCAAACATTTATTAAGAGTCCCCTATGTGCCAAGCACTGTGCTGAGCACTAGAGAAACAAAGAAAGACTAAAGAAAATCCATACCCTAAAGGACATTTTCATGGGGGGAAAAAACGACATCTTTATTATTTGCACTAACTTCTAACTGATATTTAGTATTTCCTTCAATTATTTAAAATAATCATCTCTGGAAGGGGTCCATAGGCTTAACCGGATGGCCAAAGGCATCCGTGACACAGAAAAGGTTAAGAGCCTGACTGAATGAATCCTCATTAAGCATCCGATAGAGATCCAAGCCCGTATTTCCTGTTCCAAAGAATCAGAGGAGAGAAGCCACTGTTCCCTCCCACGGCTTATGAATTCTTTGTGATAAAGCTAGCTAGTTAGAACTTCTTTGGATTTCCTAAAATGAGTTTTCCATTTCTTTTGCACTTTCTCTCTCCACCCTCTCCCTCTATCACAGCCAGAACTGAAGGTGAAACTTTTGTTCTCAGATTCCTACAGTCTATCACCATTGTGTTATTAGGAGCACAAATTTATAGGCAGCTAGGTGGTGCAATGGACACACTGCTGGGCTTGGAGTCAGGAAGAACTGAGATTGAATGTGGCCTCAGATATTTACTACCTATGTTAACTCAGGCAAGTCACTCAACCTCTGTTTGCCTCAGTTTCCTCATCTATAAAATGGGGGATAATAACAGTACCTACCTCCCAGGGTTGTAGAGAGGAACAAAGGAGACGATAATTGTAAAGCATTTAGCACAATGTCTAGCACACAGGCACTATATAAATGTTAGATATTATAATTATTATTTTCTCATTTCAATTCCTCACAGGAGAGGAATTTAGAGGGGTTTGAGGGTCAGTAACCTCTTAAGAAGGTAGTATGCCACTGCTACCCCTCTCCTGGAGATTTTACTACTTAGAATTATCTGTTTATGTGGGATCTGTTAACAATGGATCCTGTATTTTTGTTATTCAAAAGTTTACCTTAAATAAAAATTCCAGTATTTCTCCTGAATGAACCACAAAAGAAAGGCCTGAATTGTGTTGAAAATATAGAATGGAACAAAATATGTTTGGAAAAGCATGGTAAAAACACCCCAAAACTTGGTGCTTAGGAGAAAGAAGACACAATTCGGAGGGATTTAGAAAAGCTGTGTTCACAAATTCTGAGTGTTGTTATTTTACAGACAGGGAAACTGACATTTTGAGGGCTTTAGAGACTTTTCCAAGGAATGAGCTGCTTAGTATGCTAAGCAGCATCCCCAACAACAACCAAGAGCCCAAAGTACTTTTGAAAGTCAGAGTTAATAAGAAGCAAAGAAGTAATGGCAAAAAAGGCAAGCAGAGTCTGGGGTCCAAGCTACAAGAACCCTACTCACCACCCTTTGGATAAAAGATCAGAATGCATTCTTAACCATGAAATTCAAACTAATTAGAGAAATACATTTGGAATAATTAATTGTTTTGAATGATGTCTTTTGGTTGTGATTCTCCCTCCTCCCTACCCCCATCCCTGGGCTAAATGGAAGTCCCTTCACACATGCAGATTGGCAACTCAATCAAAGTTTTCAGTCTTAAAAGTTTGCCTTGGGGCACTGAGAGATTGGCAGCTAGGTGGCTCAATGGATAGAGTGCCAGTGGAGTCAGGAAGACTCATGTTCATGAGCTCAAATTTGGCCTCAAACACTGACTAGCTGTAGGACCCTGGGAGAGTTCCATAACCCTGTTGGCCTCAGTTTCCTAATCTATAAAAAATGAGCTGGAGAAGGAAATGGCAAACCACTCCAGTTTTGCCAAGAAAACCCCAAACGGGGTTACAGAGAGTTAGATGTGACTGAAAAATGACTGAACAACAACAACAACTGAACTGAGGGATGAACTCATTTGCCCCTGATCACACAGCTAGTATTCATCAGAGGCAGAGATTGAAGCCAGGTCTTCCAGATTCCAAAGTCAGTCCTCTGTTGATCATGCCACACTATTTCAGTCACAGTTGTGTCTTATATGCATCTTTAACATTTCTTAACTCGGGTTTAGGTGAATCGAATGTCAACACACACATACATATTCCAAAAAGATCTCTTTTCCAAATTATAAGCAAAAGTAATTAAGCACCTTCATCAGTATCCGACAAAAATCTCCATCAAGTTGGATGGAAAACATGCCACACATTGAAAAGAAATGGATGATAATGAAAAGTCAGGATGAAAGTGAAGCAGATTTGTGACCAACATGATTAAACTCCTGAATAGATGGTGATTATGATCAAGAAAGTAAATTAGTTGAGAGCTCATCATCAATTATTCTTTTTAACATTAATATACAATTTCTCATCAAGGAGGGAAATGCTTTGTTGTTACATTTAAAAATCCTATTATAATGGTCTCTGGCACAATTAAACATATGTGAAGTTTTTAAAAAGTGAGACAATGCTTTTTATACACAAGACACGTTTTAAAGCAGTGATAATCAGCTAGCTAAAGTCCCTCTCTTACTCAAATCAAAGTATATTGAAATCTTTCTCACAGATATTATTTTAAAATTACTCCAAGGAGAGTTTAGATCTAAGCACCACTGCTGGTTTGTTTGGTTTTTTTTTTGTCTTCTTACACAATAAAGTAGGACATTCATTGGGCAGCTAGGTGGTGCTGCAGTGAATAGAGTGCTGAGCCTGGAGCTAAATTATGAAGGATTTCAAATTTCAGAGCAATTTATATTTGTTCCTAGAGGTCATGGAGACCCAGCAGAGCTCCTTGAGCAGGGGAATTAAATTGTTCGACCTGTGCTTTAGGAATATCACTTTGGAAGCTATGTGGAGCATAGGATGGAGAAGGGAAGAGACTGCAAACAGGGAGGACAATTGGGAAATTATTGTAATTGATCAGATGAGATACAATGAGGGCCTGAAGGACTCAAGTGAGTGAAGAGAGGGTGACAGACGTGAGAGCTATGGAAGTAAAATCAACGGAGACTTAACAACTAATTGGATAATGGGGGGGGTGAGTGAGGAGTAGGAAGAATCCAAGATGACTCCAAGGATGTAAATCTGGGTTAATGGAGGATGAGAACAAGAGGGAAGTGAGGAAGAGGGGCAGGTTTGGGGAGAAATACGTGATGAATTTTCTTTTGGTTATGTTGAGATTTAGGTGCCTATGGGACATTGGGAGCAAAACTGACCAGGTGGCGGTCCTCTTTCCTCCCTAGAGCAAGGAATCTCTCAAAGAATATGCTGTGTTGGCATCAACAAGAGACAAATGGGACTTCAATATGACTATATTTCACTGCCAACCTGCTCGTGCCCTTCTCACTTGTAATTCGCAGACACCACCCCACAATGCCTGGCCCAGGCAAGAGCTCTGACTTTTGCCCACTGCCTTTGTTTCGGAGTGGGCTGGCAAGTGGTAGCAGCATTTGTTCCTGACATGTACCAATGAGAAGTCCAATTCTATCTGATTACAGAGAAGCAGATAAAATGGGGCAGTCATAGCCCCTCCTGAAGTATTCTTGAATCGCAGTCTATTTTAATACTGCAATACAATAGACCTGATCAATCAGTTTTGCTTGATAAGTGAAACGTGGGTAGAACTGTGGTCAACTTGCCTACCTCCCAATGAATAAATACACATAGATCTATGGCTAAAAACATTAGGCCAGTCAGATGACGGTTCATATAAGTTAAACTAACAATGGGTAATTCAAAGAGGTATTGGTTGTATGGTTGTATGGTTGTATGGTATTAGTTTTACTGGGCTACTAGGAGATTAAGTGAATTGACTTTGCCCATGGCGATATAACAAGTGTTTGCCAGAGAAAGGACTTGAACTCAGATCTTCCTGATTCCAAGACTGGTCTTTTATCTAATATGTCTTTTGATTCACTTTATTCAACTTAGTTAGCTCTTGTGCAGTGCTTATAGGCATCTCCCTCCACAATCCAGTGGATGATTCTGTTTTTATGCTCCTGTTGTTACTGTTGTGGGTTTTTTCCCCTTTGTCATTATTCAATTTGCCATAAAGAACTAATGTCAATTTCCAATAAAATTGCTTTTCAGAAAAGCACAGTAAGGTCTTTCCATTACACATGCAGTTCATCCAAAAGGAGTATAGGTGCTCAGTGGTGTGTACTGAGCTGATTTAAAGTAGAGAATTCTCACATTCGCTCAGCCCTCCCTCTGTGTCTCCCAGGCAGCCCTGAACGGGGTTAATACTTTGAACAATGAGACTGCTACAGTGTCTAGAAAAATACATAAATATTCAGACAATCTGAAAGATGCCACCATTCTCTAGGATGAATAAGCACCCCCAAGAGATGCATCTGTGATTTCAGCACCCATCCATTTTTACTTAAACCTGCCCTTTGCTAAATTATCTCCTTTGTCAGTTAGGCAAAAGAGTAAAAATGGAACCACAACAATGAATTATTGGAGACGATACTTTGACAGGGTTCCAGCTATTCTTTCAGTACATACGTCACACAAGGTGGCATCAAAGATGATAAGAATAGCATTTTATTCCAATCAGAATTATTTTTATGACAAATTAAAATGAATTATAATTCCATATCAAGGAGCTTCTGAGTTTTAACCTTCTGTATATGAGATGTGGAGCCTTATGCTTCACCTCTCCGAATAAGCCTTTAAGAAATGACTTGGACTACAAGTCGACAGTGAGAATACATGATTATTTGAAAAAACAATGATCTCCTCAGCATTTGAGATTCCAAGATTAAGAAATCCCTCTATTCACAGAAATCACAGTCCAGTTTTAATTTGGTAGACAAGTTGTGGAGACTGTGATAGGGCAACCAAGAAAAGCAAATGCAATCCTAGGTTGCATTAAGAGAAGCAGAATGCTCAGATTAGGAAAGTCATTATCCTCCCATACTCTACTATGGTCAGAGCACATCTGGAACATTGTGTTCAGTCCTGGTGTAGAAGATAGTACCTGATTCCTTGAGAGTCCATGCCACATAAGGATCAGTTGAAAGAAAGAGGCATATTTGGTCTGGAAAAGACTGTGGGGAATATGTTAATTATCTTCAAATATATGAAGAGCTCTCACCAGGAAGAGAGATTGGACCTTCTGCTTAATCCCAAGGCATAGAGCTAGGACAAATCAGTGGTAATCACAAAGAGGAGAATTTAAGCTTAATAGATATACAGATATAGATATAGATATAGATACAGATACAGATACAGATATAGATATAGATATAGATATATAGAAATACTTTCTAATGATTAGTTATCCAAAAGTTCAGTGGGCTGCTTCAGAAGGTTTTCCCTCATCAAGGACTTTAAGTAAAGGCTGGGTGGACACTTATGAGATATGTTATAGAGAGGTATTGGATATAACTGAGGTATAGGTTAGAATAGAAAACTATTGAAGTCTCTGACAAACCTGACATTCTGTGATTTTTAGGGAACATTTCAGACAAAAAAGAAAACCTTATTGAAACACATTAAGCCCAGCTTTAATTGGACACATATTCTACATAAATAAACATACACATACCTACACATACACACAAATACATGTGTGTGTTTGAAGAATCAAATGAGAGGTATTAGGCATATGAGATAAAAGAACAGCCTTGGAATCAAGAAGATCTGAGTTCAAGTCCTGTCTCTGGCAAACACTTGTTATATCGCCATGGGCAAAGTCAATTCCCTTAACCTCTTAGTAGCCCAGGCATCTCTCTGAAGCTTTAAGCAGCAGATGTGTTGTTTATGATGTTCATGTGCATTGGTATGGGACACGTCTACACCATGAATTCTTCACAGGTCTGGACCCCCTCTCCTTGCCAAATGGCTATGCAAAAAGCATCTTAAAGTCAGCTTCCAAAGAGGTAATTGTTTTCAGCATCTAGAGCATCCATGAACCTTTCATAAAATACAACAGAGGCTACCTAAGCAAACACATATCTGCTATACTGTGCAATAAGTATATGGACAAAATGCCCTTTTACTTGGAATGCCTCTTTAGACAACCAAAATAGATGACTGAGAAGCATATAAAATTATATTTTATTGGTGACTATATGAGCAATATTAAAAACCAACCAAAAAGGAAAAAAAAACAACCAAGAGTCTCATTGAGATAGGAATGGCAAATGCATTTGTGTTCTCTGGCTTCAGGACAGGACTGGACTACTCTGGAGAATGCCAGGTTTCTTAGATTCTTTTTTGTCAAGATCTACAGTTACTTCCCGATGAACACCAGTCTGGGATTTTGACTATAATTCCATGCAGTGTCCTGACTCTAAAATAAACATCTGAAAGCCTGGCACCTAGCTCCCCCCTGCCACTGCAAATGTAGTTTCCAGGTGATGAAATATAATATATTTTAAATTCTAGGGTTGAGAACCCACTGAGATCCTGTGCCACGTCAGCACAAAAGCTCTTCACAGACTGCTGTTGTGCACATTTTGGTTCTCTGGCAGGTCTGTTCTATCACACATCTGCTAAGGCAGCATGGTGCCCATGCACCAGGTAGAAAGAGAGAAGCAAAACACATGGGTGTCAAGCCCACACAGGTTCCTAATGCTAGATTGCAGAATACAGAAGTGACATTTCATTGATGTGCAAAACCTTTGGCTGGAAAGTAAGCAGTAATTCAATTCAAAATCCTAGTACTGCTACCAGAAATTATAACTGATTACACAATAACCATTTCTCCCTTTTCCGTTATTGTATGCTCTACTCAACATTTGCATACGAAACCAGCTAACTCTTTAAGCAAAATATATACACGTATAGGAGGTAAAGACACATGAATACATATAATTACAGATACACCTGAAATTGTTGTTCCAACATTCAGGTTTTGATATGTGCAAGCCACCTTGGTCAACCTCTGTCTTGCTATAGTTCTCAATTGCTTAAGTCTATAGTGGTGGTGAACCTTCAGCCTTGAGGCCACACGTGGCCTCGGCTGCAAGTTCCTCACCCCTGACTGGATGCTAAAGGAGCTCCTTCATACAGCACTCCCTCCAACCTCAGCCCATTCACAGCTGCATTAGCACTAGGTTAAAGGAGGCTCTGCTGCTGGACTCAACTGTGAGGATATTTGACCAATAATTCAATCTCAATTTAGAGATTAAAAAAAAAAGTATGTATGTGTGTATACACACATACATATACACACACACATATATATGCTAAAATAGATGGTATTTTATAGAATTGTCCACAGAAGGTTACAGATCATGTAACTGCATATTTTTGACCAGATCTCTAAAGACCCAATAGCCGAGCATCTGTCCTGGGTTCTTTCTTGATCACTTCATCAGCTCCCACCAGTTTAATTACTCTCTTTAGGAAGATGGTTTGCAGCCAACATTTCCAGTCCTAGGCTCCTGAACTGACAGACTTATATCACCAACTACTTCTTGACCATCTCAAACTCATTTTCTTCTCTCCCAAACTCTCTTTTTACCTGAGCTTCCTGATTTCTGTCAATGGCCTCACCCTCCTACCAGTCTTCCAAGTTGATAACCTTTGTGTTATTCTCAGTATTTCACTCTGTTTAAATCTAAAAATAGATTTACTGGTTTTAAAACTAATAATGAGGACATGGTAATCTCTCCCCACCCTGCCCAAGTCTTTCATAGGAACAATTTGCTTGCACTTAAAATGTTTAGAAAACCAGATTTTTCCCCTGACCTTTCATTATGAAGTGAATGAAGTTAAGTCCTGTGGTTTAAATCTCATTCTTGTCAACATAAGCACCAACAACAGGCATACACTTAAACCTCCCGGAAAGGATCACCATAACCAGACTGACCACAGATATCTGGACTCAAGGCTCTGAGGGAAAACAGAAAGTCCTCTTTGGCTTTACCAGGCCATCATCCACTCTTAAAACCTACTCTCTGCAACCCCACCCCCTCTCCCAGCTTTTCCAGGTTTTAAGAATGCTTATAAATCAAGCATTCTTGTTTAGGCTCGGGGCGGGGTAGGCCAGGGTAAGAACGTATGTGTAATTGCAAACTACAAGATGGTATTTCAGCTGAATCTCCCACTTCAGCAGAATTTCAGATGCTTTGCTGAGTAAATTATTGTCTCCAAGAACTATTCTTCCCCTCCTCACCTCTTGCCATTAAAACACAGGGTAATTTTCTCCCATTTCCTCTTTCCACTCCCAACTCTCCTTTGTATACTTTTTGCTGTCAGAAAAAAAAATGTTTCTGGCATATTTTGTGGAGAACCAAGTCTCTATGAGGGGTGCAAAGTGAAGGGGATTTCCATGTAGCTACTTCGCTCTTCCAGAATTTTGGGTACAACTCATTGTCTATGCTCCATTTTCAGTATCTGTCTAATATATGGAGATATAGATACAGCCATATAGCCAGGTAGCCATAGAGATACAGATACATACATCTTGAGCAGGCACTATAAATGGTCAATTTCTTTGGGGAAATTGAAAAGTCCTTTTGATGACCCCAAACTTCTCTGTGACACAAAGACATCCTGTTGGACACAAAGTTCCGTCACATGCTAAAGGCGTGACCCTTGGCAAGTCATTTAATCTCTCATTGCCCCAGGTAACTCTCTTTGTTGTTCAGTCCTGTCTGACTCTTTGTGACCCCATTTGGGGTTTTCTTGGTGAGATACTGGAGGGGTTTTCCGTTTCCTGCTCCAGCTTATTTTAAAGTTGAAGAAACTGAGGCAAACAGGGTTAAGTGATTTGCCCATAGTCATACAGCTAGGAACTATATGAGGTTGGATTTGAACTCAGGCTCAGCACTCTATCCACTGTACCACCTAGCTGCTCGCCTGCAAAATTAAAGGAGATTCCCTTCTGGTAGCTCCCTATACCAATGAAATCACAGGTCCATTAAAAAACAAACAAACAAAAAAACCCAAAAGAAAATATTTTAGGAAAAGAAGAGTTTCATCAGGAAAGTCTCAGAAGGACAGTGTCGTACAGCATGGAACATCACAATTGTGATATGAAGAGGGCTAAAGCAAATATTTTCACAAAATATGTATTGATCTGAATAAACATCAAATACAATATTTATTTTCAATAATTGACTTAATGAATTTTTCTGTGTGAAAGAGAGAGAGGAAATATATGGGAAAGATAAGTAAGTTCATTTCCCATGTAATTCTTAATGGTCCCTCAACATTTTAAAAGTCATCCTCAACCCTAACTTTGATCTAGGACCATAGGTTTTAGTGTGGAACTTTGCATATTAGTTAGTCTATCCCACCCATTTTACAAAGGTGGAAAATTGAGGCCTGGAGAGGTTGCCTGACTGGCTAGAAAATCCTCAGCTATTAAGTAACAGAGCCAGGATTCTAATGTACCACATTTAGCAGTTTCTTACTGTACATTTCCCAGAGCACCACCCAAGGGCTCTGAAAAGGTAGTAATGCAGAGGAATACACTATTGGGGCAGAAAAAGAAGTTCCTGTACCCAGACTGGAATGTCTATGGGGATTCTGTGCAGACAAAATTAAATTTTAAAATAAAAGACCTGGCTAAGAGGCATATTCTTGTCAAAGGCAAAAGTAAAGGCAGAGTCAAAATATAATGGTAAAGTATCCTCTAAAGATAAAATATGACTCGCAAAAAACTTGTTGAGAGCTTATAAGTCTTAGGATAAAAGGGAAAAGACATTTTCCTGGGGTTGTGAATGATATGCAAAGCACATTTGCAAGGCACTAGACCATGAACAGTTCAAGAATTCAATGTTTTAGGATGTTCTCAATGGGCATATTATACATAAGGAAAAACAAAACATTGGGACAGTAATGTAAAGAAAATTGATTCAAAGCACTGGAAATAGAAATCTTTTTAAAGATTATAATTCTCCTGACAAGGCATTGTTACATCATTACAGAATATACTAAGAAGCCTACCAAAATCATTTTCATAGCTATTCCAAATCAAGTTTGACATTCAAACCTCCACTGACCAAGGCAATTACTATATTCTCATAACACAAGTGTTATTGAATAATCTGTGAATAATGAGAGTTTGGGAACCTTTCACTCTAATAATCAATTAATTGACATAGTATTTATTTGAAGTTTGACACTATCTTCTTCAGCAACAGCTAGCCAACTCAAATCACATGTCTGGTATGGCTCCAAGGTAGTTGCCTCCTCCCCGCATCCTTAATCCACAAAGACATCATGTTAGACACGTCAATCTTTGCTAGGTCTTTCTTTGTTCCAGTCCCTGGTGAATGTGGCTCTCCTTACTATAAGATGGTATAATTGAAGACTGCGAATTTCTCTTGGACCCGAGAAAGGGAACACACACACACACACACACACACACACACACACACACACAAAACAGCAGCTATAGATGGTTGGGCTGACAAACATTTGTCAAACAGCTCTAGCACATGCCTTCACCAAGTTAAAATCCTGACATTTTAACTCTGAGGTAGTATGTTACAGATGCAATCCTTTTCTTTGGTTTCTCTTATTTTGTCCCATGTGCCCTCCGGGACACAGCTCATATGTGTCAGTGACATGACAGAAGTCACGTCCAAAAGTCTGTCCAAAGTCAGTCTTCATTGTGTTATTCTATACCACCTTTTGACTTACACATGGTAGGTATTTAAATGCTTGTTGGATTAGTCTGTTATGGTCCTACGAAGGGATTATGGGTAATGGGGCTTGGTAATTACTTCACTAAACCAATATCCTGTGCGAAACATACTCACTGGTGGTGACTGCCCAGCTAGACAATTTAAGTCAGGGATTCAAAGGCGCCCTTTGGAAAACTTGCTTGTTTTTCAAATGGTTTTCTGTTGTCGAAGGCTGGCCAACAATATTCTTTCCTTCAACCTTCAGGAAACATGCCTTCACTTGAGGCTTTGCTTAAGCAACAGTGATCAACAGTATGCTTAGTTAGAGTAAAATTTAAAATGAAAAATAGGCTTTATTTTCTTTTCTGACATGAACATCTGGAAAATTCATATACTACTTTATAGGAATAGAATACTATATATAATTTATATGTGTATTTATATATAAAACTACTGTATATACAGACAAAATTTATTACCTAAGAATAGTGCTTGACAAACTGTTCTTTCATGTTACTGAATAAGTTTTATATTTTACTTTCCATGTAAGTAAACCATATATTTTTATAGGCAACATTAAAAGGGGTTTAGATAATCATAGTTTATATAAGCAGCAGCAACATTTAGTCTCACTTATGTCTTTGGGATGGGAACTTGTATAACTAATCTTCTGCTATCATTCTCAAACAGTGGTAAAAATGAAGTTCAGAAAAGCAATTTCTTTATGGGAGATGGCAGCTCAGTGAGGTGTAGGCATGTAGTGGGCGCTAGGTGGCGCTGCAGTGGAAAGAGTGTTATTTCTGGATTCTGGAAGACACATCTTCCTGAGTTCTAATCTGGGCTCAGACACTAGCTGTGTGACCCCTGCACAAGTCACTTACCCCTATTTTCCTCAGTTTCCTCATCTGTAAAATGAACTAAAGAAGGAAATCGCAAACCATTCCAGTATCTTTGCCAAGAAAACTCCAAATTGGGTCACGAAGGGTCAGATAATTCTGGAAAATGACTGAATGACACCCTGACCCTCACCTCCTCCCAGTGCCAAGCAAAACAGCCAGGTCTCCTCCTACCTCCCTCTGGAAAACATTAGCATATGGTTGCTCTGGGTAAGAAAATCAGACAGAAGGTAAATAAAATTTTTATAAAGTTAAATCTGGATGTCTAACTTGTGGACCTGGTACAAGCCTTAATTCAGCAGCTGATTAGGTGTGAACACAGGCCAGTCACTACAGTCTCTGAGCCTCATCTATAAAATGAGCCTAATCAAGCGTATCCTACCAATCTCATGGTGCTAGTGTATACCTTACAGTGGTGTTTGAAATGTGAGTTGCTATTACTGTTGCTATTTTCTGTGCCGAGTTCTTGATCTAATTTAGTCTGGAAGACAATTGTCATTTCGGCCATGTGAAAAACAAGATTAGATAAGCTCATTTGACTTATTCAAGCCATTTCTCAACAACTCATCAGCAAGAAGTTAAAAGTCTAGGCAGCTAGGAGGTACCACTGTGGATATAGTGCCCACTGGACTCCAGAGTCAGGAAGAACTGAGTTCAAATCCCACTTCAGACACTAATAGCTGTGTGACCCTGGGCAAGTTGTATTACCTCGTTTGTCTCAGTGCTCATCTGTAAAATGGGGATAATAATAGCACCTACCTCTCAGGGTTGTCCTGAGGCCCAAATGACCTAACAATTGTAAAGCACTTAGCATACTGGCTGGCACATTGTAAGCGCTATATAAATATTAGCTATTATGATTAAGTGGATCTGATTGTTTATATACGGATGTCCTATTTACATGTACACACGCACACACACACACACACACACACACACACACACATAACCAGAACAGGTGACATTTCATAATCATCTGCCAAATTTGAGACAACTCTTATAAATCTCCTACTAAGATTTTATCTTTGTATCTCTAGCACCTAGCACAACAACTTTCACCTAACAGGCACTTAACAAATACTTGGTAAACCGTTTCTAGCATGCTTCAGCAACCTTCTCAGTGAAATGGACAATGTCAACGTGTAGAGAATCTGTCCAGCGAGGTCAGAGACTCGGCTCCTAAGACCTCACTGGAAATGACTGTACTTAAAATGTCATCCAAAAAAGTAGTTTTTGTTTGATTTTACCCTGGACTAAACCACATTCTATGTTACAGGCTGGAATAAATAAACTCCAAGATTCTGTTATACTGCATTGTCGGGGAGAAGCTTAAATTATACAGGTTAGATTTCACCAAATAACCTTACTTTAGCTGGTAAGGCCTTCCCTCATCAATATGATGTGATCTATGTGTAAAGCCATATTTTCAAACAATGCAGAGCTTTGTGCAATGGGGAGCTGAATATTGTAATTAAAATACAATGATTGAACAAACAGAGTGTTCCGATTAAAGGCACATAGACACATGATCTAAAAGGGACAGTCTTCTATATGTGTCATTTGCTGTACTTAAAATGGCATTTGTGAAATGTTTTGAAATTCTTGGGTTCCAAGTACAAAATAGTTGAAAAGAAAAATGGTCGCCACAGTCATTAAAAATGTAAACTTGTTAATTGGTCATGATAAAACAAAATATTGTTAGTATTGGTTTAGGTGAAGACATTTTGGTAACTGACTTAGAATAGAAATATCTGATGGGGAAATATTTAGTTTACTGCTGTGTTCTCTACAATTTGAGCATGTTAAATACAACTTAATTAGCCAAAAGGAATGGAAGGTTTCTATTTCGTATTGTTCATGGTGTCATTTTCATAGATTAAAGCCTTCTCTTTGCCTAGCTCAAATTAAATTGTGACAATCTCTTAAAATGTATACCTCTGTCATTGTTTAAATACACCAAGTACTTTGGCATAATTTACTTTCTGTTTGCTGATATAGCAATCAGTTGAGCTGAAGTCTCATACTGATATGATTTGCTAATTTTTTCATGTTCCCATTTTTCTAAATGAACATAAGGAAAAAAATGATGCAAAACAAAACTCTAAAATCTAGTATCTACAATTACCAATAAAATCTCACACAAGAATCCAGTTTTTCAACTGCACACAAATATCTGCCAAAAATACTAAGTGTCACAATGAAATTACTAAACGCCATGAGAACTTGGCACTGAAATTTGTCTAACTCTGATATAATCGGAAATCTGCGGTACCAAAGATGCCAGAGACAGATTGAACCCTCTTGCCTTTCCCCATGTTCCAAACCATTTTACAAATAAGCTGTGTCCCGTGCAGATGAAAAATGAAATTCTATCTCCCCCAAATGTCAACTATCTTATTCAATACAGGATTACTCACATATAAAATTCACTATATAATTAATCATGATTACAGCTGTCAAATGTTAAATTCAATGGAATGTTTGCATTTGCCCTATCTCGATTCCCAAAGGAAACAGAATGTTAACAGAAGGGGTGAAATCTATTTGAAATCAAACAGGTTAAATGAGTATATATTGCATATGCCATAGCACTAAACACATTTTTCAAAATAAAATAAGAAAGGTAACCAATTAGGAATTGAAAGGGCATTGAGCAGGAATCAATTTGTTTAAGTAATATTTGCACCTCTGGGAGGGAAAGGAAAATCAGAAATCCACAAGGAACTCAATTGAAAAATAAAGGAGTTCCAATTGATATATTGCTTTTTACTTGTCGAATTTTGTAATGTTCATGAAGAGCTTCAGCCTTTTCAGAAATAGAAAGGACTTGAGAACCATTCTACTTTGGATTAGGAAAAAAAAGCCCCAAGAGATCTAATCTAACCCCTTCATTTTACAATTGATTAAACTGAGGCCCAGAGAGGCAAAATAATTTACCTTAGTTCACTTGGGTAGTAAGTAGCAAGGAGCAGAATTGTAGGTGACTATAGCTAGTGCTTTTCCTATTGTGCCACCTTCCTTATCACTCTTGCCATTTCCTCTTCCTGTTCTTCCCCAACCCCTATCTCTGATCGAAATCACCTGTCTTCAATTCCATTATTTTAAGGCCCTGCCCTGTAGTCATCTGATTAAAGGAATTGTATAATGGCTACTAAGGCTACGAGGTGTTTCCCCAACTACACAACAAACACCTTTTACCAATGATTCTCTTGAAAGGCAATGCTTGTTAAAGTAAAGGAATAATTCTGAGGTTGTAAATTCAAACACAGGACTGGCTGTCATATTTAGCCATCTATAATATGCATTCTATAATTTTGCTCCAATTTTCTAGCCTCTTAGTTATACTTCCAAAATTATCTTTTAAAAAATCAATAGTGACCTTTACTTTATTGTGGCTGGGGTGGAGACAGAAAAAGGAGGAAGTAATGTAAAAAGGAAGAAACCACACCTTAAAAAAGCACTTTCCTCCATCATGAGGTACAGGAGGAAGACTTTACAATTTAGGTTATTAAGTTACACCATTTTAGTGGATTGTAGCAAAAGAGTCACGGTGGTTATATTTAAAAGTACAGATCTCTTTTGAGGGGAGCTAAAATCTATTTCTCTAATCCCTAGAATAAAATCCCTTTGCTAACTAAAACGGGAGAAGCACCATTTCATTTGCATTGTCCTGTGCATTGCTTTGCTGTGAGTTAAAACAGACCACCCAAACATATTACAGCCCTTGCCTATGTTTCACCAGGGATCCCAGTTTCCCTGGTCAAAAGAGACCGGATCTACTGTCAGAAAAAATGTTGGTGTCATTGGCTTCTTTCCCAATCCCTGGCTGCCACCTCGCATAAAAATCTTGTGAGGAAAACACGCTTTCTATTTTAAAAACACATCCCCTTCTGCCCACTCCTCACAATGATCTCCTAGGCCCTTTTTTTGGGAGGAAAGTGTCTGAGGCCAGATTTGAACTCAGGTCTTCCTGAATCCAGGACCAAAGCTCTATCCACTGCACCATCTAGCTGCCTCCCTCCAGACCCTTTTGAAAATAGAATGTGCTGTCCCCTTCATATTACCTTTTTTATCTCCTACGATGTTTCAAAAAAAAAAAACCAATTCTTGCTGGGGTCACAAAGTTTTCCCTGTATAAATAGCAGCACCCAAAACATTAATTTCTTTACCTTAGAAATAAAAAACCTGAAGGTTTATTGATTTTCTTTTAATAATATTTTCAAGTTGGCAGTTATAATCACCTTTTAGCTATTCTAATTTCTATCTGAAAACTAAGTGTACAGTAATCACACTATTACCAATTGACTACATATATATACACGTGTATATATATGTATATGTATAGTGCACAAAGATTTGCAAAGTACTTTACATAGAATCATAAATTTGGAGCTGAAAGGAACCCCAGAGGCCATATCATTTGATCCAATACAAATTGATGAGGCCATCCCTGATCCAATTAAGATTAAACTGCACCTGCAATACAAATATGCTCCCAAAGGAATTTAGGGGATTTTGAAAGATCAGACAATGAGACCATAAATTTGGTCAGGTGACACAGACAGCCTAAGATGGCAAAATATTCAGAGTAAACTTTTGTAAATTTTGTAAATTAAATATATATTTTTGTGAATTAAATATGTTACTCTATTTCTATGCACAGATTAAAAGATATTTTCAACAGCAACTGGTAGGTGAAAAATCCAGCTGCTGCTGATAGATTTGTATTTGTGACAGGATAATTTTGACAAAATGTCATACCAGAGAAAGTTACACATAGTCGAGCTGAAGAATAGACAATCTTCAGGGAGTATATGCTTCATTTCTTGCTGGAACTAATGACACCACTGAATTCTAGGTCTATTAGGCTTGTCTGGAGAACTCTAAATCTGAAAACTTTGGTATTGGTGACATCTTTACCAGGACGATTACTATTTTTTTTAATTGTTGTTTACACAAAGCATTTCCACTACTCTACATTTTCATATAAATCAGGAGGCATATAATTAGTCCCAAAGGAGCACACATTAAACCTTGAAGATGGCAATAACTTTTGCCTATTTGCAAGAGAACTGCGATACAATGGCCCCTGCTACCCCAGGAACAGTGGACACACAAGCTTAAATAGTCTAGTCATTTCAGATAAGCTCCTCAAAACTTTGCTCTTGAAATTAAATGACTGCTATGATCAATTACATAGTATCTGCTATCATGGGTTGTGCTGCTTTTATTGAAAAAATCGATTGTGATATGTACTAAGTTTAATAAATACATAGATAATGCTATAAGGCTTATGTAAGCCAATAGAAAAGAAATTGGAAAAAGTGATGAGTAGAAGAAAAGTAAAACTTTTTTTGTGAAAATGTTCACATATATATGTATATACATACACACACATATACATATATATGTAGACAGACAGACAGATAGATAGATGGAGTGGATAGAATGCCACACTTGGAGTCAGGAAGATTCCTTTTCCTGAGTTCAAATCTGGCTTCAGAAACTTACTAGTTATGTAACCTTGGGTAAATCACTTTACTTTGTTTGCCTCAGTTTCCTCATCTGTAAAATGAACTGGAGAAGGAAATGGAAAACTATTTCAGTATATCTGCCAAGAAAGCCCCAAATGGGGTCATGAAGAGTCAGACATGACTGGAATAGCTGAATAAATATATGTATATGCATATAAATATGCATTATATATATATATATATGCACACATATCTATATCTATCTCTATAAACTGTTGTCCCCATGGAAAATTAAAACTTGGCAACTATCAGATACGTAGTTATGATCTGGGTCACCAAATCATTTCTATTTTTATTCATATGTTCAAGACTGAAATGTGAAAGCATCTTCAGCAAGTTTTGTGACCCCTTCCTCTTCTACAAAAACACTGATTAATTGCCAGCAAAGAGCTCATTAACATTGCAATGTTTTAATTTCAGGCTATGTCTGTGCCGTGTTCTTGTAATTTATAAATGCAAACTAGAATTGGCTAAATAATTCCGATTGGGAAGCCAATCACTTTAACATAGCTCTTTACAATGAATATTTTTAACATATATCATCTAGGGATTATTCTGCATGTGATTTTCCAAGTTCCCCATACCTATTTTCTTACCAAAGAACAACAGAATTACAGATTACTTTAGCCAAGATGATAATGTACATTACACTTAACACAAAACACATATGCTTTACTTCCACATTGTCCAAAAAAGAAAACATAGATGCTATCCTCAATTGTCCTGAGTCTAATTTATAGTTTAACGCATATACATAACTTTAAGCAAGTGCAGTTTTCCTCTAAGAAACATGTTAATTTCCCTAATGGTCTTGTGTGTTTTTTTTTTAAATAACTTTCATTCAGAGCAGTTGCCTGTCCATTGTAGAGTGGCAAAACAAATTGTGGTACATGAATGTAATGTAATATTATTGCTCAGTAATAAACAGCAAGCATAATGAATGCAGAGAAGCATGGGAAGACTAATATGAATTAATGTAATTAAAGCAAGCAGAGCCAAGAAAACAACGTACTGTTATACTATGACTACAATTGTATAAATGCAAAAAATAATGACCACAAAACATTTGAAATTAAATGTCTTGAAGTTAAAAAGAAACAAGCTGAGTCCCAAAGAAGAGATACGAGGTGACATCTCCTCCAGCTCCTTGGCCGAGCTCAGGGTCCATGAGTATGTTATATTTTTCAATCTGTTGATCAGTTTTACCGAATTGTTCCCTTTCTCCTCTTTTTTCTTTTCTTTAAACAATTCTTTGTTATGAGGAGTGGCTCTCTTGGAATAGGCAAAAATGAAAGATCAAGAAAATCTATATAAAACAAATAATCAAAAGAACAAATGAAAGCTTCAAGGTAGGGAATTGCAGTGTGTAACGAAGCAGGAATAAATTGTTTATTAATGAGGAATACACAATTAGGATAACAAATCCAAGTCTTACACTACTTTGCAAGCATTAGCTATATCTAACATAATCTCCATTCCTTATCTTAATAGTCCTGCAGATGTGAAGCAATATTGGGGAACGACAGGATCGTACTCCTCTTCTATCAGACCATGTTAAGTTAGAGTTTACCAGGACCAAAAAAATAAATGAATAAAAGGGATGGGATTGGTGAGAGAACAGGGAGAACTGTGGGCTGTGAGAGAAGTAACAGATAAACAAAGAAAAGGTGAAAAGATCCAGGTTATGTCACCTTTAATTTGAAATCATTTAAACCTTGTGATGAACCTTTGAAAAGGAAGCAGTGGTCACACTTCAACCAAAGCAAGCCATATCAGACTGATCTTAATTTCTTGACATGGCTACTTAACTCATAGATCAAAGGCACTGTTGTAGATAAAGTTTACCTGTATTACTACTTATCCAGGTCCAAATTAATTGGGTATTAATGCATTGCAAGAATTGAACTTTTTCTGGAATTGACTACACAGATTTGGACAAGTGTAGTAAAAAAATAAATGAAGAGGAAGGATTGGACACAATTATGCACAAAAGTATGTATACAAGTATTGTACACAAGAATGTATTTTCAGAAATAGAAACCATACAAATAATGTCTATTGCAATAAGTAGTTGGATAGGTAGCATGGAGCAGTGGATGGAAAGTTGGCCTTGGAAACAGTAAGAGCTGGGTTCAAGTTTCAACACGTTTAACCTCCACATGCCCTAGGCAATTCTAAGATTTTAAATTAGAGAGAGTATGCCCATCTGCTTTGGTAGAAGGAGTTTTCTCATGGGTATTTCCCTATGCCAGTGAATTCAAAGGTCCAGATTTTTTTAAAGGTGGAAGATCAAACAGAGGAATTTTTAGATATGTAAGGAAGAATTTTTGTTCAGTTCAGACATTTCTAATTATTAGGGATGATAATGGAACTAATTTTCCCAGTGAAAAGAAGTAAACTTCTTTGCCACTAATAAAATATCACTTGTAAGAACTGAATATCAAGAGTTCATTTATTTAATACTCAGATAAAATACTATGTTTCTTGGGGGGATATTTATTTTTCACAATAATATGCTGTTCTATATGTTGCATGTTTTTGTGTACTCATAAGAATTTTTGCTTCAAGAAGTTTAAAAATTCATAGAAATATAGTCTAAAAACACCCTAAAAGGCACAAGTTTAATTGAAAATACAGTTATTTAATCTGCTCATCTCACAAGTCAGAAATTTCTGGAACCCAACGTGCTTACTGGGTGTGTTAGGTTAGATCAACTCCCTCAGATCATGACCAAACCAGTCAGGCCTACTGAAAAGAGCACTGGCTAACATTAGACCTATGTTCAAATCCTGACTCTGCTAATTTATGTCTTTCTGGCACTGGGCAAGTCATTTTCTTTCCCTGGGCCTATGTTTTGTAAAATTTATAAATGGAGATGGACCACACAAATGTTAGATTTCAAATCTAAATTCTTTGAAATTCGATAAATTGTTTAGCCCAATTCTCCATCGTGTGCCTTGTAATCAGGTTTTAAATAATGAGAGTTTAAACCCAAGAATTCCTTTGGGAGTGAGTTTATTTACACAAAAATGGGAGAACCTTTTTAAATATAAATATATAAAATAATATTTAAATATAAATACAAGCAGCAGATGACGATTTGCATTTATGTGCTTGCAAAAGGGGGAGTTCAGAAAACAAATAGCAGACAGATAATCTGAGAATGAAAATACCTGCTTTCAGGTACTTAACTCATACCCAAGAAGTACCTTATCTACTAGGAGAAACTTGATCACTGGAGGTTAAAGAGTAAGTGAGTGGTTAGTTGACAACACTATCAATGAATATTTATTCCCCACCTCCTGGGACACAGCACTGGGGATGCAAATCTTTCATGCTAACCTTTACTATCAAACAACTTCACTGGGATGTGGCTGTGCAAGTTACACATCCCTAGAATGATCTCAAAGGCAAAATCTTGTCTATTACTTAATTCACTTAATCATGTTTTGTGATGGAAAATCTGAATAATGGATTATACTCATACTCACCCATAAAACATTGTTTAAAAGAATGGAAATGGATTAATTTATTATTGACACATTGGGAAGATCTTAAATCACAATATATATAGTATGATAGATCTATTTCATTAAATGACTTATTCTATAACTATTAGATGTTTATTCAATGGATGGCAGTAAGAAAACCATGCTAATTCCAGGCATTATTAACTTAATTTTTTGCATTTATATTCCAGGATCAGTTCTATGATGCTACTAATTTTGTCTATACTTTTGCTCTATCTTTAGACCATAATATATATGATCTGAAAACCGTGACAGTACAAAGAATACTTTTTATTCTATTGAGACAGTGTGTCATAATGGGTCCTGTGCTGTACTCGTTGTTGGAAAGATTTGGGTTTAAATCTTGGCACAGGAGCTATGGGACCATGGGAAAGTCACTTAACCTCTCTGAGCCTCAGTTTCCTGATTTGTAAACTCGATTAATACCCTTACAGTATTTACCTCATAGGCGCTGATAGTCCCAAACTTTTCCTCAAAACAAAATCGTAGGTGAGGCAACAAGGATAATGGGGTCTCTTTTGGATATGACAAGTTTGACCGAAATATCCAAAAGACGTTGGCCACTATGAGAAAGAAGTTCAGGGGAGGCACAATTTCTCTAGATCTGTGATTCATTTGCGTAGATGTAATCATTAAACCCATGAAAGCTGATGAGGTTACCAAGAGAGAGAATCCAGAGAGAGAAGAAAGGAGAGCCCAGTTTAGAAACTTAGGGAACACTTAAGTTTAAGGAGACACAGAAGAGATCAGACAGGTAGAAGGAGAACCAGGAGGAGAGGTGTCAGAAACACACAAACAGGAGAGAGTACCAAGGAGCAGAGGGGTGGCCAAATGCAATAGAGAGGTCAAGACAGATGAGGTCAGAGAAAAGGCCAGGGGACTTGGAAATTAAGAGATCATTTGTAACATTGGAGAGAACAGTTTCTGTTGAGGGATGAGGTCAGAAACCAGACTGCAAAGAGTGACAGGTGCGGAAGGAGAGGCAAGGATTATAGACAGCTTTTTCTGGGAGTTTGGCTGAGAGTGAAGAGAAATATAAGGACAATAGGTTAAGGGACTGGCTGAGTTTAGTAAAGCTTCGGTTTTTTAAGATGAGGGAAACTTTGGTGTGTTTGAAGGCAGTAGAGAAGGAAAAAGGTGATTAGGAAAAAGTCACAAGTTAGAGAGAGAGAATTATTTAGGGAAAAAGTCTTCCGGAAAAGATAGGAGTGGGTGAGGCCAAGGCATATGTAGAGGTATTGACTTTGGTAGGGAAAAGGGTCACCTCTTTATTAGACTGAAGCAAAGGATGAGAGGGTGAGTGATAATGTCAAGAGCTTTGGGGATGAACAGAAAGGGAGAAGAGGAATCTCATGGCAAAAGCCTTTAATTTTCTCAGTAAAGTAAGAGTTAAGATCCCTATCTGAGATGGTATGTAGGAAGATATTTGTGGAAAGTCTGAGGATAGAAGGGAAAGTTTAGAATAGCTTCTGTGTGGTATAAGATAGGGAATCCATTAGGAAATGATAGAAGATTGCCTTGCTGCACTGAGGGCCCAGCTGAAATTAGATAATATAAATTTGTAGCATACCAAGTCAGCATGATTGTGTGGCTTCCTCCAGCTCTGTTCAAGAGTACATAAGCAGGAGCAGACAGGGCAGATGTTAGGAGTAATCCAGAGGTTGGTTTTGGCAATAAATAAGCCAACAATGAATTGAGCACATATATCACCAAAGAGATTTGTGACCAGTAAAGGAGATGAATCAGTCACAGAGAGGCAAAGGAGTAACAGATAGATGGTAGATGAGTGAACACGGACAGGAATTTCACAAAATGAGAAGGTGTGGATGCGTTGAAATCTCTGCCTTTGGAATGAATTTCCACATTGATGAGTTCCATCCAGCTTTGCCATTATAAAATCAATATAAGTCACACAGGATTATACTAATTGAACAATTTATTGGACAGCAAAGGTAAAGCAGGCCTGGTCATGAAATAGGGAGATAAGTGTTTCTTTTTTTATTTCTTTGAAAATGAGTTGGTCATAATATCTGGCCTTATCTTTCCTCATATATCAGTGGGGATAGACACCCTATAGTAATGGTATAGGGCTGTTAAGCTGTAGTTACCATTTATAACACATTTAATCAACATACACATTTATATAATTCTTAAAGGTAAAGATTACCACCTTTGCTTGGCAATTTGGCCTTGGAAAGTTGCCTGGGGCACAGAGACGTTAGGCAATTTACCCACGGTCACACTGTGTGGGAAGAGGAGGGACTTTAAGACAGGTGTTCCCTATTAAGAGCCCAACTTTCTATCCAAGAGGCCACACTGCCTCTGGATAAAAAGAAGTGAACATAGTTTTAAAAAATATGCATGATGTCATTATTAGGAATAATACAATTATTCAGGCCCATGTAGTTAGTTTCTCTCACACCATCCTAAACATGTTTTCATTAGCATGTTTAACACTCTGCTGCTATCAAAAGAGGAGCTTTTTTTTTTTTTGGTTAGGCAATGGGCTTAAGTGACTTGCCCAGGGTCACACAGCTAGTAAGTGTCAAGTGTCTGAGGCTGGCTTTGAACTCAGGTCCTCTTGACTCTAGGGCAGGTACTCTGTCCGCTGCACCACCTAGCTGCCCCCAAAAGGAATATTCTTGTATTAGATATGACCCAATGAGAAAGTTTAAGCCAGAGACCCTGCTTCCTGATACAAAAAAAGAACTTCCATATTTTATCAAACAGATGTTATTTGGCAAAAATATGAATGAATTGGTATCTTAAGACAGAGGTGTCAACTGACTGTGGGTGCATGTGGACCACAACACTCCCCAGTGTAGCCTAAACTAAATTAATATGTAATTGGGAAATATTTAACAAAATAATAAAAAGTACAATAAAACATAGATAACAGTCCATCCGTATGTAAAGATTAGTGGCCCTTATTTATATTTGAGTTTGATACTACTGTCTTAAGACACTAACAGTGCTGATAAATAATCTTTGAAAAAAAATCAAACACAAACCAATTAGATTTCATTCAACAAACATTTAAGTACATACCACACACAATGTACTGCCCTATGTTGCCAGGGATGAGACAAAAAACACAACAGCTGCTGCCTTCAAGGAGCTTACAATCAACCATTCATACTTAAGTATGACATTCTTCTTAAAACTGAAGAGTTTAAAAGCTCCTTTGTTTTTTGTCTTTCTCCCTTACGCATGAAATTAAATCATGGTCCACCTAGTGGAAAATATTATTCTAAAATTATCAATGTTTAGACAAAATGACAACAAAGATTCTAATAGGCATATATTTACTGAAATAAATATTTTGAGTTATTAGAGCCATCAATACAAAATTCTAGACAACTATCATCATACTTTAATTTGCCAGTAATTATATTTCACATCATCCCAAGCTCATTCAGAAAGTATAGCACATGGTCATACTTCTTACAGGAAAGCAATAATTCCAATAATCCATTTAAAAATAGAAAATGTATTAAAAAATACTCGAGAACAATGTGAATTATCTATTACTAGATTAGAGCAATAGTATAATTAATGTCCAAAAAGCTGAACCGCACATAGGGCATTTACCCAGGCATGAACCAGTTGAACTCACTTCTTGCTAATGCCCCTGAGGCCTCTTGCCAAGTATTCACAGTGTGACGATAAAGTAACAGGACCGGTTTTCACAAAGAATACACAAAAACTAGTCTCATTACTTTGTTACCACACCATGTACAGTAGTGTCAGGCTCAAATACTGACCAAGCAGTCCAAGGGGGCTTCCTTTCCCTATGACCTTCCTAATAACCAGCACTATCACCATGACATTGCTTCTTGTTAAGCCACCAGCCAAATGTGTGGGGCATTTCTTTGCATTTTATAGAGGCATTATTGTCACTGGATAGGATATCTTAGATGGTCCAGGTACAAAACAATGAATTTCAGAATGAATTATGGCCCAGAGTCTTGTGAGGATGAAATGTTTCTTTCTGGTGGTCCCATCACGAATAGCAATTACACATTGAAGTTCACCAAGAAAATGCTGCCAAAGTTTATTGATCAATATATTCAAATATTATTTTCTTCTGTTCCCTATGTTGTTCCTTTCAGGGCCAGTGGAAATATAGCTGTTAATATCCTACTTGGATGGATTTTCAATAGATGACTCTCTCTCTCTCTCTCTCTCTCTCTCTCTCTTAATTTGCCACTTAAGAATGACAATAATGGAACCAATTTATGCTATGTGTGCTAGAGCTGAAGGCCTAGAAAGGTCCATCCCTTTCAATTGCTGTTTTTCAATACCTGCTTTCTCTAGGAATGCGGTGATTAAGCTGTAAAAAGGGGAAAAAAATGAGTAACTTGAAAATGTTCTTCTGGAAGGTGAACCATTACATGTTACCTTTGAAATTGTCTTTTAAGAAATAGTGAAATGTAGCCATGGACACTCAGATGGGAAACAAAATTTATCGCTCACTCTCATACATATTCAGATTTCTAAAAAGTTACAATCAGAGAAAATATGAGTAGAAAATGGAAAATCTTTGGTGAATAGGATAAAACCAAAGATGAATTTGGAAGTCTCTGCTGTCTTGATTTGCAATATGGATTTTTTGACTACAGAGAATGGGGTGGGGAGCAGGGAGTGTGTTGTGTGCTGGAGAGACAGTGGGCATTTGTGTTCAAGTCTCAAATTTAAGCACCATCGTTTTGCCCCTGAGATGACTCTCAAAATTGTACTATGGCTAGAGTGCCTCTTTAACATATTATTGGATTGCTAAGAAAAGTATAACCTGACCTTCCAAATAATAAATCATGTTATTCACTGTGGAAAATCATTTTCTGTTGTTTTTCATAGGTTTAACTTGTTTTAAAATGAATCATGGACTCAGAGTTAGACAAGGCCTTAGCTAAAGTCATTGAAGATGCACCTGAAGAGGAATCTCACAGACTCTCTAGGGAGGGACCTTCTTAAACCACATCTGTCAAAAAAGGTCATCTCACCTCCACAAAGAAACTCTAAGCCATTCCATTTATTCCCAAAGTTTCCTTTTGTCTTTGTTTTTTAACATTGAATTCATTTGCTGTTGCTCAATCTTTCACTCATGTCGGACCCTTTGTGACTCCATTTGGAGTTTTTTTGTCAGAGATACTGGAGTGGTTTGTCATTATTTTCTTCAGCTCATTTTAAAGATGAGGAAACTGAGGCAAACAGGGTGAAGTGACTTTAAGTGTCTGAGGCTGGATTTGGACTCAGGTCTTCCTGATTTCAAGCCCAGAACTTTATCCACTGGGCCACCTAGCTACCTCCTAGCCATTTCAGTGTTGTCTTGCCATAGGTCTGTAAACATTAGAGAAAAATATGAAGGGAAAAAACCTCTGAGAATTCAGATTTTTACTCATTTCCAGAATTTAAAAAAAAAATCTACTATATTTAAAATTTTTTTCACATTATAAAATATCTACTAATGGTACACTATAATAGTTCATGATGACTTCTGATTTTATGAAGGGCACTGAGAAATGGTCTCATGAAGGCATTTTTGCCTATTATTTTGGGGGCTCTAGTACTCAAGGGATTAACTGGTCTACCTACACGCCATTAACACAGGAAGGAATAAGTTCCCTTCTACAGGAAAGCTTTAAGTTTCAGGGTCTTGGGAAGTTTGGATTTCTCTGTTTTAGAACAGTAATGCTGTTCATGGTGAAGCAAATGATTTAGATACACAAACTCACTAATGGAGCAGAAAAAGAGATAGATAGGAAGAGCCCCAGACACTTTAATCACCCAAAAGTCAGACTTTCTTTTCTGTTTTTTTTTTGGGGGGGAGGGATTGGGCCTTAGGGTAGAATATATCACATGCAAAAATTGCAAGCTGACCTATTATCAAAGGATCAGTACTTTCAGCACGACACCCATTTGTGAAATGGGAACCTGAAAGTTGCCACTTTATAATAACTCTTATGATACAGATTTAGAGCTGTAAGGCCCCATACGTGGTAAGGCTTTTAGGTAAGCATTTTAGAGGTGAGTTGTTAACCTATATCAGGGAAAGTTTCTATACCAAGAGTTTCCTACTCTAATGAAATGAAATATCAGGAAAAAAATGAATAAATACACATTTACTAACAAACTAGCAAAAACAAAAACAAAAACAAAAACCAACCTAGATGTGTGAGTCCATATTACACACCAGCTTAATTTAATTAGTGATGTAGGCATCTGTGCCACGAGGAGAACAGTCAGGGCAGTTGTTTTCTATAACTACTCAGCTGTGTAATCTGGGGCAATCCACTAAACCCCTCAGTCTCAGATAAATAGTTTGAAATAAATGATCTCTAAGCATCCTTGCAGCCCCAACATGTTATGATCCTACTTCCTAATGTGGCATAAAAAGCAATACTAGATGCTGTTATAATATGGCCACAAGTTGGTTGATTTTCATATTGATTTGCCTATTTTTTGTTGAATCCTAAAGTCTCTAAGAAATCAAACACAATTAATTACATTTAAATGCAAGAATGGCCTAGAAAAATGCAAGTTAATACAAATAGTAAAGATAACTTTACTACAATAAATGGCTTCACTCAAAGTAAATATTAGTTTGCTTAATATTTGACTATGGCGATCTGTGTGTTTAATCTAATTTAAAATCGAACTGTCTTGATGACAACAGAGAAGATTTTACTTTTAAACACTTCAGGTTACCAGGGGATTTCTGTATCAGCCATAGATTATTATAACGCTGTTGGCCAATTGAATCCACATTGTTATAATGTGTTAATGGGAGATTTGAGTTTTCAGAATAATTAAACCTTTAAAAATCTTAGCCACATCCAATTTGTTTAGACTGTGTGTGTGTGCGTGTGTGTGTGTGTGTGTGTGTGTGTGTGATGTTATTTCCCATTGACTTAGTCTTAGATAATTTTTAAAAGTTTCCTGGTTGAGGGTGAAGGTGAGTGTCCCCTGACCTCTGATTTAATCAGTATAGAGAACTCTTGGTACTGAAAACTCCCTCCATTGATACAGGTCACTGGCTGGTCTGTAACTTTTTGTCTTTAGGAGGTGTTTGGGGTGTTGAGAGGTTCTGACTTGCACAGGGTTACACAGCTGAGAACTGTCAGAGGTAAGATTTGAAGCCACACTGTCTTGATGTTAAGGCCACCTCTTTTGCATCATGGCCTCGCTGAGATTAATAGTAACTTCTTATTTGCCCAGTAGCAAAGTGACCAATAAGGATTGGGACCCTGGTGTTATATGGACAGATGTCTCTTTCCTCATTTGCATGTTCTTTGACTTCTCTATAGACTTCTCTATACCAATATTGATTTCACATTGATATAGATGCAGTGACTTATCTCTATAGAGAAGTCAAAGAACACACACACATGTTGTGTACACATATACACATACATACACACACATATACACACATATTAAAAGGGGCTGCTAGGTGGTTCACTGGATAGAACACCATGCCTGGAGTGAGGAAGACTCATCTGCATGAGTTCAAATCTGACCTCAGATACTTCCTAGCTGTGTGAGCTTGGGCAAGTCACTTAATTGTCCCTGCCTCAGTTTCCTCATCTGTAAAATGAGAAGGAAATGGCAAATCACTCCAGTATCTTGGCCAAGAAAATTTCAGATGGGGCCACAAAGAGTCAGACAAGACTGGAAAAAAATAAACATGACAAAAATCGAAAGCATGATTGTGCTATGTATCAGTTTTTAAATGACTGCAACAAGTATTACTGTAAAAGCATGTTTCTGAAATTCTGTGTTATTCACACTCTCTGAACAGCTGGCCCAGCAGACTTTTGCAAGGTACTTATGTTCTGTTTCATTTAATAAGGTAATTGTGCGAAATTCTATAATAACAAACATATGTAAGCATACCCCTGAAGAAACTATAGATTGATATCAAAGGACAAAGTTCCACATTGATGAATTTTAAAAGATATAGTGTTGAAGGCATCTTATGCATTTTAGTCAAGAACCAAGCTGTATCTAAAACAGAACTGTAAGTTAAATGTTACCTTGATTCTGCTCCCATGACACAGTTTGGCCATGCAGCTATATGATCCTGACAAAACCTATGGATCTTGGATAGTATCACAGAGAGGAAACCAGAATTCCATTGCTTCTGAACTGCATCTGGTTTGGTAATATCTGCTGGCGGGTCTATGATGTTGATTGGAAAGCTACAGCAGAGAAATTCTATGGCTCAAGAAATAAGATAGGTGCCAAGTACCTGCATATAAATGGGGCATTTGTGGCTGTTAAGAGACTACAGCTTTAGAACAGCAGTGTGCATGAGTATAAATCCATTTGACACGTATATAGCCTAGTTCTAATCTCAACGTTCCCTGCATGAGGAACAGCAAGAGCCATAAATGTTATTCCACATTACTCATTAATATGCAAAGGTGAACCTGTATGCTCAATGCCCATTGCCTCAGCTTGTTAATGAGCATTTCACGGACTGTGCATCTACTCAATGGCATTTTGATAGAAATATTGAGTCGTTTCACTCAGGCCTTATGTTTCAACAAGCTTGTTCTTGCTTTGACGTATAAATTAAATCTTTCTATTGAAAAGACCCATAGGTTATTGGTGGTGTTGAATATTTCTTGTGATATCTGATATATCTCTTAAAATACACTTTGATCCCCCCCCCCCCCCCTTTGCTATTTCATACATGGCAGGATCTCTCCATGGCCACAGAAATCAAGTTTTGGCCTTAATCTTTGTCCTTATTTAATACAAAAAATTAATCAGTCATCTTAGGGATGCAGCCTAGCGCAGTGGAACATTGAATGCTGGGTGTGGAGTCAAAGTGGCCTGGATGTGAATCTGCCTCTATCATTTACGAGTTTTTGGACCTTGTGCAAATCATTGAAACTCTTTGGGATTCAGTTTCCTCATCTGTAAAAATAGAGGAGCTATGGATGTTCTGTTATATATGAGATCTTTCCATTTGTCACTGACTTCCTCTAGGCATATGTCTAGTAGTGGGATGTCTGAGTCCAAAGTCAGTGGGGGAGGAAAATGGAAAAACCAGAACATGGGAGTTAGCCTCATTGACTTTTAGGGTTCCTTACAGTTCTAACCCTATGGTCTTTCCCATGAATTAGATGAAGGAATCTATAATTAAGTATTTCTAAGTGTATACACAGAATGTTTTCATAAAGAGATCCCATGATTCTGTGACATTGTTTTCTTTAGACTGAACTGAAGTACAGTCAAAGAGCATTAAAAGAATATCACCTCAGAATTCCAAATGACTGGCTTGGACAGTTAGAAATAGTTAGGACTTCTACACTAAACTTAAGAAAATAGGAGATAAAAGCCTTTTGGGGAAATTCATGACAAAGAAATATGTTATCAATTAATTCCTTATTAGTAAGTAGTCTAAGTGATTATGAATTAGATCTCCAAAGAGTTAGCATAGTAGTAGAAAGGAAGGAAGCTTTAAAAGGTATGATTATAAAATATATATTATAAAGTATATAATATAATAAAAATATTAACTAAGATTATAAGATACTTAATACATTATATTATAATATGCTTTGAAAGGTATGATTATGAAATATATATAATAAAGCACATCATATATAATAAACATATTAAATAAGATTATAAAATATTTAATCTATTATGATATACACGAAGCGTTGGCAGCTATGATTGGGATATAATACAATCTAATCAAAATGACATTAAGTAGGATAACAGATCTATTGGAAATTTCTTCTTCCTTAATTCCAGTCCTCACATGGCACTCTACTAACTCCAATTACTTCACAGAAAATAATACTAAGAACAACCATACAGTAAAAATTCTTCCTCTTCTTTTTGCATTTGCATTTTCTTGACAACCAGAGGAAAACACAAGACAGTTGCTCTATAATCTCTCTGGGGAATGACTTAGGCTTTGTCTCTTATGATGCTGATTATGTTTAAAATGCTAGGATGTGAGTGTAGGGGTGAAACTAAAATGCAGTAATAATAGAGCATTTTATGGAAAACCATCCCATTTAGACAATGAACACTTTCTCCTAATGACGCCTTGTTGAAGCTTTTGCAGCATCTTTCACACCCATGTCTTCTTTCCCATTCCCAAAGCCACAGAGCCCTTTTCACCTCATACCTGAACTATTTCAACAACCCTCCTTTTTCCCCTGTGGAAGGAAGTATTTTTAGCTAATATAAGGTTCACAGCTTCACTTTTATTACTAAGCCTGAGGTGACCTATCCTACCATGCCATATAATTCTACAGCAGGAGCTCTTAACCTCAGGCCCATGAACTTATTTTTTATACTGTATTCAATATAATTGGATTCTTTTGTAATCCTATGGACATTATTTTATGCATTTCAAATGATTCTGAGAAAGGATCCAGAGGCTTTGTCAAAATGACAAAGTGATCCTTGGAACAAGAAAGATTCAGAGGCCCTGCTCTTTGGTAACCTTAGGTACACACTTTCATGAGGTTTTTTTTAAAAGGCTTTTTGGCCTAGTTCCAGCACTGAGGAACAGGGCCCTACTTCTTGACTGCTGCTTTTCAAAGTAATTTCTTCAGAAGAGAGGAGAAGGAAAGCCCTCTACAGGATAGAATATGCCCCAGGAAGTTGGTTTCTATTTTTAGCTAAAATCATTACCCCAACTCAATTTTCAAGTTAATTACTAAATTACAGTATCTAAAAATAATCCATATCCAAGTCCCATTATTGTGGAAAAAAAAAACCTTATAACAAATATCAGGCACCTATCAAGACAATCATAAAGAAAGACTTTAAGGGATTCTAGGGGGACAAGAGAGGTGGCACCTGTCTTTGAAAAGGGAAATCATTACGGAATAATGTAATGCTTCTCTTGTTTTTGGTAAATAGTAGAAAGGGGCACATTTCCATTGTTCCAAAATAAATATTCTCATGATTTAAATCCCTACAGGCTCTGGTCAAGATATGAAGATAATCACATATGTGTCTCTAGGTATGATACTTGGGCAAAATTCTAGAATGTTATAGAATACTCATATCTATTTGGAGAATTTCCTCAAAGAGCAATGCATTCCTCAAAGTTGTCCCTTGGTGACTGTGCTCCATGGACTATAAAACCACATTATGCCATTACAATTAAATAGTAGCTTTTAACAAAGGAGTATGAATGTCAGCAGTTCCATAGGTCAACAGCTATAGGGAGAAAACCAAGCTATACACAGATTTGTTTTTAACAACTACATTGCTTTGATTTTTTTTCCTCCAAAAGGAACTCATTTTTTCTTTCCAATTTCCAAGGCTACTTCAAACATATTGGGAAATTAGCTATTTGAATATTTTCTACATGGCAGTCCTAAATCCTAATGAATCTCTACCATATTAGTGGCCTTGTGACTGAAAAAGCCAGGAGTAGGGACAGGGAGCTTGGGGAACAATATTTCCTTGATATTGATAGAGATATTTAGAGCAAATGGTTTTACAGTGGCAAATCAGAGGACTTTTCAGTTTCAGATATTAGATGGTAACTTCCTCTGCATTTTCAAGTCCAGACGCTGAGCTGCATCTTGTTGGCTGACTGACTTGCAAGGATCCCTTAACTAGCAATGCTTTTCATTCATTTGGTTTTTAAAAGGATTCCTCTCATATAAGGACTAATGATCTCTTTTTACCTATTCACATTGCCCCTAAAAAGAGACAGTGTGGGAACTTACTAATAACATTGGAAATTACTTTGCCATGAAATTTTCTACACATTTTGTAATAGTAACCAGTTGGAATATGTTATGAATTTGATTCTTAAAATCAGGAACATATGCAGTGATTTCCAAGCTTATTGCAGTTGTAATGCTCTCACCATTGATTTGAATAAAATATCTTTATTAATTCCACTGAATAATTATAGAATCAAATAAAAATAATGTCTGAGATATGTTTAGATTTGGCTACAACCCTTCAAATAACAGGAGGCACTCTTAGGCTAGAAATCACTGCTCCAATGGAAGGAGAAAAATGACTAATCAGGTCAGGAATACTGCTAGAAAAAAATATTTGGGGTGAAGGCGAATGATTGAGAATGGAAGGGGAGACAGACATTTAAAGGTAAGTAGTCAAGTTCTGTGCATCACTTTTCTACTGGAGATGTGATCTATGCCTAAAGCTGAAGGCTAAGATTTCCCCAGATCCAGTCTTCCTTCAATTATTAACTTTTTTTTTTTACCTTGGTGAGCTACTTGACCTCAGTACTTCATTTCCCTCTTGCTTAAATGAGGGTGAAATTATTTACCCTCCTTACAGGGGTATTAGAATTAACTAGTGAACCTTCCCTAACTGCTTTAAAGATGAAAACTACTGAAATATCACCATTCTATCTCAAAAGATTGATGGAGAGAAGAATGACAAGATTAAAAAACGCCATGAAAAATGTGGCAGACACAAGGGTGTTACAGTCAGCAACACATTTCAATGATGTATTCCCCAAATATCCAGGCAGCTCATGGAGATTTAGCCTGGGAGATACCATTAACATCAAAGGGCATCACACAGTGAAACCCAAGCACACAGCTTTGAAAATGTAAATAATGTCTCATACCAGAGGATCACAGATTTAGAGCTGGAAGAGACCATAGAAGGTCACCAAATCGAATCCCTTTATTTGACAGATGGGGGAACTGAGGTCCATAGAACTAAAGTGATTTGCCCAGAGTTACTCAGTAAATGCTTGAGGCAGGAGAGTTTTTCCATACTGGGAGTTTCTTGCACTGAAGACATTGCAGGTTTGGACTTTCCCTCCAAAAAAGCAATGCCCAGCACTGTGCTAGCCAGTGTGATTTAATAGAGACAGTTCTTCGGGTACTATTAATAGCATTTGAGTTTTGAGATTAGCATACGTCCTGAGTTAGTGCAAACAAAACTGTGTGAAGCTTTAGAATTTGCCAAATATTCTGGCATTAATCAGAGGTTAATCATTGTTTAGTTAAAAATGCTTGGCTATGAGGGTCTGTGAGTGAACTGAAATATACGAATGGTGCTTTGGTCAGTATATTGCTAGAGAAAGAAAATTAACATATGCTTTAACTAGAATTTAAATTAAACTAGTCAGCCATCATTCATCCTTTGCCAAATGTTTGGGGGCGGGTTCCAGATGAGCTTAGAAAAAAGGGAGAACCAAAAGGATTTGAGGCAAAAAGCTGATTTTTACTAAACTTGCATATTAAGTTTTGAGAGACAGATTTTCATCATTACCTCTCTTTCTCTTCGTGCTCTGTCCTTTCCAAGTTTTCACTTAAGATAAACATTTTGACTTTCAAATTTAAAAGAGCACTCAGAATTTACCCATAATGTATATATTAGGATGTGACTTCTGACTTGTTTCAAAATTGGGATTCATTCTTTGGTATTAAGTCCCAAAATAACATAAAATGTCTAGAAGGAATCCTTAGCTAGGTATCCAAATTACATAGGAAAAAACTACCTAGTCCCTCTCTTCAAAAAGTTTACACTTTTGCTTTTCTGCATAATTTCATTACTTAGTTGTTGTCTGAGTTATACAAAAATACTCGAGGTGGAAAATGAAGACCACAATGGGAATTATGGAAAGTTACCGTGGAGAGAATGTCAGTTCAACCATAATTTCAATGAAGTGAACCTGACTTTTTTTTTTCTGAATTCCACTCAAAACATTATAAAGATGGATGAGGCTCAACATATGACCTGCACCAGAAGGCACCTGGTTCACAGCTTGTTGCAAGCTTGATACATGAGGTGCTTCAGGATTTACTGCAATGAGGTTCGAAGGGAGTTGGCTGAAAAAAGACACAGCAAGAATAAGCTCTTGGCAATATTTTCCCTTTCACAGATTCTGCCAACCTTGGAGAGGTGTCATTTATATTTCTTAATTGGATTCATTCTGAAGCAAATACAGACTCTCAGCAAAAGTTTCTCAACAGCTGTACACATGGAACAAATCACATGAAGTAAGTATTGGGCCAACTTATGAATGGAACAATTTTATCAGAAGATTTAAAGACAGCCAAGAGTGAAAAATGATTAAACACAGAGCTTATCTGTGGAAATGTTCCTAAGATACATATGATTAGAAGAGGTGGAACATCGAAAACTATTTCCAACAGGGCCAATATTGTGGACATTTCATTATGTTTTTCAAGAATACATTCATGTGTGTCGCTGTGACAAAATAACAGAGGACACTGAAAACTTCATTGGCCAAGTGCTGTCAGCTCAGCTCATTTCCCGCAATGCTAAGGATGGTTCTAGAAATGTCACTGTGTTACAGGTCAGGGCCAAATTCTGGTTCTTATCTGAGGGCAAAAAGTGAAATTCACCATTTTTGTCAATGACATGGATGAAGGCAGATGGTGTGCTTATTAAATAGGCAGATGACACAAAGCTGAGGGGATAGCTAACACATTGCTTGACAGGCTTGGGATTCTACAAGGTTTTAGCAGGCTAGAATGTTGAGTCAAATATAAGAGGAGAAAATTTAAGCCCTACCATTGGGGTTAAAAAAATCATCTTCTAGTATCAGGCTGAGAAGACATGACTAGACAACAGTATGAATGGGAAAAAAAAATCTGGGAACTTTAGTGAACTGTAGGCTCAAAGTGATCCAATAGGATGCCATGGCAGACAGAAACGTTATTGGACTCTTAGGCTGCATTAAGAGAAGCACCGAGAAAAAGATGATAACTCTGCTGTATTCTGCCTTGGTCAGACCACATCTCCATGACTGTTTGTAGTTGTGGGTAATGCATTTTTAGTATGGGAATTGACAAGCTGGGGAGCAACCCTCTGGTTGCTACCTCTGTAGCTGACCAAGATGTGAAGGACCTCCAGACCGAGGCCTCAAAGGCTCAGTTGAGGAAATGGGAATGTTCACTGTGAAAAAGATTACAGCTGGGGGGGGTACAATAACCTCTTGAAAGCATCTGAAGCACTACCATTCAACTTGCTGCACTTGACCCCCAGAGTACGGAACAAAGAGCAGGGAGTAGAAGTTGTAAAGAACAGAGTTCAACTCAATGTAAGGAAAAACTTAGTAAGACATAGAGTAGAATGGGCTGACTTTGGAGCTAGGATGTTACTCTTCAAGTGATAGTTGGATCACTACTTGTTGACATATTGTAGAGGATTCCTATAAAGGAATGAGTGGGACAAAACGGCCTCTAGGATGTGGTGATTCTGGAATATCAGCTATTTCAAGCAGTATACTTCAATTTTGATTTACGATTTCAGAACCAACATTTTTGTTAGTTTTAGTAAGAGTTCAAGATCTTTAAATGACTACCTATTCCCTTCCACCCCAAACCTGCCTGTCTCCAGGATCCAACCTGCTATTATTTATGCTATACATACAGCTACATACATCCCCCCCACGAAAGTCGGTGTTTGCTTGTATGAATCCAATTCCTTCTGAAATGATTCCTACTTAGTAGCACAAAGTAAAATAGTGGTTTGGCAATACATATCAAATGTGATCGGTGCTGGTTTGCTTGAACTAGCCTTGAACTAGTCTCCAAGCATGCCTCCCTGCCTCTCCTTCCCCAATAAATCTTCACATTGAATTAGACACCACTGGTCTGTAGTATTATTCTTCAACATCTATGAGTCTGATTGACACAATAGTTTCTTAACTCCTACAAATAAATACCATTTCTATAGGAAAACTACCCAATCTTGAGTTCTTAGAAAAGCCAAGTGATAACTCAGTTTTAGGTATTTAACAGATATCTACAATAATTAAATGGCAAATGAATAAAACCATACAGCAACAACAACAATTCCATTAATAAATCCTTTCTAGTGGTCGTAGATATGGGTTCTGTCATCATTAGAGAGGCCTAGGAAAATTTAAAAAAGAAATGAAAAATAGTGATTGCTTCCCAGTTTTTCCTGAGAACTTCTTAATTTTTCCAAAACAAAGTTTGAGAGTAACAGAAAAACTATGATATAAAGGAGATTATCTCTGCAAATAATCCACAGTATATTAATAAGCCACTTATTGGGCTGGAGTTATATATTAGCATGAAAAGTATTCAGAATATTTGTCAAGAGATTCATGTTTCTAAAAATAAGCCCACAACATTCTGAAAAACAGAACTTCAAGACTGCCAACAATAGAAACTGGACATATGTGTTTAGAAATAGTACTGTAAAAACACCCAGTTCCAAAGAAAGAAAGGATGGGAAGGAAGGAAGGAAGAGAAAGAAAGAACAAAAAAGAAAAGAAGGAAGGAAGGAAGAAAAGAGGAAGGACAGGAGTCAAAGGGAATAAGAGTTTTATAAAGGCTGAAAATAGTAAGCAAAGAAATACCAAATGCTTGAGTTCTCGCTAGGATCCCCAATACTAACCAACCAGCTTCTACAATAAAATGCTCATAGAAAGGCCTTAGAAACAAGCTTTGCCAGAGTAACTATTAAACAGGGAGCCAGGATCTGCCCCTGTACTTTCACTGGACTGTAATTTCCATTGAATTCCATAGATATTCTGTGTTCACTGGGCTGAGTAATGAGTAAGGTATCATGTTTACTGGCATGAAAGGCTCTACTCTTCTCTTTGGTACCTTTAATGTGAGGGGGAAATGGATTTTCTTTTTACACAAGAGTCAGATACAGGAGAACAATATTCCTTAGGCAGTCAGCCAAATGAACTATGATAACAAGCTAAATCTTTCACCGTGATTCAAAAGTGGAAATTTACCAAAGTGCTCCCATTAGCATATTTCAGACTATTCTCCCTGTACATTCAGAGCCATCATCAAAAGTTTACTTGTCTAAAAGCATTCAGGATACTGCTGAACAATGTTGACTGCTTCATTAGTGGGAATGAGAAAGATCTGAGGGCTGGTAAAGTACGAGCCACCACTTGGCAGATGGCCTAGTAACTGAGATGCTAGAGGGCTTGGATGTTAAACAGGGAGTCTGTGATTCTGTCATGGCATGTGGAACAAAGTGAAAAGGGAGGCTTTCTCCACTCCCCTCATCATTTGTTTATTCCAGCCATTTAGAAAAAAAGAAAATCAAGGCTAAAAACGGCAATGATGGCAAAGGCAGTAATAATATGTAATTTTGTTACTGATTAATTTTCCACATGCAGATAGATATATTTGTAGCCTTTGAGTACGAACTGATGAAGTCAATTTGAAAAAAACATGGATATTTATGGGAGTGGATGTCCTGTCTTGGGTGACGGCACATAGGCCACTGGATGGAAAAAAACTGTCTGTGTACACTACAAAAGGCATACTCCAAACAAGCAGAGCAACCCAAGGTGGGCTATTATTTCTCTGATGAAGCCTATATGTGTTATTTACAATATCACCAGAATTTTCTATGACAACCATGATATCAAGACTTTTAGATGAAATTTCGGGCCTTTAGACTTTTAGTCCAAATCTGTGATTTCATTGGCATAAAAACTTTCTCTAGATGAGGAAACAAAGGATACAGAGCAGTAACTATTCCCTAACAGATACACTTTCCTGGGGCACTGAAAGGCTCACGGTGCAGCCTGTGGTCATGAGGCTGGTATGTGTTTGAGACGGGATTTGAATTCAAGGCTTCCTAACTTAAGAAAGAATAGTCTGTAAAGAAGATGAGGCATTTTATAACTTGCACTGCTACAGTGATGCACAAATGTACAAACTCCTGGTATGGAAATCCATGCAGTTCACAAACTGTCTATGAGATAGCAATTGTAGAGAGCTTCCTGAAACATACCAAGGCTTAAGTGACTTAACCCTACCAAGTTTTCAGAATGAGAGCACAATAGGAACTCATTTGAGGATTTGTTTTGAAAAATAGTAAATTTCACTAGTTTCTCCTTTCATATTATTTGCACATTTTAAACTAGGTAAATCATTTTGGTAGGAAGAATATGAGATCATGAGACTACAGAGAGAGAGTTAGAGCCTTAGTGATTATCTGGTCCAATCCTCTCACTTTAAAGATGAGGAAACTGAACTCTGGGAGGGATTTTGTTTTTAATTTGTACTGAAAGAGGACACTGATTTACCTGTTCGTATGGGTCAGGTTTTTAGAGAAAGCCTATTGGCCATATAGATAAATATGGGCATCCTGTCCTTCCCCCCCATGGTGACTAATGCATTCTGTTGTGACAGATCTGCTCCTAACAAAAAAAGCAATGGGCACACAGTCTCATGTGATTTTCCATCTAATTTCAGCTCACATTTGGGATATGTGGATGGCTACTCATGTGTGAAAAACACTCAAGTGACTCTTTTTCCTTGGCCTGAGTCAAAAAAGATTAAAAAAAAGAACAATGCAATTTTGTTAAGTTTTCCCTTCATTTCCCTTTGGAAATGACATAAATCCAGAGAATCTCCATCCTCCAGAAGGAGGCACCAAAGAATCTGAATCACAGAATTGCAGAATTGGAAGGGGCCTTAGAGGCAAAGGTTTATAACATGATTTGAGTGGCAGTAGCATCGATGAAGCAAAGGAAAAATATGAACAGCTGCTTTGGGGGATTCCATTTTCAGTATCTTGGGAGTCATGGCCCTGACCACACTGGGTTAGATTGCTTGCATTTTCTATTCCCCCTTACACAGGAACGGAGGCTGAAAATGAAACTGTAGCATATTAACTAGTTAGTACTAGTTACTAGGTTATTTTCCCCTTGATAACTGCTCTTTTGAAATTTCTATTTTGTTCATGCATCTAAGATATATTGAATCTGCCATCTAGCTAATCCCATCAGCTTCTCATAGTTCTGATTACCCCTTCATTCATGCCTACCCATAATCTTGGTATTAAAAGTTGGAATCAGGTATACCATAAAAATCCAGAACTTTCCAATGGCTATCAAAGTTGCAGAAGTTGAACCCAGGTCTTCTGGCCTTTAAGCCCAGCCATCTTTCCTTTATGTCGCACTGTCTTTGCCACTTATTAGCTAATTTGCTCTGAATAAGCCATTTAACTTTCGTGTACTTCAGGCAACTCCCAAGGATTCCTATATCATAGATAGTTTATGATCTGGTTCCCACACCAGGAGTTTGAACGTTCATGTGTCCTAGTAACAATCAAGGTTATAAAATGCCTCATCTTTTATCCTGCCTCTGACACACACTGGCCTTGTTAACCCTGCCAAATCATATAGCCCCCTCAGAGCTACGGGCAACCTATTCTGTCTATTTTCCTGATAAATACATGAAGATCACTACTTGAAAAGAGATATTTACTTTTTCACTCCTTACAGAAAGATAAATGTCTCTAGTGTCTTGCTCTGTCGGTCTTAAAGGAGGCAAATGATGGCACCTTGCCTACTGACATGGCTGGCAATTGCATCACTACAGAAACCCATCTTGAGAGCAGGGACTGTTTTTTTTTCTTCCCTTTCTTTGTAACTCCAGCACTTAGCACAGTGCATGACACATAGTGGGGTTTAATAAATGCTAGGTGACTGGCTGACTGACCTACCTGTATCAAGCTATAATTATGGCAAGAGTAGAAAAATGCAAAGACAGATATATCTTGACAACACAGAAGACAAGAAGTCTGAGAACAAATCCATACTGGCAGCCTAATATAGTATTAAAACATAGTGCATGAGCAACTTCCCAGCCTTCCGCTGGCTCTTTGGTTTTGAAACTCTGAAATTTTCTAAATTGACTTCCTGTTTGAAGTAGCAGAAATCCCTGGACAACTTAATCCACAACAGGAGTTGGGGGGGGGGACCTCACTGAAGCATTACTACTTATGTTAATATGATAGCAACTCAATTTATTCAAGTGCTGATCAATGCTAAACAATCAGAGAAGTTCATGCATTATGTATTTCAAAAGAACCAGGGCTTTTTAATGGAATGTCACAAGGTTAACCAGCTGGTAGACATGGCTTCCCTTGGGCCCAGTTCAGCCACAGTCGATGGTGAAACAATAGCAAATGAGAGCATTGTTTGAAAGCCATAATGAACTGTTCTTATAAACCTCAAGCTTCAGAAGTCATTACGCTTTAGTATCTGATAGCTCAGACAATTACTGGCCCTCCATTTGTCTGGCAACATCAAGCCTGGCTGTTTTGTCTAATCTTTAACCATGTCTCAGAAATCATTGAGAGTGCAATTGTCAGAGATTACCCTGTTAATACAAATGCATTAGCAATTAAAACAACTTGTTATGTATTTCCTGGCTGTCATAAGTACTGCAGGATCTCAAACTCAGTCTCCATTCATCACTAATACTTACTTTAGGAAAATCTGGAGATTGGAGACACACACATGCATGCACGCATGCACACACACACACACACACACACACACACACACACACACACACTACTTCATTGTGTCTGGGTGGTTCACCTACCAATTTTCCCAGCTTTTTTCCAAGACGAAAAATCTGGGTTTATTCTGCAAATGTTACCCAATAATCTGTATCCCCACCGTTTTAGATGACAACGTAGTGCCCTTCCCTGCCATAAGGCAGGCCAGTTAAGAATAAGCCCTTCCCTACCTGTAGCCCTTTTGGAATATGAGATTATGTGATGATTTTCTCTGCTAGCTTCTAGCTCTCATGATTCGCTGCTGGTCTGAGTCATACTCACTAGTTCTTGAATTCAAAAAGACTTAAGACTACAGGTGTCAGACCTAGTCATTAGGCAGCTTCCAGCTGGCCTCTGGGATGAGGCTTTTGAGCACACTCATGAGATTCCAGTCTACCTAGCCTAAGAGAAAACGGGAACCTCACAACACCTCACCTCCCAGGCTTGCCTCATGATTAATGTCGAGGATTCAGTGAGGCTTGGTTGTGACCAATGCGCCTGGATGCCTTGCCTAGCCTTTTGTGTTTCCTTTCCTTTAGCTTCAACCCTGTGAATATTCAAAGTTTCTGGTGCTTACTGGGCTATTTGACGGGATAATGCCAATGCAGGTGTGAAGCATAAGATGGTTAATTAGCAGCCTTGTAAAGACTATATTCCAATGAGATAGAAGCACTTTTCTCCCAACTGATGTAATAACAGTGATAAGTTACTGCATTCTGACCTAATCATTCCATGTTTTTTTAATTGCTTATTATTCCATTTTCAATGTAGAAATAAACTGCCTGATCCATACCTGATTAATATATTTAAAATGTCTCCCCTTCCTGAGGAAAACCCTGGACTACAGAATTTAATCGTAGGCCATAACCTATGAGCAAGTTCAAAAAATGGTCATGTTCCTTGGGAATCTGAGGTGGGCATGAAATGAAGGACTCAGAAGCCAATTTCCCTTATTGAGAAGCCAGATAATGAATCAGATATGTGACCACATGTTGGGGCTAAGTACCCTGAGTCTCTGTGAGATTCAGGGGAAGTTGCCTTCATTTACTACCCTAGACTACCATGTCTAACTAACATGCACACCTGAAGTTTAAGTAAATATTTACAAGTCATAATTTCTTTTTTTTTCTTCTTCTAGGTGATTATACACTGTCCACAAAACTGATGGGGCAGCCCATTTTGAGAGAGTATTGACAGAAGAGTCAGGAAGACCTAGGGTCAAATGCCACATCTGATGCTTACTAATTGTATGACTGTGTTCATTTAACTTCTCTAGCCTCAGTTTCCTCATCTGAAAAATAACATTAATAAAGCACCTACAAGATCCAAACAAGATAATGTCTATAATGGGCTGTTCAAACCCTAAATGGCCATATGAACATCTGGTATCATAAGGGGGAAGGAGTTGGGTTTAATATAATTCCCCAAATCCAAAAGTATCTGGTACCAAGTTCTGGAATGGGTCTATGCCAGCACGTCTTTTTTTGTTATTTGACCTTGACTCTAGGAAATGATATCCTAATTATCCTATTATTAATTATGCCCTTGAAAGCAAAGAGCAAGCGTTGCTTGCCCTTTAATTGAACAAAATGAGTCAAATGCTGCTATGGGTGCTATCATCTATCCATCCTCATGTAAAAAAGATCTCACTCATCTGAAATGCAATAGGAGACTTTACATGCAGCATCCACTTATCATCAATAAACATTTCTGTTTCCAACATGTGCAAAGGCAGCCCACTCTGTCCCCTGCAGAAATAGGAGTTCACTGCAAAAGTCTGACAAAAACCTGGGGATGCTGGGAGCTGGAAATCTTAGCAGAATCTAGCTTTCAGTAATCTATTCATTTTTTTGGTTGATTGGTTTTAATGATCAAAGAATCATTAAGCATCCCTGGCATTCTCATTTTTTAAAAGTAGTGAGAGACTTAGAATTGTGAAAAGAAATTCAAATTTCTGATTTAAGCTCCTCAAATTGAGGCTCTAAGTCCTATTGGTTTTGATCATCTGCCTTCCCCCAAATGGGCTCAATATACCATGAAGCGTTGATAAGAATGTTTAATGACATTGTTTGTGTATCACCCTAGAAGACAAAAAAATGACTTCCCATCTACTCTGATTAGCCTGCTCAGTTTCAAATTAAAATGTATTATTAAAACTATTAATTATTTAGGAAGATTACATTCTTCTATGAGTCAGTCTTAATGAATGAATACAAAAATTCATTTTCTCTAAAACCACTCTACTGTCTGCCTATGATATTAGTATGTGGTAATATCAGAGGAAAAGAAGGGCTCAAGTTGTAAAATAAGTGGAATCAGCATTCCAGTTACTCACTTCCCATAAATCATTACTCACCCCATTACCTGCCATGAGATATTTGTAAGAATTTCTGCAGGGAAGGGACCTGATGATAAAGAATGCTCATATAATCTTTTCAACAAGAGAATACATCTTCTACTCTTTGGGGATCTGAGTAAAATCACGTGAAATTGAGATCAAAGATCTACATTTAGCTTTCACATAGCATTTTCTGCAAAAGAACTAAATATAGATATGGGCCTAAAATGCATAGTTCTCAGAGCACAAGATAAGAGAGGGGGCACCTGTGCAGTGCACATACAAGGACTCTTCAATTGATGCTCCATAATTTATTTGCATCACTGTTTTCAATTTCATTGTTTAGAATATGTTAATAAATTACATATCTTTGGTTTCACAGATTAAGCCATGATACACACATTTTAAGACTAAAACTACCATCCGATAAAAATTTTCCTGATACTTTTGGCTTGGAGTTGATATTGGCAAAGTTAAGAGAATTAGCCAAGTTGAGTACATACTATTAAGGCATGGCAGAACTCCAGGGTAAGAGAATACATGTTGGTAGCATGTTTAGCTTCTAAAGAAAAGGAAAATTTAACAGAATGAATACCGGGAGGAGAAAGAGAGAAGGAAGGAGAGAAAGGGAAGGAGAGAGAGAGAGAAGAGGGGGGAGGGAAGAAAGAAGGGAAGAGAGAAGAGGGAAGAAAGGAAAAAGAGGTGAAAAGGGAAGGGTATTTAAAAACAAGAAGGGAGAGAAGGGGAAAAGGAAGAAAGAAGAGGGGAGAGAAGAGGGAGGAAAGGAAAAAGGTGAGAAGAGAAGGAGAGAAAAAAAAGAGAGAAGGGACGGGGAGGAAAGGGGAGAGATTTTAAAAAGAACTTTGCAAGACCCAGTGCAAGATTAAATTTGGCTTGGACCCCTTAGAGTGATATCTAGCAAATCATATTCATTTTTTAGCGAAAGAGAAACCATTGACCTGATGAATAATTGCTGCAGAAAGGATTAGCAAAAGCATGCTGAGGTCCTGGGCAATCATTGTAATCATCTATCAGCAATAAAATAACCAACCTTTCTGAACTCCTCTGAGGTCAAGAGAGATCAACTTTGGGTGTGAAAGCAGGCTGAGACACAGCCCAGTGTTTCTAATTCACAGAGTAATCATGATGCTACAACCATAGGTCCCTTATTAATATAGTGAAATCTCTTTCAGCTTTTTATGTAAAGAAATTATTTATGAAAATCATTTTGATCTCTGGCTATTCTAGCTAACACCTGATTTCAGCAGAGGGATTCCAAGATTCATCTGACCTCTTCAAGTACAAGCTATTCTGAACCCACTGAAAACTAGACCATATTTTCATCACAAAAGTTGTACTAAAACTTGGAGATTTCCAACTGTTTAAATACAGTGGACTTTCCCAAAACTTCTCTTTAGTCTCAGAAACAGCATTCCCAAAGTCGGATCAGTTTTACATTTATATTTCAAAAAATGATGTAACATCCCTAAAGGAATACTAACAACCTAACCATGTCAGACAATGAAAATGAACTAATCATAAGGTGCTAAAGGAAAAACCTCTGGTCCAGACCAATTGGCGAGCAAATCCTATTTTTATTTCAAAAACGGAGAAAGGAGACACTCTGCCAAACTTTTTGCAAGACAAATATACTAAAGCAGAGACAACACAAAGAAAAAAACCCTACAGAGCAATATGCCTAATGAATATTGAGGCAAACCCTTTAAATGGACCTAATGAAAAGACTTGTAGCAATGGATTTTTAAAAATTATTCACTATGAGCAATTTGGATTTATTTCAGGGATAGAAGAATGGTTCAATATTAGAAAAACAAATGAACAAGAGAGATGACCCTAGGAATCTTGCCTCTGCTATACACTGGGAAAATCACTTAACCTGTCAGTGCCCAAGCTGATCTTGAAGATTACACATAAAATGCAAGTAAGAAAAATGTATTAAAAACACATCCAAGATGGCACGTTATCAACAGTTGCAGAAAAAGCCTTTGGCATTTTAACAGAGATGGACAGCACGTTTTGTTGTATTTGTTTGCTGCTGGTGAGGGCTGTGGACTGGTCCCTTGAATTCATTGGTACTGTTCGTCCTTCATTCTTCAAGAGGACCGATGACATAAGGAACTTCCAATGAGTAAATTCTCTCCATCAAGGCAGATTGCCAGTCTCAGAGACTTGCTTGGGGGCACAGAGAGGTTAAGAGTCTTCCCTAAAGTCATACAGCCGTGGTCAAAGGCATGACGAGCTCAAATCTTCCTGATGCCAAGAGCAACATTCTATCCACTACTCCATGTTGCCTTGCATTTAGATAAAGCAATAAAAAGTAATTTCAAGAGAGCAGAAGTGTTAAGGATTAGGGCAGTCAGGGAAGGCCTTGTGTCAGAGGCAGCACTGGAGTTCTTTTCTGAAAGAAAGCCAGGGATTTCCCTTTAAGGTAGATAGAAGGAGAAGGATATACATCCCAGATATGGGGGACCATTTGTGCAAAGATCCGAGCAGCAGAACCTATATTTTCCCAACTTTGTTTCCTACTGTTGGATTCCCCACTATTCCCTTTTCCTCCCATTCTCTAGCCTCCTTCCTCCTGCTTTCATTCTTGCTTGCCTCAGGATTAGATGCAAGTGTTCCAGCAGAAACCAAGTACCAGATCAAGAGCCCCAGAAACAGATGTTTGCAAGCAATATGGTTTGTGTGATTGCATCAATGCAGCAGTCACTTGGTCTCATTTGACTTGACCTTGAAGAATTTTATTTTCTCATTCTATACCCGGCAATTCAGCTTAGACAAAGGGTAAGGCTTACCAGTGCTGAAGAATGAGCAGTCAGCTGCTCAGCTGAGCAAAGGTTTGAAGGCAAAGTACTGTTAATCAGGAAAGTCACATTATGCAATAAAGACAGCATTTTTTTTTACATCTGTCCCCATTCTGCCTCCCCCCAAACTCAAAATCATTGGCGCCCTTAAAACACACCAAATGTGGCGCCCTCTGCTAACATGACAACAACTTCTCAAGAAAAGATACTTGACCCAGTAACACATGGAAACACGCTCCTAATACTTCTGCTGTTTAACATCAAGAAGAAGAGTAGGTTTGGAGAAAATGTGTAAGGCATGGACAAACCCCAAATCTTATGGAAATCTTCCAATGTCTATGTCCATGACAACAGCTCTCCCATCTCTCTGTTCTGTTTTTTCCACTCACAAATGTGTCCCTCCTCATCTCCTCAGTTCAGGTTCTCATCACCTCTTCCTGGGATTATACTAATAGCCTCCTAATTAGTTTCCTCACCTCCAGCCTCTCTCCAGCAGAATCCATCATCCACTTAACTCCCTTCTACTCGCAGCCTGGGAGCAGCTAGGTGGCACAGTGGGTAGAGTGCTGGGCCTGGAGTCAGGAAGACACACCTTCCTGAGTTAAAATCTGGCCTCAGACTCAGACTAGCTGTATGACCCTGGGCAAGTCATTTCATGTTTGCCTCAGTTTCCTCATCAGTAAAATGAGCTGGAGAAGGAAATGGCAGACTGCTCCAGTATCTTTGCCAAGAAAACTCCAAATGGGGTCTCAAAGGATTGGACATGATTGAGAAATGCCTTCCCTGGCCCCTCCATTTGCTAGTGTCTTTCCCTTTGGTGTAAGTTACCTTCATCTACTCTGCAGGCTCTTACAAGTACCTACTTAAAGGGACATCACTTTGAGGGCAGAGATTTTTTGAGAGTCCCAGGTATTTAGGCATGGTGTCTGGCACCCAGGAAACATTTCATAAATGCATGCCTGTTTGCCTGACTGACTCAAAATGAAGAAGAAAAGAATCTGGGCTAATGTCTCACTGGCATTTAGCTTCACTGGATAAGATGTTTAGAAACATTTTGTACCGCTTACAGATCTAGTAGCATGCATACAACTAAAACTCTTGGCAATTGCCAAGTCTGCCAGCATTTTCATTTTAAAGGATAAATAAGAGCTTGAAATTCAATTTTAAGGAAATAAATAGGCAAATTCAGTCATAACTGAGTGTAATTATCACAAAATTAAAGGAAATTAAGGTGAAAGCATTGCAATAAATATCTTACTACTCAAGCTTCGGATGAGAATATTAAAGTCAAAGAAATATTCGAGAATGAAGCCAAAAGAGTTTTAATAATCTAGGGAGTCCATCGGGACACTGCTGTACGGTGGTTCCAGGAATCAGAAGAGTGATAATGATATTTATAAAGTATTCCTCCTCCCTGCTGAGACACTGGAGATAGAAGTTACTGTATAATAATCGATCACAATTTAACATTTTAATTATGATAACGAGCCAATCATAAACATAAGCACTGTTTCCAGTGGTCAAAAAACTGCGAGGAGATAGTCATGTGAGAGATTGTCAAATCAGCAAGACTCAGACTGAGCCTGCTTGCTGGTTCATTTGAGCTCCCATAGAGAGTTCCGTAGGTACCTCCTCCCTTTGAGGAGGGAAGCATGAAACAAATGATTAGTTGCCTTTTCTGTTTCTTCTTTTGTTTTAGAAGATTAGATATAGCCAGCATTAAGGGGAATGACTGTGTGACTGTCATGTTGGAGAATATAGCGATTACATTTAATCAAATTGTCAGATGGGACAATCTTCAGAAACACAGTAGGCAAGCATCCTACCTCCCAAAGGCATTCCTGTAGGTGACCATCCAATCTCTGTTTGAATACTTTTGGGATACACTGTCGATGATGCAGAATTTCCATTACTACTTCATTCTACTTTTGGATGTCTTTAATTATTAGAAAGTTCTTCATAATGAATTAAAATCTACCTCCTTCATGGGAGACACTTGTAATCTCGGGACAGGGGAAGTCAGGGACTTTGGATATAAGTGGGGAGTAGAGAAGGATGTGGCGGATACACAGTGGCAAACCAGTTGCAAGAAAGGATGTTACTTCACTGGACTAACAATAATCACAAGTGGTTAGAGCCTTGTCTGGCTAATCCAGCTGCACAGAATTTGCTATATGACTGTTGGACACAGTGAAGTTATCCTCTCTCCATGCTCTCTTCCTCTCTACTTCATCACTCACTGCCTCCATCCCCTCTAGAGTTTCCTCCTCTATTTAAACCTTGTTTATTTGCTCTCTGTACTTTTAGAAAAGGCTTTGTCTTCAGTTCATGATATTGTTGCATACTGAGTATTCGCTGGAAAGGAGTGAAACATGAAAAGAAGGAAAGATGAAAAGAGAACCTGAGACCAATTGCCTTAGACTTAACTGCAAGCTGCCAGTAAGCTCCCTTGCTGAGTACACAATGAGGAACCACATAAATATTTATGCCATCCCCTTGATATAAACACCATTCTAGAAATTCTATGAAAAAAAGAAAATGATCTTTCTGAGTCAACCTTTTTGGCACCTAGGAATCATAATTTCCTTTGCAAATATTCACAAACTAAATATTTGTTAATCTGTTCCAGAATTCTGCCAAGTATTGACATCAGTCTTGTTGCTCTGTGTTTCCAGAATCTATTTTTTATCCTTTCTGAAAAGTAAGACAACATTTTCTTGTCAGTAGGGGGCAGTGGTTTCGAGACCAAACCTCCAACTTTTATTGAAGTGCCTTTGGATAAAATCCTTTGGGACCTAGAGAATTAGGGTTAGGGTAACTAAAAGCAGTCAGGTAGCTCTCTTACTTTCTCCTCACCAATTTCAGGCTTCAATTCCCTCTTAAATATATTCTAAAAGAATGGATTTTAAAGCTAGATAGATACCGAATTTGTTAAGCACTTGCAATGCACCAAACTGAAGAGATCTTAGTCTAACTTTATCACCTTCTGAATGAAGAAAATGAGAGAGAAAGCTACCTAGAGGATGAGTTAGGACTAGAACATTTATAAAGTCAACTGTTTACTTAACACTTTGATATCTCCCGGCTGTGGCTGTCGACCTAAATCCAAAAAGGCTCCTCTTGTAATAATAAATAACCATCACTGATTCAGTACAACACATACTAACTCTCCATAACTTGGAGCATTTCAGCAAAACTCACCAAGGTAGACCTTGTCCTGCTGTATGTAATCTTATAAACATGCAAGAGGAAAGAAATAGAAAGAGGCTTTTATGGAGCTATCATACCATGGCACTTGAGCACTACTGTTCTTGAACCCAGAGATACTTGGAGGAAGTAGCATTTTTTAATCTCTTAGGAGAAAAGGGCTTTGTCTAACTAACAAGTAAATGGACTTTATTTTTGAAGAAGGGCTAGGAATAGTTAGCATTGCAATCGTAAAAACAAAGCCTAACTAAGCATTTCTGAATTCAACACATGTACTTGTGCATTATAGTGCCAGGACAAAATTACAATGAGTGAATACAGCTGAGCAGATGTTAATTTTATTATATTCAGCCCCAAATATTTTGTCAGTTGGCAATGAAACAAAAGTGGCCAAATGTTAATAAACAATAAATGTTTCAAACTGAGTTCTACTGAAATGTGATAATTTGAGGATTTTAAAGATTTAATGAGGAGATCCTAAGGCCCAGGAAGGTTTCAATATTTCTGTCCTCCTCTTTTGGTGCTTTCTCTCTTGCGTCATGTTGAGGGCTACTACAGCAGTTTTAACAGAAGCCTGTCCAATACTGTAAGCCTCAAAGAGTGATTTCAATAAAATCTAGTAGAATGACATCATAACTGGTGACAGAGCCCACTGAAAACACCCCAGAATTAACTGTAGCTGGGCCCAGGGCTTTCTTTTCCAAGGGATACATGCTATTTTCTCATGATACTGGGAAGGTTCTGTAAAGATGGCATACCGTCCTTGATTACGACTCTTATAAACAACGGAAACTGTCATTCAATGCCTTTCTCTCAAAGCCAGAAAAATGTTGGAAAACAAATTTGGATAAAATTCTGTGTGACATTGGGAGGGCCCAATATAATCTGTTATTTCACTACCCAAATGTTTTCATTTTGCTTAGACTAGAAAGAGACCAGGAGTTGACTAGAGACAGATATAATTTTGTAGCTTGGTAGAGCTCTGTCTAAATGTTAGGAATTTTCCTAACTGGGGGCTCAAAACAATTATGACTCAACTCATATGTGTCTGAAATAAATTCTCTAAATCTGAAGGAGAGAGAATCATGTGAACCTTAGGAACCATTATATTTCCCCCTCGATTTAAAATAAGCTACCTACTATAACAATCCTATATCAAGAAAAATTCATTTGAGAAGAAATAAGATGGCTAAACTTTAATACAATTGATGAGTCAAAAGAAGTAAGGGTGTATTTATGTTTAAATGGAAGCAGTTTCATATTCAAGGATGGAAAATGACACATCAAATTTTATGTTCCTATACAGACAGGTATCAGTCAATATTGATTAAAATACCAAAACTGGATAGAGTGCCGGGCCTAGAGTTAGGAAGGTTCATCTTCTTGGGTTCAGATATGGCCTCTGACACATACTAGCTCTGTGACCCTGGGCAAGTCATGTAACTCTGTTTCCTTCACTTTCCTCATCTTATCTGTAAAACGATCTAGAGAAGGAAATGGCAAACCACTCCAGTATCTTTGCCAAGAAAAGCTCAAAAGGGCTCATGAACAGTTGGTCACAATTGAAATGACTGAACGATACTACTTAATACTATGTAGTAACTGAGAATGAAATGTTTACAAACCTTTGCAAAATGCTGTAAAACTGTGAATATTATTATTTCAGCTTTGTAGAAAGGGTAAATAGCTGTGAAATGTTAAGAAAGTAAAAGAAAAGAAAAACCCAAGAAAAAAGAAAGTTTTCCAAAAGCAGAAATTTAAATGATTATACTCTAGATAATACTGAAGTCTCTGCTAAACCGATGGAAAATTCATTGTCTGTGACATTTCACATTGAGATAGAAAATAAGTCTAAAAAGGTGCACTGCAGAGAAAAGTGTCTTCATAGCTTAGAAAGAGAATGGATTTCTAGATTGTACTGTTTCCATCCTTGATTTATGACTCTATAACTGGGGTTTCATGCAGAAAGATGTTTTCCAATAAACTAAGCTAAGTGGTCAATAAGTAAATAAATAGACCTATTCTGTTCAAGTAACTTAAAAGATCTACAGGTAGTGAGAACAATATTATAAAACCCATGAAAAGGGCTCCTTATTAGTGAAAAGAGAGAGCTGATAACTTATAAGACAAGATGAATTTGTGCAATTGGGAAGCTTTTGATTTAATTTGACACGTTAATCTTCTCGTTTAAATTATTTCCCAAATCTCACTACCACTCACTACTCCAAGCTCTACTTTCTGAATCTCAGTTATGGTTGTTATTTCATCCTATTTTAATTTCATTTTGCTGAATGTTGGAACCTTAGAATTTACTCTAATAGTCTCTGCTTGCTTCTGTTTCTGACTACAATGACTGTTTTTAATTAATTATTTTTATTTTAAATTTAATTAACTTAATTTTAACAGTGGGCAGGTAGGTGGTGAAGTGGATAGAATTTGGGGCCTGGAATCAGGAAGATCTGAATTCAAATTTTGCAAGGTTTGGCATGTCGTCTCATGAAAGTTGGGTATTCACTTTGGGCCACTGTTGCCAACCACGTGGAGGAGTTTCTCTCACAGATAACTCACTTAATGTAAAAAATGAAAATAATAATAGCTGTCTCTATTCATATTGGTATAAATCAGCCACCCTTAATTCAACTGACAAATCTAATGCAGTAACACTGTTGATATTACGGTTCCCCTAGAGTCATGTGTACAATATTTATTTTTTTTATGTTTTACTGACACTTGTTCCTCTTTATAGCACAGTCATTTCTGAATAAACACCAACATCCCTTTCATTGATTCCTCCCTTGTAACGAAAAAAGTTAAGCAAAACCAGTGGATAAAAAGATGGCATGTGGGGCATTCTATCACTCGTTAGGAGCTGGAGAGTCAGTCAGGAGATGGAAGGAAATATATTTTATTTCACTATATGCATAGAAAAGATTTTGTTAAGGAAAACATGAGAGTTATATTTATAACTTTAATACTCTTCGGTAGGATACATTTATTATCTCAATGAAAGGATACTAAGCTTCTAGAATAAGGGAAAGCTCAGTAATGCTTAGAGGAGAATGGAAATTGGATGCATAGTCGTAGCAATTAGGCTTATAGTATCAATTGTTCTAATTAGCACTAGAAAAACAACTTCTGCTCTCTAGGAGAGTGACTAATATAGGTCAACACAGGGATGATATTAATTGAAAATGAATCCAGCATCTTCTAGATGAGTAGAAAACCCATTTTTCTTTAGCACAGGTGGATACTAAATGAATTTTCTTTACTACAGAATTCAACTTATAATCAGCTGTTTTATGCCTATTAATGTGCTCCAGATTCTTTCTTATTTCAGAGGAAAATTAGTACAGACACCCCTGAATTAAAAATGGATGAGTCTGGTAGTTTGCTTGGACCTTCATGTGCAAATAACAATGGTGTCATGGAAATAGCTTTGGATTTGGGATCAGAAGACCTGAGTCTTAATTTTGCCTACAACTAGAGGCCAGTCATGTAACCTCTCTGAGCCTCAATTTCCCCATCTGTAAAATGGGGTTGGTAGTATCTAACTCAGGGCACTGCTCTAAAAGAATAAAAGATATTGTGTTTAACATATTCTATAAGCCTTAAAGTGTTATATAAAAGTCTGGTACTGCTACTAACTTTGTCATAACACATTCTCTTTATAAAGTGCTTTCACATACATTTTCTTATCTAATCCTCAATGCTCCTGTGTACTAGATAGTACAGTTACTATCATCTCCATATTTCTCCCCCTAATTCAATATATGACACCCCCTTTAAATCTATATTCTTCTTTCTCTGGGCTTTTCTTTTCCCCTCAAGTTTATAAATATTGATAGATGAGGAGCTCCAGCTGACCATATTATAAAATTAAGACTTCAGAATCCAATGAATAAACATTGGTGGTCTTATGAGCACTATTGAAGATACGGATTAATATCGTGTTACAGGGTTAAGACCAATATTCTCATCCAGCACGCCTTTACTGTTTACTTTATGGACACCACATACTAAATTCTCAGGTATATGCCAACAAGATAAACTCCATTATCATCAGGAAATTATGTATCAAATGTCTTTGTATTTTTATCTTCAGTTGGGCCATTTTAGAATTAAGTACAAAACGAACATACTCAATGCACATGATCAAACGTGAAGCAATATTCTGATAGTCCTGCAGTGGCAACATATTACAAGCTTCCATTTAACTTAGATCCATAGCCTGATTTGAACATTTGGATTTTATTTATTAGAAACAGGAAGATATGTTTTCCTTACCTGTCACAAGATCCCTAAACTATTAATGAAGAAATTAAACCATCCAGACATTGAGAAGACTATATGTATAGCCTTTGAATTATAACTCCAAATCCAGTTAGCCCTCAATCTCTCAATCATAGGGAAGCCATTGCAATGGGGAAAAGATCAATATTTTGAAGCTACAGAGTAATAGGTTTTTGCTTGAAACTGTAAGTCTTAACTCTGATATATATATATATATATATATATATATATATTATATATATATGTGTGTGTGTGTGTGTGTGTGTATGTATGTATATGTATATATATGTATATACATATATATACATATACATACATACACACACACACACACACAATACTTGGCAATGCACTTAAAATATGAAACTCAATTTCAATATTGATGATATAAATCCTCCTACCTGAATTTATATAATGTATTATTAAAATAAGTTAAACGAACAGATTTCATATAAGAGAATACACTGTATTCACTAGAAATTGTATATGAAAGAACCTTTACACACATACATGTATATTAACACTACAACTCATGGTGTTTGGCTGCCCCATCAAAACCAAAAAGTCTACGAAATAAATCATGAAAACACGAGAACGGTTTGGAGCTCATCTAGTCTATTACCACCTTGCCACATGCAGGCATAAAACACCAACCCATAAAAATCATGATTTAAACCACTTCTAATGAGTTCCAGAGAACACTCTAACTTGATTAGCTCTAGGTGTCTGCAAGGCTCAGTCTTTCCAAAGTAGCCGAAATAAGACCAAAGAAGGAAAGTGATTAGAAGGCATGAAGAAAAGCTGACACATTCCCCCAACAAAGGAGTGGAAATGAATGAAATAATTGTTTCAAGCTTATTGACTACCTCCTTTATATACCATAAATAATTCCTTTCCAGTCTTACCATGACCTCAAGATTTGTCCACGCCCTTCAAAGAGCTACCACAGTAGATCCATTTCAGGGGAGAAGAAAAGAGTTTGCAAATGGTGTTGTATGCATAAGGTTGTGCAACTGGATGAGGGTTCCCAAGTAAAAAGAATATATCAACACCAGTTCTTAGGCAACTGTATCTTCACTGATATATCAACACTATAATTATGTTCAATGTGACAACATTTCTGCTTAACACTATGTAAGTCAAGTCCTATCACTGGACACATAGTTTCAATGACTAAACATAAAAATAGGATTCTTGTTTTGCTGAGAGAAAAACTTTTTATTCTATTTCTGTGGTGGGTAATGTGAAGAAAGGCCAGATGAGAGCTCGTATGATATACCCGCCAGATAGAGTCCTTGGAATAAGTGAAGTAAAGGATGTGAAAGTTAATAAATGGTTCAGTGCCTGGTACATAGTAGGTACTTAATAAATGCATATTGACTGACTCCAATAATCCTTAAATACCACCCCCAATACCTTGCTATGGCAATATCCTTCCCTTTTATGTGATCTACAGTGTTCATCATTAGGATTATTACTCGATTAGACGATTTTGTTGATTGAGTTCAAGTCCTTTCTCAAAATGGTGGCAAGTCATTGAGCTTTAGTTTCCTATCTATAAAATAACATCTAACTCACAGGGTTGTTTTAAGGACAAAAGGATTGTGTGTATGTGTGTGTGTGTGTGTGTGTGTGTGTGTGTGTGTATGTGTGTAAGGGGAGAGAGAGAGAGAGAGAGAGAGAGAGAGAGAGAGAATGCTTTGCAAATTTTAAAGAGCTCTATAATTGTTAGCTATTATTATTATTATTATTATTATTATGCCATTATTTAAATGAATCAATGTTGATTGGGCAGGAAAAAAAAGATCTATTCAGATTACTTCTTTTTAGCAGAGGAAGAAAAAAGAGGGGACCATATTCCTTTACTAACTTACCCCAGCTTTATTAACATGAATTAGGTTAGTTGTCATATGGAACACTTGGGAGATACAGAGAACCTGAAGGAATGAGAATGGATAGTTGCAATTGGAGGACAAGAGGACTTGTGGACATGACAAATGCTGGGCTACTGGCTAGAAGAGACACAAGGCCCTAATGATAAGATTCCTTGGAGGAGAAATATGAAAAAAGCCACAACTATGGCTCTCCCATAGTTTTACATAAGGTTTGTCTCGATCCTACTTGTAATCAATAGGCTCATGTGGGAATCCCCTTTCTCCCAACATGAAAATCGTGACAGCTGACTAGATGAATTCGGATGTTGATACTTTGCCATGACTCCCAACCTTACTTGAATCTCTGCTAGTGTTTTGTTTTGAAATAGCCTTTAAATCGTAGCTCTCTTATGAATTATGTTCTTACCAAGATATATGAAAATATAACATTTGCAAAATGAGTTCTCTTGTGTATGCTCAAGTTGAATACACTGTGTATGGAAAATACATTAGAACTCAAAAAAAAAACCAATTTGCATTCCACAAATTGCACAGTGGTGGTATTTTGCTAAGTGAACTGAGAACCATTAATGTCCTATCCTATATTTGTGTTTCCTGTCTCTTAGCCCCAGTTCAATAACAAAATTAAACCTTTGCATTAAACTGAGAGATATCCTGAAATATCTGCACCTAATTATGTTACCAGGTTCTGTTTTCATCTGCAACAGTAAATTTTGATTCTGTGTTGACTGCCCAATAGTGAAGAGCACCAGCTTCATTATAAGGTTTTTGATATATTTATGTCTTTCATCAATTGCTGGGAAAGTGTCAGTGAGCTAACATTCCATAATGTCATAATCTTAGTATGACCTGTTTTTCTGATTTTGCTTTCTTCATTTCCTATTACATCATGTTTCCAAATTTCTAGTATTTATCCTTTTAACGACATTATAGTATACTGTATACCAAATTCCAAACATTCAAGTTGTTTCTTTTTTTATGCAATTACCAATAAAGCTGAGGGGTGTGTGTGTATGTGTGTGTGAACACACACATATATATCTCTCCCAGGTAAGAATCTCTGCTTTAATGTATATTAACTGCCATTTATCTAATCCCATCATTCTTCATTCTCATGTGTCTCTCCATGTCCCCTTACTCATCCCTACCCGCAAATCTGTAATCACAGTGAAATTCCTTAGTGTAGTATCTGCATGTAGTTTAATAATCAGTGAACGTAAATATATGCCATAAGAAATCTATTGGCCACATGGTTTTTAGAGAATGCTCCAAACTGTAGTTTCTGATTATCTCATGCTTATTATAGGATCTATCTACTTTTAAATCAATGAAATGGATAAAAGTGATGGGAAATACTAAGGCAAAGCAGACTGGCTATATGTCATTCTCAGTAATACTGTAAATTATTTACATGCACATTAATATATATGTATATACATACACATATGTTTCAGCAAAGAGTTAATAGATCCCTCCCCTTTTTCCTTCACAATATTCTTTTCCCCTGGGTAGCACACTGGATAGAGTTCTGGGCTTGGAGTCAGGAAAACTAAAGTGCAAATTCTGCATCAGACACTTACCAGCTGTGTGACCTTGGTGAAGGCATTGTCTGACCCAGTTTCCTCAACTGTAAAATTGGGATAGTAATAGAACCTATCTCCCAGGGTTGTTGGGAGGAGCATTTAGCACAGTGCCTGGCACACAGTTGGCACTATATAAATGCTCACTATTAGTATGGTGATCTCATTGGGTCCCACAGGTGTATCACCTCTATGCAGATAACTTTCAAATTTTCATATCTCTCTTTTCAGACTTCAGGCCGACATTGGACACTTCTTGCTGGTTATCTCTATGTGGATGTCCTAGAGACAATATACAAAACAAATAATTTTCTTTCCTCCAAACTTTCATATTTCTTGTAACAGGACCACCATCTTCTTCTGAATCAAACTCACCTCTTCACTTGCCTTCACTCTCAGATCCAATGAGCTGCGAAGAGTTAGCAATCGGTTCTTCATCTTAACCCTTGTCTCTTTTTCCTTCTCTTCACTCATGAAGCCACCCCCCTGGTGGAGACACCCATGTCTCGGGCCTAGACTACTACAGTAGCCTCTTAAGTGGTCTCTCTGCTTCCAATCTGTCCTCTATTTAATCTATACCATATACAACTGCCAAAATAATTATCCTATGGCAAAGTTCTGATTATATCACTCCCCTAGGAGCTCAAAAACCTACCGTGGCTCCCAACTGCCTCCAGACTCCACAGCTTGGCATTTAAAGCTCCCCATGGTCTGGCTCCCACCTCCCTTTCTATCCTTACTGCACCCTCCTCCCTCTATGAACTCAGTGTCGTATCTACCTCCTGCTTCCACACATTCAGACATGTACCTGGAAGGCACTTTCTCCTCACCTCCACCTCTCAAAATTTTTCCCTCCAGGCTCAGCTCAAGTGTCACACCCTCTTGGCGGTCATCCCTAGACCATGCATTTATAAATGTTCCCTTCCTGCACGAATTGTTTACTTTGTTTACTTGTGCTCCTCCCCTCCAGCAGAGTATACGCTTCCTGAGGACAGTGAATGTTTCATTTTGTTCTTTGTATTCCCAGCATCTTGCATAGTACCTGGCACACTGCAGATGCTTAATAGATGACTTTAGAATTAAATTGAATACAGGTTTGATACCAGAACGAACTGAATCTGACTCAGTAATGACATGAAGTTCCAAGCCAGTGCCCTTGCATCAAAATTAAAATCATTGCCTCCATGGCATAATTAAGGTTTACCTATGAAGGGAGTGGGTGACCTAATATGGCTCCTGTGCAATCATCTGCTGGGCTTCTGACAATCCATTAAACTGCATGATGCTGGCTTGCACTTTCAAGCTGCTCAGGCCACCTTTTCTGGCTGCTTGTGGGGAATATGTGTGAACTCAAGTCGGTAGATGTTGCCTAAATTAGACTTCCTAACATCAGTCTCGATACTTATTTCGCCCCCAATAGATTTCAGATTTCTTTGTGAACTATGAAAGGATTAAAAACAAACCAAAAATATTTATCCTGATGTCCAAGAAGCTCTGGCAAAATAAGAAAATCAATGATGTGCTGTCTGGAAATTTCAAGGAATCCAGGTCTAAACTCCAAATGATGTAATGATATACAATACAACAAAAGAAAAGGAGATGGGCTATTCCTGTAGCAAGAGGGGAGCCTGGACAGACAGCCTGAGTGCTCCAAGAGTATCCACAGACTGTTAAGATAACCAGAAGATGGCTTCCAGGAGACAGAGAAAGAGACAGAGACAAAGAACTACAGAGACAGAGAGACAGAGACAGAGAGACAAAGAGACAGAGACAAAGAAAGACAGAGACAGAGGCAGACAGAGAGACAGAGACAGAGAGAAACAGAAAGATAGAGAGAGAGAGATGGAGGGGGGGGGACAGCAAGGAGGCCACTGTCACTGGAGGATAAGGTATGCAGAGGGATTGAAGATAGAAGAAGACTGGAAAGGTAGGAAGGGGGAAGGTTATAAAGGGGATTTCAAGGCCAAAGAGATGATTTCTACTTGATTTTGGAGGTAACAGGGCTACTAGAGTTCATGAGATAAAGAAATGATATGGTCAGACCTGAACTTTAGGAAGATCAATTTGACAACTAAATACAGGATGGACAAGAGTAGGGAAAGGCTTGAGGCAGGGAAACCAACCAGCAGGCTATTGCAATGACCATAAGGTCATGTGTAGTGCAGTGGTTAGAGCACTGGGCCTGGAGTTAGAAAGATCTAAGTTCAAATCTGACCTCAGACACTTACTAGCTGATGACCCTAGGCAAGTCACTTCATCCTGTTTGCCTGAGTTCCTTCAAATGTAAAATGAGCTGGAGAAGGAAATTGTAAACCACTCTAGTGTCTTTGCCAAGAAAACCCAAATGGGGTCACAAAGAGTCCCACACCACTGGACAACAATCTCCATGTGTATCTGCATATTAGCCTAGACTGGAATTTGATACCTATATTAATGTCAGAGCTCAGTTACTAATTCATTGAGCAATCTTGGTTAAGTCATTTGACCTCTGTGGGCTTTAGTTTCCTCCTGTAAAATAAGGCCATACTAAGGATGCTGTGATCATCATGTGACCCTGGGAAAAGTACAGCCTCCCTGTGTTCCAGGTACCTTATTATGACTATAAGTGGCAGAGTAGATAGCAATCTATATTTGTAGGAGGAATTTACTAACAGAGTTCTCTATGCCAATAAAATCACAGGTATAGTCATATATAGATAAATATAGCATAAAATTTAAAAGATTTCCAAGGAATGAATATGGAGAAACAGAGAAGAAGGGTTTATGTTTGAGGTAATACTAAAACATTTGGGAAGTAACCACAACAGTGCTCAGGGGAAAATGAACACCAATAAAGACCATCAACAAATAAGACAGAGAGCAGATACGTGAATTGACATGCAACCATAACAAGAACAAGAACCCCAAAAAGCAGCAAATCTAAAATAAATAAAAGCCAATTAAGAGCAAAAATAGACATTCTGAAAATCCAAAAAGAGATCAGAAGACTGAAACTGACTGAACTCATAAATGAACTCAGAAATAATACTAGAAGCTCATTAAAAGAATTTCAGAAAATAGACAAACTCTTAATTTGATCAAAAATGGAAGAAAACAATTTATTAAAATAAAACAATGAACAAAGGAGAATTCACAACATGTAAAGAGGAAAAAAAAGAGGAAATAAAAATACTAAAAAGTATTTTGCCCAATTACATGCCAATGCAAGTAACTTAAAATGGATTTATATTTGCAAAAATATAAAATACACAGATTAACAGAATAAGAAATAGTGGATTTAAATAACTCAATCACAGAAAAAGAAATTGAACAAGCCATAAACTGACCTCTATAGAAAAAAACATAGCCAGATTAATTTGCAAGTGAATTCTAACATTCAAATAATAATTAGCTCCAATATTACATAAAATTTCAGCAAAACTACATAATGAAGGCATCCTACCAAACTCCTATAAGACAAATATCATCTTGATGTTCAAAACAGGGAGGGATAAAGCAGAGGACAGAAATCATAGATTAAGTATCTTATGAAAATTAATGGAAAAGATTGACTAAATATTAGCGATATGGCCAACATAGGGATTTGTTTTGCTTAATTATACTAATTTGTTAAAAGCAAGAGCTTCTGGAACAGGAGAGGAATTGAGGGAGGGAGTTTTGATCAGTAGTGACAGGATGCAAAAAAAGAAAGAAGGTCAATGAAACGTTTTAAAAATACACGGAAGAGTCCAAAGGGATATTTAGGAGACAGGATCAAGCAAGGTAGTTTTGTTACTATAGTGTTAAATTTAATATGCACAAAAAATGAGCAGTTATGTATCAGATTCTGTTTTCTATTCTTCAATATTGAAATTTTCATATTTGCTGTGATTGGTTAAGTTCAAAATAAAATTTAAACAAACTAGAAACCTACCTGGGCCTGTTAAAATGCATATACATTATCTTTTTTTATTTAGCTTTAAACAAGGGTGTTGGCAAGACAATAAGGCTTTTAAAACTGACTCTCTTTCTGGAAACCCTCCCCCCCCCCCCCCCCCCGCGAAACAATAGCAAATGTATTCATCTCAGTTCTGCTCATAGCTTCTGTCAGTGTAAACGTTACTAGACAACATAGTCACCAGAATTAATGTCACAATTCCAAGGAGGTTTAGCTAATTCTCTTCAAGTCCACTTCATTAGGAAGATAAAGATAAATATTTTTGAAGTCAAATACTGATTTAACAAGTGGTAGATTGGAATAAATTATGCTCTCCTCATATTTACAAAACTTCAAGTGAATTTCTTCATAATTCATTACCAGGAAACTAGAAGATGTCTTTAGGAAATTGAACTTACTTGTAGTAATATTGTCAAGATGAACAAACAGTTTTCTATTTCAGCCTGACAGAATGAAGACTAATAAATAGGCATGAATTCTTTTAATCGTCTATAAATGTAGGCTTATCCCTAATAAATACATTGGTGTCAGCACTTTACAACTGAAGTATATTATAGCTCTATGCCACTATTTCTCAATGAAGAAGAAAATATTCCAACCTTTTTAGTACTTATACCACCCTAGCTGGACTACTGGGTGAACTAAAATTTACTTTGCCTAAGAAACAATACTTTGCTAGTTCTGTAAAGTATACTTAATGTAGTAAATCCTTGCTTCTGAACCATGGCACCTGGGAAAATATTTGATCTATCTATAGTCAATTTCCATATTTATCACCAGACATTAAATCTATCACCATGGATCAATGGACCATAAAAGTATGGAAGTGACTATTCAGGACAACTGCTAAAGGGTGAAGGTCAGACGTTTCCTGGATGACAGTATGAATTCTAAAACGTTATTCTAGAAATAGGTTTGAAATCATGTATCTAATGAACCTGCAACCTTTACAATCCATTAGAGATGTTAATTTTTTTAAAGCCTTCAGTTAGGAAAAAATTCAATGCTTTACTGCCTGATTTACTAAAGTGTAACTGGTCACTATTTATTTGTACTGATAGGGAAAAAAAGCAAAAGGTACTAATGGCAGACACTACAATGAGATTTTAGCTGAACTGATGATAATCTAAGTATTGCATGTTTACTATTATTCTAAAGCGCTGACACATCAAAGGAAGCAACATTTAACTCCTAAGCAATAATTTTCTCTTAAGCTGTTCACTTCAATGCCCCACACAAACACACAAGTATCTTTCTCTTGCTGGAAAAAAAGATGGGATTTCCTTCACCTCCTGCCCCACTCCCCAATCCCACTAATAAGCTCTAAATCCGAAAGTCTTAAAGATGTGAAAAATACATAGCCCAAAGGTCTGGTATGTCCAGTTCAAATGTATGTTTGTAAATATCATACTTCTAAATTATATTCACACACATAATCTGTGTGTGTGTTTTACAGTAAAGCAGTATGGCATGGCTAATAAATTGCTGAGCTAAGAGCCAACAAGACCCAGATTCAAACATGACCTTTGACAGTACCTGGGTGATCACTGAGCACGTCACTTAATGTCTTTGGTCCTCAATTAACTTACTCGAATTTCTCTAATAAGTCATAGATGAGTTCATGAATATCTGCTGGTGTGTGGTGTTCCCATACAAGGAAGCTTACTAAATCACATTTACTTCTCATATTCAACTGTGTGTGTTTGTGCACACAAATGCATACTGTATTCTGAAAGTCCTCAATAGGTTTTCCTAAAAATATGCACCATTTTTTTTCTCCATAAAAATCTTTTTTTTTTCTGTTGCCACAGATAAATGTACATCACACACAGTACGAGGCCAAGGAGGAATAAAGCACAACGTTGGCGACAAAAAGGAAACAGGCATGTTTAATTCCAAAGGACCCACGATGAAAAACACTAGCTACCTCCGGAGACACAACTGCTGAACTGATGTGTGCAGATTGAAGCATAGGGTTTCTCACTTTCTTTATTTTTCTTGAGGGTTTTTCGTATGTTTTCTTTTGCAACACAGGCATTATGGACGTGTTTTGCATGACTTCACATATATAATGGATCTCATATTGCTTGCCTTCTCAAGGGGTGAGGGAGGGATAAAAGAAAATTTGAAACTCTAAATTTTAAAAACTGAATGTTAAAATTTTTTTTACATGTAATTGGGAAATATATAATGAAATAAATTAAATATGTATTTTAAAAGCTGACCAAAAAAGAAACAGGAATATTCACAGTGAACCATGAAATTCTGCTCAAAATGTTTATTGGAAAGAGAAAATAATATGTAGTATTTGATAAAGATATTTTACTGGCTTATTATTTTCTCCACTTTTTGCTCTCTGAGTCGGACCAAAAATATTTGTGCCATAGGTTAACCTTCAGCAAGATATATGCATAGAGATCAATTTTTCACTGACATCTACGCCTGTATTTTAATAAAGATAAATGTATTCAGCTGATAATTTATTCAATACAGAGATTTCAATTGGTTCACTAAGTAACCTGAAAGCATTCTCTATAGTGTGATACTATTAAGATATGATAGGTTATTTATAGAGGATAGTTTTTAATTTTAGCCATTAGGTTTTTAATGGATCAAAGAGGAAATATTCACAATTCACTTCCCTATCAGAAAATACCCTAATAGAGATAATTAATCACATTTTCATAGCACTCCTAGTTACATTAGGAATTTAATACACTTATCAATACTGGGGGGATTTTCTCTTGATGATGAGGTCTTCCTGATGCTCTTATTTGCAGATGCCATTGTATTGAATCCATCACGTTTTAGCCTACGACATTTCGGAGCCCACTAAAGCAGCTACGTAATCATTCACAAGAATTCAGCCTAAGCATCAACACACACACAGAAAGAAACAAGTGGATGAAGAAGGTCTATTATCCAGCCCAAGATATGCAATAGGATGAATAACTCCTGGAGTTGCTCCATCAGTATTTATCTTGGACCAACACTGCAGATGGACAATGAACCTGGAACTGAATAGAACAAAATGCTGGATTGCACTTGAAAAAAACAGCAGCTCTTTTAATGGCCTCAAGCTTTTCCCTGAGATAGGGGCACACCCTTTTAATAATAGCATTCTTCCAGTCATACAATATAACTACAAAAAATGGTGTAGCTCGATCTCTGAAGAATCAAAATTGCATCTCCCAAAAGACAGTGGAGAGAAGCAGGGTAGGTAAAAAACTGGTTGTGTAGAAAGTGCATTGGACTTGGAAGTCCCAAGAAACTGGTGTTTGAATCAGGCTTCAAACACATTAGTTGTGTGACTAGCTGCATGAAGTTAAGTCACTTAACCTCTGTCTGCCTTAGTTTCTTCATCTGTAAATGGAGATGAAAATTATAGCACCTATTCCCCCATTGTCGCAATGATCAAATGAGATAATATTTGTAAAACATTTTGCAAATCTTAAAGCATGACATAAATGTTAGTTATTATTAAATTGCTTAATTTCTCTGATCTCATTTCCTCATATTTAAAAATGAGGACACCGTGTGACCCTGGGCAAGTCACTTAAATCCAACTGTCTTGCGCCCCCCCCCCCAAATGAAGACAAGAATACCAATAGTACCTACCTCACAGGACTAAATTAATGTAAGTGTTTTGCAACCCTTGAAGCACTTTATAGATGTATCTATCACTACTACATTATAAAGAACTGGGCAAGTGTATAATGGATAATTTAAGAGGAAAACCTACAACCTGAAGAGGAGGTAGACCAGTCATATAGGGAGGACAAAGTAGAAAATACAAAAATAAAACCTGTATATTTCCCTGGTGCCTTTCTAATGTCAAGAGGTTTAAATAAAGGAAGACCCCAAGCATATTGGTTAAGACCCCAGTGGAAGATACAGGGGGAAAACACCAACAGAAGGATCAGGACAAGATTAGAAAGCATGGATGGGTGAATGATCTGCACAGTTGGAGAGAGCATCTGTGTCAGCAATAGCATAAATTCCCTGAAATATCCAAGCATTAAAACGGATGTTAATCCTCACAACTATATTCTTGTATTCTCCTGTATTATAATGATCAGATTATTTGAGTTGTACAATGGCCTTATTATATGCTCTTCATTTCTCTTTGCATGTGAAGAGAGGTTAACTCATTACAGTCAGATAACAAGTCAGTTGATATTCAACGAACAACACCGCAATGTCGCAACTCCTTTTCTGTTGAAGGTGTGTGATCATAGTACCACACTTTATCTTTTTAGTGTGAAAATGTAGGGAAAGTCAGATTGTATCCTGTGGTTTAAAAAAACACCACACACACACCTAAAACGGCTTATACAATACCTGTTAAAAACTGGACAAAAGATCGTGACTGAACCGAACTATTGTAAGGAAAAAACCCCAACTTTCATTTAGTTTTCATAATTTGCAGTCCATATCCATCTGTGCGTTTGAAGAAGTCAGCTTCCAAAAGCATGTTATGTCAAGGCAGAACAGTAATCAAACGAAAGCCAAGTAGCATTACTTCCTTTTTTCCTCTATATTTGAAGCCAAGGGAAAATACAGAGTGTCCCAAAAGTCTTAGTGCAGTTTTATGCTTTAATATCTTAAAACTGCACTAAGACTTTTGGGACACCCTGTTAGACTCAGTCCTGAGCTTGAGATTTTAGGAATAACTGAATCATAATGCTGCATAGTCTACAAAGGGTTTTTCTCAAAACGATCTGTAAGGTAGGTAATAAAAATGTTATTATCCTTATTAAGCAGGTGAAACAATCAAGGCTGAGAAATTAAATCACTTACCCAAGGTCACACAGACCACATGTTGGAACTTGGACTTTCACTTCAGTCTTCTAGTCAAATGGCCAATTTATTCATTTCCCCAGAGGAAAAAAATTCCTCCTGGCAATACCATTTCTTACGTGAAGTCATTAGAGCTCATAAGTTTGGTCATCTTGGACTATATCTGTTCCCTCATCCCAAATGGTTTCCAAGTTCCATGGATTCCATTGAATTCAATTTGAACCAAACACTTATTAAGTGTATACTATGTGCAGGGCCCTATACTAGGCAATGGGCACGTGAAAACAAAAAAACTAACAGCCTTTGCCCTCAAGGAATTTATATCCTAGGGAAATGGCATGGATACAGATCAGGAAATACAAAATATATACAGCACATGGTAATACAAAGCTGTTTCCAGGAGTCCTGAGCACTGACAATCAGAATGGGAGAAAGAGTTGAGGAAAGGCTACCTGTACCATTTGGAGCCTGAACTTAGCTGAAACGGATGCTAGAAACTCTAGGCTGAGGGGTAAGGAGGGAGTACATTCCAGACATGAGGGATATATTGTATCCAGAAACCAAGTCTGCTTGTTTCTAGCTTGCCTTATCCCTTATGCATCCCTTGAACAGCTACTATGTTAATTTAGGTCATTATTACTGTCTCTTGCTTGAACAACTACAATGGCCTCCTAATTGAACCCCCAGCCACCAATCTCTTGCCTCTCCAATCCACCCTTTGCAAAACTTTCAAAATAATAGCCATGTAAGATGACAGGAGGTAGAGGGGAGGTGAGGACAGCAGTTGGGGGTCAGGGATGCGGGAAGGATTTCTTAAGATAGAGGACACCTAGTCATGGATGGCAAAGGAAGAGCTAGCAAAGAGTGAAAGGTGAACTATGCTGAGGATGGCAAAAGAGAGTGAGTACAGGAACATGGCATCATATGGAAGGGGATGGAATATAGAACATGGTAGAAGGATCAGCCTTTGAATAGAGGAAATCTATTAAGCAGAAGTAAAGGTAAGAGTGGACATAGAATGTTTGTGGGGTAGACGGGAGAAGGCTGAAATTGTGGATATGATTGAGAGCTTATTTTCTTGATCTCAACTAAGGTCAGAAAATTGTAAACCATTATTTTGGTGGGGCTTCAGGTAAACCTTTATTTAAAAAGTGAATATTGGGGGTAGCTAGGTGGCACAGTGGATAGATCACTGGCCCTGGAGTACGGAGGACCTGAGTTCAAATCCAGCCTCAGACACTTGCTAGCTGTATGATGGTGGGCAAGTCACTTAATCCCAAATTGCCTCACCAAACACATAAATTAATAAAAAGTGAACATTTAGAAAAGTTAAGTTGAGTCAGTGAGGACTCTTTCAGTGAAGGAATGGAAAGGCAAGCCTCTGCGACACTTGAAATATAATCAGAGAGAATGTAGCTGGAGTGGAATAGTCCTAAGGTACAAATGTCTCCCTTGTAAACGAAACCTTCAAAATTAAATACACATGTTTCAAGTGGCAAATATTCAAAGGAGAATAATATATGAATCTCTGTAAAGACTGAATTCTCTTGCAATCAGGTAACATTATAATGGCTACATATGCATTTATAATGAGAGTGTAAGGTCTCATTCCTTAGCAGAGACTTAGAATGTCAAGTGCAATTCACTCTGGATTATTACTGCTTGGTTTATATAAAATGCTGCTAGCTTTGTAACTATATTTCTGTAGTTATATTATAGGATTATATGGATTTTATAGTGGCTCTTTTTCATGCATGGAATACTGCTCTAAGCTTAATTGATAAATTTGGTATTCATGGATAAATGAAAAGGGGAGGAGAGTATGACTCTCACTCCTCTCTTCCTATATGCAAGGAACATTATCTAATAAACATAATTTATAATTCGACTTTCTTTCTCCATGCCATAATACACAGTTGTCTCTGCGGCTGCTTAACATGCTCTGAAAATAACTGCCAAGTAGGAAAAATCTCCTCAGTTCCTTGGACTCCATTTCATTTGGATTCTGAGCGGCTAGTAGATGGCGGTCTAGCCATTGCCTGGGTATTTAGATACTCACTAGGAGTTTCAGAACACAGACTAATGAGTCTCTCAGTCATTGAATGTCAAGAAAATAAGTAGCCTCATTTTCATGAGAATATACCAATAATGATCATGTTGTTCCAGCAATGATACTGTTATGAATACACATTAATGCAATCATGTAATATGCAAAAAAGTATGTATCCATGCTGTAGCACATAGAGCAAGAAAGAAGTGGGGAGATAGAAATGACAATGTCTTTGTCTGCTCCAATCCTGCAGCCCACTTATGCAGAACAAACACTTAATGCAAAGTGTCTCAGGGAAGAAGACAATCTAATAGGTTAATGAGTAGCAGATGAGATATACAATGTTTTGGATTCGACTTCCTCTTCTCTCCACTCATATGGCTGCCACCTTAGTCCGGGCCCTCATCGCCTCTCAACTGGACTGCTGCAATAAACCTGCTAACAATCTTTCTGCTTCCAATCTCTCCCTCCTGTCTGAGTTCTCTTCTACCAAATTGAAATTCCTAAGGCACAGATATGACCATGGTACTCTGCAGGTCAAGAAACTTGGGTGGCTCCCAATTTCCTCTAGGATAAAATCCAAATTCCTCTGTCCTTTCAAGCCTTTCAATATGTGGCTACGGTTTATATTCCCTGATTTATTTCCCATTATTTCCTCTTAGGTACTAAACGTCCCAACCAAAGAAGTCTGTTTGCTATCTCACAGGCTTGATTCTCCATTTCTCACCTACATGCATGTCTCTCATGCATGGAACACCCCCCCTTTCCCCTTTAGCTCCTATGAAGGCTTACCTTAGGTGCTACTTCCCTTCCAGACCTCCATTCCCAATTGGAAGTGCTTCCCACAGTTAATTTGTATCTACTTTGTACATATTTTTTATTTATTGATCGGTCCAGCTTGATGGAGACAGAACTGACCTGGGAGCTAGAAAAAAAGCTGGATTAATGCCCTGCCTCTGCCTTATACTGGCTGGCTAAGCCTAAGGGACTCGCTTAATCTTGCAGATTCTGGGCAGTTCTCTAGGAGGAAAAGTTGCAGAGAAGGGGCCAACTTAAATGCAGGTATCACATCCTCAGTGGATGGGGATTCTTCATTTCTGTCTCTGTATCCCTAAGGCCAGTCATAATACCTAGCATCTAATTGGTGCATAACAAAAGCTTAATGAATGAATGATTCTCACTTTGTAGTTCAGGCTATGTCCACCCTCATTTTTTAGGAACTTAATGGGGAGGGGTTCTCACTTCAAAGCACCCTTTATGTTCAGTAGATTAAGTATCACACTTAAGTGGAGTTAAGATGGATGGATGAGAATCATGGCTTTTTGCCTTTTCATCAATTTGCGCTGTGATTTTCATAAGCCATTTTCCATTTCCTTAGGAAAAAAACATGTGTGTGTATGTATTTTTTCCATCTAACTCATGCATGTACCTTCCACAATACAAAAGTTAAATTTCATGTCTATTTGAGGGATTTTGCACATGTTAAATAGTAATAAGGAGAGAAAATCTCTGGGCTGGGCAAATAGTTGATATGCATGTACCATTTATTGTGTTTGTGCATGCACAAATATATAAATATCTATATCTTAATTCCTCTGAATAAATTCATTCTTGTATGTGTCCACACGCACAAATAAAATGTTAAATATGTGAAATAAACAATCATCTTTGATGACATGATTGCTGGAGAAGACATGAATGATTCAGCAGTGGTGATTGACACTAAGGATGAAGAGGGGGCAAAGCATTGGTGTCATTTCACAGTTTGGATTGCCCATTAGATTGTAAGTTACTGAAGACAAGGACTGTCTTCTTCTGCCTCTTTTTGTATTCCCAACACTTAACACAGTGCCTAGCACATAGTAGGTACTTAATAAATGTTTATCAATTGATTGATCATGGCCCATAATTTCTGTTTTAAAAACTGCTTGTTCCCTTCATAGGCATCTTTATTTTCAGAAAAATTTCAAACTGTTAGAATACATGACCAAGAATTGGAAAATTGGAAAATAGATTTCTCTAGACAAAGCATAAGAAAACCAGTGGGAGGTGGTTATAATCATTTTAGTAAGAAGATTTTCTAGCAATTTGAAGTTATGCTAAGAAAGTGACTAACACATTCGTACCCTTTTACCCTTTCATCCCACTGCTAGGCATATATCTTAAAGACATCAATAACAATTTTCCATAAAGATTCTATAAACACCAGTATATTTATATCAATATTTCTTTGTAGCACCAAAGAACTGGAAACAAATTCATTGTCCATTGATTGAGGAAGGGCCAAAAAAAAGTTGCATTAAATGAATATAATGGGATATTACTGTGCTGTAAAAAAAAAGTTAATGAATATAATGATTACAGAGAAGAATTACATGAACTGATTCAAAATGAAATAAACAGAACCAGGAAAACAACATACAATGTAAACACAATGGAACAACAACAACAAAACAATCGAAACTCAATGATACGAAATGTAAATGACCAAGATTTGCCGACATTGGGTATTATTGTGGAAAACTGAATATGTCAGATTCTTTTGCTATGTTGATTAGGTTTGTTGAACTGTTTTTTTTTTTACCACCTTTTTATGTTTTATATTAAGTGATAACTTTCTGGGAGGAATGGAGGAGAAGGATGCATTGAGAAATGTATGTGATATAAAAAACCAAAAGATATCAACATTTTATTCTTAAAATAATTTAAAAAAACCCATTGTTCTAGGTTCATAGAAAAGAAAGACAGTGGTCTCAACCTCTTTAAAAGTCGTTAAATTTTGCTATAAAATTATACCCCTCCAACCACAGATAGTTTCAAGAATACTTACAAAATGTTTTTTTGGTGAATGAAATATAGTTATTTCTGATACAAAATTATTTCATCTAAAATGACTAAGAAATCACATATAAAATGGGAAAATTAACTTTTTGTGACAAAAATGTTAAGCCTTTGAGCAAAAAAGAGTAAGTAATAAGCATATCAGACTTTTGACATGGACTAGAGGAAGGGGCTAAGAGTAAATAATGCAGTAGCAAAGAATGGCTTTTTCACTAGTGATGTCTTCCTTGTTTTGTCAGTAGGCACTGCTTAAATGTTCTGTATTCACACTGAATTTCCCCTGCTTGCCAAGATTGCTTTTGCCCCCTTTTAATTTCCTCCCCCCTTTATTTTTGATCCTTGTTTTTAGGCTTGAGGGCAGATGAAAATTGATGGAAAGGCCAGCCTCACTACAGGAAATAAAATTAAGAGCTTCCTAAGTGTCAAAAGTGGGCCACATTTTTCTAATTATTTCACCAACAAATTTTTTTGTTTTAACTGATAGAAAAGTGATGCTCTCCTTACTTAATGAAATAGACTTCTTTGGTTTTATTTCCCTATTCTCCCTCTGGGGGGAAAATAGCTGCTAAAGGGAATGAGAAACTGGGCCCATTCCATTCATCTGCTACACAAACAGTTGGATTAATATAAATGGGCCACATCAACAATTTGATTAACATAGGTGGATGTTTGGTAAATCTGCTTCCAACACTAGGCTCAGGTCCCAATACAACCAATTCAGAGCTATAAGAGACCTTTAGAAACCTCTGGGTCCAATTCCTTCATTGTATAGATAAGGAAACTGAGTCCCAGAGCAGCAAGTGACTTAACCAAGGTCATACAGCTAGTAAATATCTGAGCTAAAATTTGAACCCAGGTTTTCCTCATTCCAAAGACACTACCCTAACTACTACTCTAGGTTGCTTTACAATAAAATCGCATAAGGTAACTGGAGTAGGGTCCAAGTCCAGTTGCTACCTTGAGAAGGCAAACTGCCTGTAATTACAGTTGCCCATGATACTTTCAATAGACTTCAGTACAGGAGATTAGAGACTTGGACTGTGATTTCATCGGTGTAGAGAAACTCTACAGTGTGCAGGTAAGCATATGCTCTGTAGTCTATGGTCTTAGAGAGTTATACAGTAAACTAAGAGATCAGATGACTTACCAGGGTCACTAAGCCAATATATGTCAGATAAGACTTGAATTCTGGTTTCAAGGCTGACTCTCTACTACTTAATTCTGATGCCAGGTAGAAATCTAAAATTTCTATAACACGATCAATACATAATAAAACAACACAAGGGCATCTATTCTCTTCTGTAGAGTCAAATCTCAGTTAACTTGCATACAAATAAGCAAAATCTAGTAACTGACACCATGATGAATCTAGAAATTAAATAAAAACGGTGGGAATTGATTATTTACACTCAAAAATCATCTCTTTGAAGTCTTCAGATATAAGGCATTGGAGGTTGATTTGAAAGAGTATGTATGTGAAATACTATATATATATATATATATGTACAAATACATATATGAATATAAACAGAGAGAGACAGAGACAGAGATGGGGAGAGAGAGAGAGAAAGAGAGAGAGAGGCAGAGATGGGGAGAGAGACAGAGAGAGAGACAGATGGGGAAGAGATGTGGAGAGAGAGGGAGAGAGAGGGAGAGAGAGGAGAGAGAGAGAGAGAGAGAGAGAGAGAGAGAGAGAGAGAGAGAGAGAGAGAGAGAGAGAGAGAGAGAGAGAGAGATTAGGGGGAGAGATCAAAGGGAGAGATCAAGGGGTAGAAATCAAGAAGAGAGAACAAGCCAGTCTAAGCTTATATAAAAAAGAAAATGCAAGGAGTTTTTTGTTCCCTGGGGAGGTAGAAATGGTGTTAACCAAGAGTTGTACTTAATTCATTTACCTTTCTTTCCCCTTGAATAGCTAATGCTTTCTAGTTTCTATAAAGTTTTGACCAGAGGGAAAATGCTTGGGCGCTGTTTAGTTTAGCACAAATCAAACTTTATTTTTAAACCACTTTGCCAGTTCTCATGTACCTAATAACATTATACTTTCTACCTGGATGAAATTTAGGGGAAAGATTTTTGTCTTTTTCACTATGTTAATTTTTGTTAAGCTGAAGAATCAAGGACCAGTTCAACTGTGCATTTTAAGGAGGTTTCTTTGAAAGTGCAATGATTCCATGAATAAATGGCCTGGCTCCTAAATTTATTTATTTATTTTTTTGGGGTGGCTGATAAAGTGTTATACAGATATATCTCACACGAGGTTGCTCTTACCTTCACTGTTTCTCAATAATATTGCTGATCTCTAAGCTACTCCTACTGTCCTGCCTCCAAAGTCTACCATAAAAGTGTTCAGCTGCAACCAACTACCTGGTGTTGTTTTACCTAATATTGCATTTTATGACTAAGTGATAATGTTAATGCAATAAGATTACTCAGTGGTAAGGATGTCTCTAAACCAAATAGAGTAACAAGAGCTACTAATTTTTGTTAATTTTGAGAGGCATCATCGTCATAGTGAAGAGTGAGACCTGAATTTAAGTCCTTCCTTTTGTAAGACTGACTGTGACCACACTGGCTGTGTGACCCTGGGCAAGTCACTTAACTTGCCACTGCCGTAGGCAATAAATTAGAGAAGAGGTGCTAAAGAGCATTCTAGAGAGAGGTTCCTCATCTGCGAGGTCCTTATATCACTGAAATCACAGGTCCAGTCCCTATCCCATATCACACACACACACACACACACACACACACACACCACACACACACACACACATTGTTAAAAAAAAAAAAAAGGTATAACTGTGAACATGCACATCTGAATAAGAGTTTAGGATTCAGGTTGCTAACTAAATCCATTGGATTGCCATCTTTACTCCCTAGCAATTTAATTGCATTAATGGGTGAAGTCCTCAGATTTTTAAGCTGAGTCCCAAGAGAGGTAAAAATGATTCGCAAAGACTACACAGCTCTTAACTGGTACAACTGGGACTCGACCCAGTCTATAAATGATGATTCAGTGGAAATCTCAAAAGTCAGGAATATAGTCATTCTATCTAAATTCTAGCTTTTTTCAAAGGAAAAGATTTTAGTCCTGTGTGTTCAGAATTTAAAAAAAATCTCCAAGTTTAATCCAACATCTAAAACCACGTGGGGAGAAAAAGTTCTCCCATTTTCAAATTTCAAGCCTTCAAATAGAGATTAGCTAGACAAATCAAAGTACAGATTGATGCAAGTATAATTTTCTTCTACTACAAACCCCAAAAGAAGAAAAAGAAAGGGGAAGGAAAGGAGAAAGGGGAAAGGGGAAGTTGGAAAGGAAGGAGAAAGGGGGAGGGAAGGCATAAAGGGAAAGGGGAAAGAGGAAGGAAGGAGTGGAGGATACTAGGCTAGGAGTTGCCGAGGATCATTTTATACCAAACAAGAGCAAAGACTGGAACATTTTATTGTTCACATGAATAATAAATATAAGTGCAAATGAAGCCAGACCAATTACCAGAAAGAAGCATTAGTCAAACCTATAGTCAAAGATAGGGCAGGGGGGAGGTACTTTACCAATTAGCATAAGGCAAGCTAATGGCCTCAGGGGTTTGTCTTGCTTTGTTTTGTTTCCCTGAAATCAGCAAGTCTGTCAGTTTCCCTGAGGGTTCTTTGGTCTGGAGAAACCAGAGGTTTTCCTAAATTCATCAGGTTTAGATAGAGTGTGACTTAGTGATTGAGACGGCATTCCCTCGTCAATCCTCAGAGAACTCAAAATTGCGTCTGAGATGCAGCAGAGTTCATAGCTTTAAGCTTGGGTTTTTAAAAAGAATGTACAATTGTCATTTAACCTGGTTTCCCATCAGTAAAATAGCATTTTGAAAGAGTGGTAGCCATAGCAATTTTTTCTACAGCCTCTGAAATAAATCATTGTTTTTTTTTCTTTAAGGGACTAAAATACTAGTAGAAGATATAAAATATCTGGGTTGGGTGGTATAAGCACAATATAAAATGTGTTTAAGGTGTTCTTTTCATAAAACACAAATCAGTGTACTTTGAAAACATCACTTATGCCCACTGGAGAGGTTATGGAAAGACAGACATACAAATGCACCATTGGGAGAACTATCAAAAATGGTTGCAGAACACACCAACTCAGATGCCCATCAACATCAGACAGAATGGACACAGGCAGATATGTGATTAAGGCCATAGGCTATTTGTTCTGTTTTGATTTCACCTTTCTGACTGATTTTCTTCCAGCTTTACTATATGATTGCTTTAAGGTTCCCAAATATTTCTTTCAAGAATAAATCAATCCAGTGTATCTTCTTTGGGTTAAGCAATATGCGATAAGGCAAGAGTCCAGGGATCCCAAAGTCAACAATATGCAGTGTAAGAAATTACTTCTTCTCTCTGGGTTCCCGCCTCTTAACTTATGAAATGAAAGGGTTGGACAACATCATTTCTAGAGTTTCTTCCATCTCAAACATTTCTAAATGATTTTTACTGAAATGCTATTGATAATAGTTTAGATTGGAAATGAACTGTTCTGGGATTCAATAAAACTTGATGCTAGGAGATATATTTTTACATTTATTTAGATTCAAGGTCTCATTCCACATCTAAACTTATGGAAATTCGACAATTCCAATAGTAAAGCATGGATAAATAAGGAAATCATGATAGGGATCCAGGTCTTAACACTCCATTAGTTAGCAACAGGGATAGTAATATTTATATCAAAGAGACATTTAAATATAACTCATTAGAAATTGGAAAATGTCAAGAAAGTGAACTGCTCTTATTTCTGGTCTGCTGATTATAATTAATAGTGCAAGGGAGTTCTAATGTTTTGACCATAGCATATAAGTCACAGTAGAACCCACCTAGCATTGGCATTTCAGTTTTAAAAGGTCCCATTTGCTCTGTTTTAGCCTGGCTTAGTTCTGCTGCTGCTTTGTAATTGCTGCTGATTATTTGAACGTAATGTTTCCAGAATGCATGCTTTTTGTACATAGCCACTTCTAACTACATTATATTACTCTCATGATTTCAGTTTTCTTTCAGGAAAATCTTATAATTATAGCAAAATCAAAGTCAAGCAGAGGAGAGAGACTAGATCAGAGCCCAAGTGACAGAAACAACTAATATTCATTATTTAGGAAATGTGCTAAAAGAGTAAAAATATACTGTATTTTAGGCCATGAAAATCATAGACCCTTGGCATATGCCAAATTTTCATCCCTGAGGAGTGCTAACCTATCGTCCCCTGAAAGTAAAAGGTTTAAAATTCAGTCTTCAAGACAATAAGCATCAATTATCTGGACTTACTGTTCAGTGTAACTAGATCCTTTTAATGTCCCCTTTCCCGGAGTCTGATTCCCCAGGACTAAGATAAGAACATTCACAACTACAATTGAATTTGAAATCAGAGTATGTCTTTTTTTTGGAAAGCTCTAAACCTGGAGCCATAGCATCACTCTAGAAATTGAGGATTCATCTTTTAGAACAATTACAGAAAAGGGATTCACAAACACTGTCTCTGCTTGTTTACATTCTAGCATTTTAGTTCTCCCTTCAATGATGACTGAATTAAAGAATCACAGGAAACTGGGATTTGGAAAGGACTTCAGAAGTCATCTAGCTTAAAATAGGACACAAAAGGAACCCCCAATATGACACACCTGACAAGTAGTTGTTCAGCTCATCCCGTTTAGAGATCTCCATGGAGAGAGAACTCACTCACCCTTCCCTCACCCCCCCCAGGGCAGCCCATTTTACCTTTGGACAGTTTCCATTGTTAGGAAATTTCTTTTATGGAAAATTTGTAAGGAAAAGTTTGTTTTCCTTAAGTCAAGCCTAAATCTGCCTCTTTGCATCTTCCACCTCTTGCTCATGCCCTCTGAGGCCAAATAGAGCAAATCTAATCCCTCTTCCACATGAGAACCCTCCAAATACTTGAATAAAGGTTTCATGCTTAAAAATAGCACTATTGGCACTATTACGTGAAATATATGGGTGGACATGTTTTATGTGCCATATTTATCCCCTTTACATTTTTCCTCATTGCCCCCAAAACATTAATGAAAAAGGATAGTAACCCTCGCAGCATCCATTTTGTGAGAGGAAGGCCATAAAATAATGATAATGTGGGGAAAGGATAAGGTTCATTTCATCAGTTTACTCCAGAGATGCTTTTAGTGAGTCTAAGAAGACCTTACACCCTAATCATCTCATTCACCTACAAAAAGCAGTCATTTTATCTATTTGCATAATCATCCATTGACATTAAATGTAAAGAATAATCATAGCAGGAAAGTGATTTGTCCTGGGACCATACCCGAACTCTGTCAGAAAGATGAGAATAAGAGAAAAAGGGAAGAGATGCTGCTGCCAATAGAAATAATAACAATAACATGGACAATAATAACAATAGCAGTCTGAATTTGAGTAGATGCTGGGCCATTCAAATTGATGACTCTATTCTTCACACATTTTTTAAATCAGACAACAAATTCCCATGCTATAAATGCAAACCCCAAATAACCTTGAGAATTCAATAGATAAACTACTTAGAACCAGAGTATCAAACTGTTGTCTACAAGCAGTCAATATAGCATTGATACATAAGATTTAAGAATAACATTTTAAATAGATGTCATCGTGCTGAACAATCATAATATCCAAACCACACGGAATTAAAAGCTTATAAAATGTAGAGACCTAGGAGAAGAAATTAAAATCACACAGGTACATATCATCCCATCCATCCTGTCTGCTACTGGGGTTGTTCCAAAGATGGTTTCAGGGAGGCTACAGAAAATGAGTTTAAATCATGATACTGGCATTCAATTACACAAAAGCAACCATTTTATCCACTTGGGCAATATTCCACAGAACATTAATATGATGGAACAATACCAGGATAGTGACTTCTCATCAGATTCTCAATCCAAGCTTCCAAAAAGATGAGAAAAGTGTGATAATGATAAGGATGATAATAATAAAATATGTAAAAAGGTATAATCAAGTGGTTAGAAGCTCACTGTCCTTTCCTAAACTCTATATATCAGAAGCTCACTGTCCTCAAGTCCCTGTACTACAAATACAAACTATAGAATATTCTTTAGAATTCAGCAGATAAACCATCCTGGAGCCAGCACATCATTATGGACAGAATTGTTGTCCACAACCATCCAGATACAATATTGATGTATAAAAATTTAAGAGCAAGGTTTTTTAAAAGAGATGTCATCATACCAAATGTTTATAATCTCTAAGCTACCTGGAATGAATAGGCTTCAAAACATAAAGATCAAGCTGAAGAAATCAATACCATGTAGAAAAAAAGATAAGGTATGTATCATCTGTCTTCCTGTCTGCTACTGGAGCTGTCATAAAGATGCTTTCAATGAGTCTGCAGAAGATGAGTTTGCAACCCAATACATTTATTCAAATGTAAAAAAAGATATTTTATCCACTTATAAAATAGTCCACAGATCAGTGAATATGAAAAATTAAGAGCAAGACAACAACTTCTCTTCTGACCATTTCCATCTGAACCCCTTTAAAAAATGAAAATGAGATGACTGATCCAAATGATGAGAAGAAAGAACACTACATTTGAATAATGCTTTAGGGTTTAGAGCTCGGTTGTCTCATTTGAACCTTACAACTACTCAGTGTGGTAGGAGGAAATTTGTGACACTGGTTTTCTCCAGAGTACTTCTTTTGGGTGTGGCTATGATTGTTAAAATAGGTTCCCCTTTTATATTGGCTAATAAAAAGGAGTGATTAATAGTGATTGATTACCTTAATTGTTCTGAGCTCACTGTTTTTGAACTCAAAGTATTTTATGAATGAATCTGTATTTTTAAGCCCTAAAAAAGCACTTCTCTGTATAAGTCCAGTGCCCAGTCTGTCCACCAGCAAAGGGGCTGATCTCTGCATATGGGCATGTATATACACACGTACATATCTATGCGTCTATATACGGGCCCATACGCAGAAACAAGCATTTTTGCAAATGGGCCTGCCAATTTGTCAATTGGCAGATGGGACCTGAACAAGTGAAGAGAAATTCTTAATTTGGTGCTTAAAACAGAATACAATTAATTACAAAACAATTCTTTTAAGTTTAAAACTAGTGAGCTTACAGCCAAGTCAATCTTTTGAAGACTTGAATTAAGTGAAATTATGTTAAGTTACAAACAATTAACTTTTAAACCTTTCCTTGAATGAAAAAGTATTTCTTTATTAACAATGGTTTTAAACTTACTGTTTTTCAATTCATTAAAAACACTTTATTTTTTCAAAGTTCATCCAAATCATCATGATTGTTAGACATCTTTCCTTCTTCCAATTACCTTCCATTGAATTTTCTCAGAAAATATTGTATCTGGACCCAGCTCCACTCCCTGTCATTACAAAGAGGTCAGTTCCTGCATCTGGACTTTCATAAAACACATACCCATTATGTAGAGAGATGGAGGGAGGGAGGGGGAAGACTGGACCTAGGATTTCAATACAGGGAACCATGGGTGAAGAAATTCTCGGTACAAATACAGGTCAGCACCATCTCAGTAACTTCTAAGCCAAAAGTTGCCTAGAACGCTGACAAGCTTAGTGACTTAGTGACTTGCCCAGTGTCACACAGCCAGTACATCAAAGCCAGTGTCAAAGGCAGAACTGGAACTGAGGTCATCCTGACAAGTCAGGTAGGTTGTGCAGCAGCTAGAATGTTGGATTTAAATTTCAACTCAAAAAGCTGTGTGATCCTGGGCAAGTCACTTGACCTTCGTCTGCCTCAGTTTTGTCATCTGTAAAACAGGGGTAATAATATCCTCCTAGGGCTGTGGTGAGAACCAAGCGAGCTATTCATAAAGCAGAGGGCACATAGTAAGAGTTACATAAATTGTTGTTCAGTCATTTTTCCATCTCTTTGTAACCCCATTTGGGGTTTTCTTGGCAAAGATACTGGAGTGGTTTGCCATTTCATTGTCCAGCTCATTTTACAAATAAGGAAATGGAGGCAAACAGGGCGAAGTGACTTGCCCAGGGTCACACGGCTAATAAGTGTCTGAGGCGATTTGAAGTTGGGAAGATGAGTCCTTCTGATTCTAGGGTTGGTGCTCTATTCACTGACCCATATTATTAAGATATTTATTAAGAGCAGCTCTCTATCCACTACAGCTACTTTATATACATGTAAATGTGCATTGCTGATGAAAATGTCCTTTCCTTCTAATCTTTGTTCTTCACGTTAAACCCCAAGGAGACAATCCTAAATGAGTAATTTGGTCCGGTCAGTGAACATAATCTGTCAAAACTACCATTTGCTTCTGGGACAAATTACAACCTTAGCATGAGGGCCCTCTGCAATCTGACTCCCACCTGCCTTTCCAGACTATCCCCTTCATATATGCTCCTTTTCCAGCCAAACCAACCAGCTGGTCCCCAGATTCACCAGGTTATATTCTGTCTTCTTTGTCCCCAGTCCTGGATCCCCTTCTCTTCACCTCCCCCTCCTAGATCCCGGCTACCTGAAATTGTTCAGCTCAGCTGCCATCTCTGTAAGCCTTTCTTAGAGCTTCTCCACCTACCCTTTCTCTCCTCAAGTTACTACTTCATATTTTCTTAACAGTACCTTGTACGTAGTAGGTGCTTAATAAAAGTGTTTAATTAAATTTGACTGACTCGAATGGTTGTGTAAGTATAAAACTATAACTTTATTTTCTAACAGTTAAACTACTAATTGATTCAATAAATAATTTTCAGATGCCTACTATGTGATAAGCCCTGAGGGAATTATAAAAATAAATATGAAAAAGTGTCCATCTCAGCTACTAAGAAACTCACAATCTAGAAGCAGCTGGGTGAAATAATGGATGGAGTTCTGGGTCTGGGGTCAGGAGGTCCATTTGCTCAAATGTGTCCTCAGATTAGCTGTATGATCCACTGTCTGCCTCAGTTTCCTCAACTATAAGATGAGGGTAATAATAACACCTACCTCCCAAGATTGTGGTGAGAGTCAAATGAGATAATATCTATAAAGTGCTTAGCATGGTGCCTGGCACATAGTAGGTGCTTAATAAATGCTCATTTCTTTCCTTCTTAGTAGAAACATAGATATGGAGATAAATAAAATCAGAGGCAACATGGAACATGATGGGAGCAAGAAACTACAGGTAAGGATGCAGAAATATAGCAGGTATGCATTCCTCATTTAGGTTTGCTATAAACATCTTCTACACTTCCGATCAAACTTAATTGCAAAAATTCTAAGCAGTTCATTTAATCAAATGTAGCCCAATCTCTGATCACTTGAACATCTGATCAGTTTCACACTTGTGGCCACTTGAAAATTATTGATTCCTATTACAACAAATACAGGTCCAGGTGATGCATATTATAATTACCACACCTAATGTGATTACTGCATGTAAATTGATTACTATAATTAGCATGTTTATTTGTATGAAACAGAGAGAAGTAAGTTGCCTGCTAGGTTTTGGGAGAACTGAAAGACCAGCACCAATTTTTTTTTTTAAGGAAAACAAGCCTTTAATTAATTTCAATTGCCAATATGAGAGACACAGACAGAGAGAGACAGTGACACAGAGAGAGACATGTTAGGTAAGCAATTTCCAGGAACAGCTAATCTAAGTCTGTTGTTGCTTATCTGAATATGATAACAAGGCAATGGGTTTTTCTCCTTCATAGCCTGAGAATATTTTTATCCTGCACTGTCAGCCTAAGGAATACCAATGATAATATTTTCTAGTGTCAGAAATGTGTGCAAACCTCTGGCTTTCTAAATGATGGTAAACAAATATTTTCAGAAGGAATACAAGAGTGCAGATTGTGATGGATCCAAATTAGTTACGGGATATGCTTCTCTGTTCCCACCTTCTTTTTCAAATATTTGTTTTTGTGGACCCTACCCTATTAGCAGCAATCCAGGAAGCTTCCTCATGTTTCCTTATGTAGACACAAGTTAGGAAACGATTACCTCTTAAAAACATACCCTGGGTATCAAAATTTTTGTCTAACTTAAAAAATCTTTGCTCATAGATCTACATGACATAGCTAAGTTACATTTTCTACTTTTTCAGACCCTGCATCATTAAGCTCATGTTCTGTATCAAAAACAAAGAGTAACACTAAAATTTAAGTAAAATGACAAACTTCATTTTAAGAGGAAAAAAAGACTAAAAATTCTTGCCTCACTAATTTTCACTAAGCTATAACCATGAGGACAGTGTATGTGACTCAGGTGTGGTGGGTATGGGTTCCTGAGAATTTATTTACTAATGAAGGCAATAGATTCAAGAGGGTGCTTATTACTGATTCAATGAGTTCAAAGTGTGATGCTATAGTCTTTTCATTTTTAAAATCTGTGCAAATTTTTTACAGAATACATCTAATATACACAGAAGTGACTTCAGTCTCCCCAATATGATTTCTGAATTCAATCATTTTGATGTTTTATCACCTTTTAATTAAAAGTCATATTTCAAAGAAGAGATGCCTGCTCACCAGAAATGAATCCCATTCTCCATTAGACCTTCAGGAACCTCTTCCAATTCCAAAAAGAGTAGAACAAGCAAAGGCCAGTTCCCCAAGAATACACCTTTTCCTGCACCTGGCCCTGACTGGTGGCACTTATCAACTCTGATCTCTAAACCATGGCAACACTAGCAAAATCAGTGTTAGAAGCTTTAAATTGTCCATTAGCATGACTATTTTGACACCCAAAATTGTTACAGAAATGGCAGTGGATCTAGGTTTGTGTGCATTGTCAAGAGTCATTCTTTAGCTAGCCAGATGCTCGATTCTAAAAAGGAATTTCTAAAGTATTGAATTTCCCTCCTAACCCTTTAACAAACGAAAACTCAAGTCAACAACCTGCTCTTCCAGCCTACCTTAAAGCTGAATTGGATTAACTACATGGCAAATGATCATATAAAATTTGATTAATAAAATAGGTGACCAAAATTTGCTCCTCTTACCAAAAAAGGCTGACTCATTTCTTTCATATGAACATAGTCTTAATGTGAAACCTACAAAGCTTATAGAGTTTCTTTGGTGAGTTCCATTCATATCTCCCACACTATGAAACAGACACATTAAATAAGTTAAGCAACAGAGTCTATTTTAGGCCGTCTTTCTTAAAGTGTCTTCATTGCCTAGAGATATCGTAGGTGTGACATGGTCTAAAATGCCACTTTGAAGATAAAACAAGAGTGTTAATTGTTGGGATTCCTCCCTGATTTGCTCTGTGGTGTATCATTTCCTCTCTACCTCATCACCCAACCTCCACTTTCAATGAGAAGCTGAGGTTAACTGTACTGAAATAAACTTACTTGAGCTAATAACAGAAAGAAACAAGATTCCTCAGAAATCGAGCCAGATAAGGAGGTGGGAAAAGAGGCATCTGTTGTCCTCACTGTAGGGGGAGATATCCTGTAGGAGGATGGGAAGATAGAGACCATCTGTGCTATTTGAGTCGCCTTTAATGGAAAAACTAGGCTTTCAGTCTACCTTTTTTTTGAGCAGGTAACTTTTTAAAAAGTTAATTTCCTATGACAGCAAATTTAACTGGTAGGTATTCTGAAGGCCTTTCTACTTTCTTTAAGCATTTATATTAGTGGGCTCATTTCCCAGCTAGTTCTTGGCCCAATTCTTGAGTTTTCAAATACAGTACTATCCTTTCCCAGTTTCTTTGAAATTCTATAGTTGCATGTAATCTCGGCAGAGAGGGGGAAAGGGATGAATTTGAAGAGCTCAGATAAGAACAATGACATAAATCCCATAGAAATCCCAGAGTTACTATTTAAACTTTACCATGCTCTCTGAAAAGATTATCTTTAAAAAAAAAAGACAAGTGGAATTAGTCCGTCTCTGAAAGATGTAAAACCTAGTGGAAATTTTTTAAAAATAAAAATCACATGATTGATTTGAGCCCAATATACAAAGAAATATTGAAACCTTTCATATATACACAGCTTCCTATTGTAGACATGTAAAGTATATATGGACAGAGCATCAGTCTTAGAGTCAAAATTGCATCTGGCATAAATTAGATTTTTTTTTTTAACCAGAGGCAAGTCACTCAAACTCTCAGTGTGCCAGAATCTGAAACTATAAATTTCAAATGAGCTGCTGATCTGCTTTGGTGGATGGCATTCCTACGCCAGGAGTTTCCAACATTTTTAAAAATCACAGGTTTGCGTGAGGAGCATGCTGCGCGCGCGCACACACACACACACACACACACACACACACACACACAACACACACACACACACGGGGAGGGGAGGAAGATAACTAGGACTACTGATGCAGGAATTGTCCCCAATTCTCAGGTTAAACCACATTCATGTACTAGTCTTAGAGGAGACATGGATAATTTGTATGTTTAAACATACAAAGGAAAAGGAAAGCACTTCTGTATGAAGTATGCTATTTACAAATTGGCATACCTGTCTATAACTAAGCCTTTCATGGAAATGAGTAGTTAAATGATGGGATGAGAACATGGACATCAGACACATTTATATATTAAAACTTCTTCATGACTTGGGGTTATGAGTAAGTTTTCTATGTAATTTTATCTTAGCTGCAGTATACTGCACTTAAAATTTTATGGTTTATACACATGAGTTTTCCTTTCTTGTTCTCCTAAAAATTATCTTTTCCCCCCTAGAAGTAGAGAAATAAATAGTTTAGGTGACTTGCTCAAAGTTGCACCAAAAGTCAGTGCTTGATCCAGAAACTGAATCCAGGATTTCAGAGACCAAGCTTTCTGCTGTAGCCAGTGAACCATTTGGGTCTTTCTCACCCTGGCAGCAATTGGAAGGCTATCTGAGCATGGCTGTTTGGCTCGTGTGGTTGCTCACCGGGGTTATTTGCTCCCTTGCATCATAGGGATTTGTACTTATTTGCTGTAAGTCTCTATTTTGTGATCTCTTTACTGTCTGCAGGGAGTGGCCAGATTTCTTGGCAGGGTGGGGATACTCAATGAAAAGGTATCTGTACTTGTGGAATAGAAATAGTGCTTGGCTCCATGTTGGAGCTTGGTGAAACAGATTTCTCTCTTTTGCTTCTTCCTCAAGTCCATCTGGTGATTCAAGGATGAGCAATGAGAAATTGTCATCTATGTCATGAGAAAGTCAGCAAATGCCCTGAGCATGATTCTCAGCTCTCTTGTTTATTATATGTATAATCTCGGGCATGTCATTTAAACCTACTGAGCTTTGGTTTTCCCAACTACAAAGTGGAAATAACAATGCTGGCACTCCCTGACTCACATATTTGTTACAAGTATCAAATGAGATAATATATGTAAAGTGAAAGTGGTTTTAACTGTAAAGTGTGCTATAAACGTGGGCTGTTTCTTTGTACGGTGATAGAAAATAAAGAGAAATGCATTTCTTATTCAGCTGCTGACATAAAACATTTTTCACTAAAGAAATACAAAACAGTCTTTAAAATCCCCAAGTCTTTGTTTTTTTTTTCATTCTGCATGTTCAATTTTTTTTTTTGCTAAAGTAACTAAAACAATATAGCCTTTGGGTTAGAAGGAACCGGAAAGGGCATCTATCTAATGTGACTTTCTGCATTCAGTGAAGACTAGAATTAATTCATCCTTGAAAGATGGGAATCTCTTTGCCTACTGCAGCTGTAGTTCATTCCTCCAAATCCTGTCCTCAAAGTGACTCATTTAAGAAGCAATATTCAGTCTCTACCACAAAGAACAATATCCTAGGCTCTTTGAAGATAGAAAGGAGACCAGAAAAAAAAAAGATATGAGCTTACATTAATCTAACTTGGGAAGTTAGAACATACTATGAATTCTAGAATGCCCATACCTGCACGGCAGGAGAATAATCAAAAACCAATACACACAAATGCTAAATGAGAGGGTACCACTAAAAGACCCCATTCAGGAAATGAACAATCTGAAAGGAAATGGGCTGATCATACAGCACGAATGAGAAGTAACAGAGAGGGAGCAGAAGGCCTTCACTGCTCTGCACAAAAACATTAAAGAACTAAAAGGACTCCAGTGTGTAAGGTACATACAGGTTATGGAGACCAGGGACAAAAATAACACAGGATGAAATAAGCATGGGATCTGCAGTCTTTGGAGGGGGACTATAGATGGAACTGCCTGAGTGCGCCACCTAGCTGCTGCAGTGGATAGCGCTGCCCTGGAGTCAGGAAGACTCATCTTCCTGAGTTCAAATCTGGCCTCAGACACTTACTAGCTAGCTGTGTGACCCTGGGCAAGTCACTTCACCCTGTTTGCCTCCATTTCCTCATCTGTAAAATGAACTGGAGAAGGAAATGGCAAACCCCTCCAGTATCTTTGCCAAGAAATGGAGTCACGAAGAGTGGGACACAACTGAAAAATGACTGAACAACAACATAAAAGCCACAAAGTAAATTGAAGACAATGCTGAGGAGCAAAGAGAATAAGGTGTAGGGGTTGGTGACTCAAGGTAAAGGCAGAAGGAAAAGTCTGATCATTGCTAAGAACAGAGATATAGAACTATTTTCTACACATACAGGCTGCTGGGTAAGGTTGAGTTAACCCCTCATGAGCCCTTATACTCAGTAATTTCTTTTTTTTTACTTCTTTACTTTCAATTTAGTTTCATCTTGAATTCAGGGTAGACACTACAGGTGTCTTATTTATTGAAAGTCAAAATGCAAATAGAATCTTGCTAAGGACAGCATAGGATAAAAAATACCATTCAATAATCCACTTGGTGCCTCACTAAAATCTGATGTAATCACCACCCAATTAATTGGCAGGGAGCTCATATTCACATGTGATAAAAGAACTTGGAAACCGGTGTGTCCTGCTGACTTTCCAATTTGTGCCACTGAGCAGCACACTGAACAATTAGACTGGTTACTTCAAGGCAATTTTGCCGTTCAATATTTATCTTTCGGTTATGATTCCTCAGGTGTAATGCCTCCGAGTATTTCCAATATTTTCTTTAATGTAATATTGAACAAACTGTTGTTCAACACCATTTATCATAAACTTAAAAAGAAATAACATTTGTACTAAGTAAGAAGCTAATCTTCATAGATTTTTGCAATAGAAATAAAATTACTTTTGCAGAGAAATGGAGAGAGGATAAGAATTAACAGTCCCTATAGCATGTTTTCTCACAAGTATCAAGTTCCCCCTTTGAAGGCAGGAGCAGTATTTATTTTTCAACTATTTCAAATGAGCAAACATGAACTTAAATCTAATACAGCTAAAATGTACATAAATTGTATCTGCCCAAATAGCAAATTAGATGCTTTCAAATCTGCATCGTGTTTCTCAACTGACTTACATCAGGTTTCTGTCTATACTAACACCCTACTCATGTTTGTCGTAAGTATACAGATAATACTCAGCCATCAGACATGTGCATCCTAAGTGTTGTGGGGCAGTCATTCAAATAATCTCTCAAGAGCACATTCACATACATGTCAAGTGCAGTTGCTTTGGTTTATTAAATTTGCAACTGATAAATCTGGACTTTTGAAAAGTTCATAGTATATTACAAATATATCATATGAAACGTTGGACTAGATAATTGATAAACTTCAAATTCTTCAAAGGTATCTCCAAAGTTATATTTTCCTCATGAAAGACTGGAAGAAATCCTGGTGCCTCTGAGAAATGATGCCTCTAGTTATCAGAGCTACAACATGCAGGTGTTATGCAGTATATAACAGACTAGCAAGTATCTGAGGCCAGCATGGACTTCACCCTGGACTAGTTAACAGCAAACAATTGAGTAGGCAGGGATGTGAAGAAGAGAGGGGGGACTTTCTATTTGTGCTTCCCCTTTATTAACACATTCTCCATCCTCACTCCAGCCTCCAGCCACTCCAACCGTCTTGCATTGCCAGGCCATCACCTCTGCTCTGGCTTCAGTTTTGACACTGTGCCAAATTGGACTGTGGTTGGGTTAAATACCTGGTTGGGAGAATGGGCAGGATTGACAGGAATATTCTACACCAGAAAATAATTTTATAATTAAAAGAATCTTCAAATGGCCATTCAACTACAATCCTCTGCTCTTATTTCTCTTCTTCCTACAACCTTGGTTGAAATAGTCTTAGTATCAACAACCTTGGTATGGCAGGAAAGGTTGCAGACATGGTGTCTATTTAGCCTTGGAGTGAAAAAATAATAAGAGGAAGTAAGAAGACAGGATTCTCAAGGATGAATACTTTCTGGACAAAAATGGAATTCTAATGGACGGAGATGATATGGCTTACTGCACAGTGGTGATTATCTGCAAACCCAAACTGTGAATTAATATGTCTGTTCCCCTCTTAACCTAACCTGGTCATGAATTATTCCTGAGACATTATTGAGAAACATAGCTTTGAAAAACTACTTTATATGATGTTCTTATCACAATAAGATTCTATCGAGTTGAGTGTATATTTCATATGTTTCCTGGTGACACAGTAATTATTTTAAAAAAAAGGCTTCATAGAAATTCTCTGCTCTATGCCTAACAGTTGGTCTAGCACAGTGCCTTATTAACATTAGGTGCTCAATAAAAATCTGTTATCTGAATGAATCAGAATGTAGGATCTCAGGGCTGGGAGTCAAGAGACCTGAGGCCTAGTCCCAGCGTTACTACCAATGACTTATTTGACCTGGGATCCAAGTTTACATCATCTATAAAATGAAGAAGTCAGACTGGATGTCTGAAGCCCTTTTCAACATGGTCTGTGATCCTAAGTCCCTGTCTACCCACAATGTACATAACTGCATCGATAAACAGAATGTGTCTTGGATTGACATAAGGCATGCCAAATGGAATGGACCTAAGAAGTGGGGGTGGAGGTGAGGAAGGAGGGAACAACATGGTAGATTACTAGTATAAGGAAATGATTTCATTTCAAGATCTTAGATCTTAGAATCTAAAGTACAAACTAGAGATATGGGGCTGATATGTGTGGAATCCCTATTAGTCATTCAGAGTATCATAAATCTGGATCTGGGAAGGACCTTAAAAATTATCTGATCCACCCCCATCATTTTAAAGGGGAGAAAACTGAGTCTCAGAGAAGAGAGACATCTTGCCCAAGGTCACGGAGAAAGTCTAGCTGGGATTCAAATCTAGGCCCTCTGCCTCCAAATCCAGTGTTCTCTCCACTATCACATCCTATCTCAAAATGTTCTCTTGTACTAATACTAATTAATATTTGTATAATCTTTTAAGGGCAGTGTATAGAGTGCCAGGCCAGGCATTGAGAAGACCTGAGTTCAAAACTGGCCTCAGACACTTACTAGCTGTGTGATCCTGAGCAAGTCACTTCATCACCCTGTTTGCTTCCGTTTCCTCATCTGTAAAATGAGCTGGAGAAGGAAATGGCAAAGCACTCCTGCACTTTTGTAAAAAACAGAACGAAAACCAAAAATCCAAATACGATTGAACAATAAAATAGAAATATTTCAAGGCTTGTGAAACAAATCATCAGAATAATCCTGTGAAGTCCCTGTTTTTACCGTTCTCATTTTACAGATAAGGAGACTGTGGTAAACAGAGTTTAGTGACTTACCCAGGGTTGTACAGCTACTGTTTGAGGCCAAATTTGAACCCAGGAATATGAGTCTTCCTGACTTCAGACCTGATGCTCTATCCACTATCGAGCCACCTAGATGCCCTTATAGAATAACCCAATCAGTTCGGTTTTAGTTCAGTAGCCAAAGGGCTGATGTAATTTTTTCCACAATTAACAGGAAATAATTGCTCCATATTTGTTAAATAAATTGATGAACATATATGCATCTATAAGAGCCATGAAGAACCATGGGTTGTGATACTATAAGAGCAACCGACGGCTTGAGTAGTCATCCATTTATTAACTGGTTTGAAACCAGTTCTCATGCATAGAAAGTCATGTTATAGAAAAAGCCATTCTTTGAAGCTGATAATCAGAGACAGATTCAAGAGGGGAGTATTACAAAAAGGGGCTCAAAGCTGGCTATTAAGTGGACTCTTTAAAAGAGTCAGAAGTATATATGAAATTAGGTTCCACTCAACATATTATAACCACCAACAGAGTAATATGGGGACAGTATGACAAGAGAAACCTAGAATTAAGTTTTCTTCTAGTTTCCCTTGAAGTTCCAAGGCTTAAAACTGAACAAATCAACTTCTCAAAGAAGGATCAAGGACTTGTCTGACAGCTTCAATTCACTGTCAGAATTCTGCCAACTAGTTTTCAGAAAAGGCAAAAAAAAAAGTCACTTAAAAGGGTAATGCATCAAGTCTAGAAGACAAATTGCTCACTGAAGGTGAGGTTACTTTGTTTTCAAGAAGATACAGCTGTGTTATCATTAGAGGCGAGGCTCTTGTGATCATACAGCCACTTAGAGCCCAAATTCAGCCACCTTAACTTCAGTGTACAATTTATCTTGCAGATGGGACTCATTATCCCCGTAAGTGACAAGCCTTCTTGGTCTGAGCTCTCATTTCTATGCTCTCTACCTCTGGTAAGTCATCAACTGAAAGCTGAGACACTTACTCAGTATAAGTAAAAATGTCTCCTCGTACCCTTCACCTCTTTCTTCTAATTCTCAAAATCCCTTAACAACAACAGAAGGCGAGAATCTTTCCCAGCTTTTTCTAAGTGCCAAAAACAATAAACTAAGTTGGCTTAATTGAATGATTTTCAGGGTGTGTGTGTGTGTGTGTGTGTGTCTACTCAAGTAGTCAAAGTTGCAAGTGTTTGTGTTTTCAGTCAGAATCTCAGGCTATTTAAAAAGCATTCTTCCCTTCCTCTGAAGGAAGAGATTGGGGGAGGGCCCCCAAATGCAAAGTTAAACAAACAACAAACAAATAGAGTGATCTCTGATTTTCCTTTTCCTTTCTCTTTCTTTCTTGTCTTCTTCAATAATGGAAGTCATTATGGGGCAGGTAGGGATCTTTCACCTTTGCTTGAAGACTTCAAAAGCTATATACCAGGGGTTGGGAAAGACTATTAAGTGACACTGTTCAGTCATCTCTTCTTCATGTTGTCTTTTGATTCTGTTAATGGATTTTCTCTTGAAACAAGTTCCTGGGCTCAACGGTTTTGTTAAAGGAAAAGACCCTAATTTGGGTGCTACATCACAGGTCATAAAGCTTTACCGATACACACGCCTTCTAATCTTTCCCACCTGGACACAGTGAAATCTCAGCAGGTTGACTTGACTTGGAGTAAAAGCATTAGGGGCAGTTCTAAAACGACCCCAGTAACCCTTCAGCCTAACAATCCCCCATTGCCCAAGGCGAATGCTTAATGAGTCAAATCTTCCTTTGGCTCCTCGTTTAGAAGTTCAGGAGCATAGGGCGGAAGCTAGTCTGACATGAAAGCACGTGTAAATGCCACCCTTGGGCAGACAAAGAAGTCTTCACCACGCTAAACTAAGTATTTAGAGAATTAAGCTGTCCTTCTCTCATGGAAAACACTAGTTGAATCAATTACAAAATCCAAGATATATTCCTGCGAGTTCTAATGTGAGATTATAGCATGTTCCACAATCAGGTCCCATAGTAAAATACTTGTATACTTCAAAAGTATTTGTTTGCCAAAATTTATACTCATCATGGAGAGGAAGAGGGAGGCAGAGAGACTTTTCTTGTTTCTGTTTCAATTAGGAACTGAAGAGCCTCGGCTTGGTCTAAAGCTTTCACATCCCCTGACTCCAACACTTTAATGACCTGTGGTTTCCTAGGTGGGAGGCCTCCCTTCATTGGTATAGACTCGAATGCTCCTCTAATTGACTCTTTAAGGGTTATTGTAGCCAATAAAGCCATCACCTTGTGACCTATGAGCCAGCACTGGGCCTATAATCAAAGCCTTTCTGATGATGTGGGAACTGTCAGTGGCATAATTCAATCACTAGTAGTAAAAGAAAAAGTGGGAGAAAGCTCCAAGTATGGAGAAAATGGACACTTTATTAGTCTACAGAATGGAAAACAACCAAGTTCTCAGAGTAGCGCCACTGAATCCTTCAGTGATTCACACGGTGTGCTGTCAGGAAAATTGTTGAGTCTGTTTTGTCAACCATAATTTAAGTTTAATTTACTTCACATGGGCAGGTAGTACTTGAAAGGGAGTCTACAACAGAGCAATAGTGAATATCTAAAATGGTGGGTATTTAGGTTTTCACCAATAGCTAGCATGCATATTGAAGGTAATATTAGCTAGAAGTGAGTCCCACAAGTAAAGAGTCCCTACAACCTAACCCAGCCACCCACCCACCCAAGACAAAGCTTCTGTAACTCCCTACAGGCACTGTAATCTTGGCTACTCTTCTGTATCCTCTTCTTCCCACCCAATGCCCACAATTTTTTGTTCTGTGCCAGCCCTTATGACAGCTCTGATGGCTGCAACTGTACATCCTCACATATACATTTCTATTAAAAATATATCCAAATTCCAGAGAAATAACTTGAGATAACTTGAGATGTTAGAATCTATAGATTCTCTCAATTTTAAACAAATAAATATTAGTTACATTTTCTGTTCCTTGATATTTAAACTGTAATTACTTAAACATTAAGCTTCTAAAAGCAAAATTGAATTTCTCTCTCTGTCTCTCTCTCTCTCTCTCTGTCTCTCTGTCTCTCTGTCTCTGTCTCTCTCTCTGTCTCTCTCTCTCTCTCTCTCTCTCTCTCTTCAAGTTCAGAAGACAAGTCTATTCCAGATTCGGTATCTGTCATCATTATGCAAAGGCAGTTGAAGGAAAGACAGTAAATCTGTGTTGAGTATTCACTGACTCACAAACTCTGGCAATATTTGGCACCATTTGCATTATATGGAAATAGTTTGTTCAGGTTTGGGCCTTATAGATTTCTCCTGTTTTTAACTTCTATTTCTTGCTCTCGAAGGTCCTAAGGGGCCTTTCCAGGGCCTCTCAACAAGTTGCTGGACCACAGAGTTCCAGAAAGAGGAATTTAGATGATCTAATGCAAGATACCAACACCATACACCAGGAAAAGGCGTGTCCTTCTGATGGAAAGAAGTCCAACACAGGAAATAAATGTTCCTTAAGCTGGAACATCTTCTAATGGAACATAGAATGATTAAACAGTCAATCAATCACTGCGTATATAAGAAGTGCCTTCTATGTACCAGGTATGGTGCTAGTGATACAGAGACCAAAATGAAACAATCCCTTCCTTCAAGAAGCTTATAATCTATTAAAGGAAGTTATCGTGTGTGTGCATGCGCACATAAACACAACAGCAGTGATCAGAAAGTCTTCATGGAGGACCTGGGTATTGAACTGAGCTCTGAAGAAAAAGGGGGATTTTAAGAAGCAATGGTGAGGAGGGAGATTGCATTTTATACTTGGAGGTCTAATGCATAATAAGTCTGGAAAAGGTAGAAGAGGGCTTTCATTGGCAAACAGGAGTTTGGATTGAATCCTAGAGACAACAGGGAGCTACTGTGGTTTATTGAGCAGGGGAGTGACATGTGCAAACCTGTACTTCAACTACATGAAGGATGGACTGGAGAAGGGAGATATTTGATTGGTGCACACACACATACCATTTCAATCTAATGGAATGGAAGCTCTATAGCCTGCCACATCCCTTGATTTTAATTGGCCTTCATGTAACCACTGTAGCTGGGTTTTCAAAAACAAAGACCACGTTCATTACTATAACCCAGCACCTCTCTAGGCAGCCTCCCCGACTTCTAGATGGCTCTAATTTGGCCGGAATTTTTCCTGATATTAAGCCCAAATTGACCTTTTTTGCAATGTGCACTCATTGCTTGTAATTCTGCCCTTTGCTTGTAAGTCAAGCTCTGCAGATCAAGAACTGGTGCCCACTAGAACATAAGCTCTGTTAGGATAGTAACTCTTCTGTCCTTTGTCTTGAGTTCTCAATAACAATATAGCCTGGCAAAAGTATCCTAAACATTCTATTTCAATGACTTCTAATTAAATACTTCCAGGACGCCTAATTCACTATTTTGGCACACTAAATTCATGTTGTGAGAAGGTAAGGATTGGGGGGGTTTGTTTTTGTTTTGTGTCTCTGTGTGTGCTTTTACACTCTTAGCACCTAGCACGGTGCTTTGTACATGGGAAGTACCTGATAAAATAACTGTTGAATTGAATAGAGTCTGCTACCAGTGACCAGATCTTAGAATTGAATTTGAGTTTCAGATGAAACAGCAGAAAGACTAGTTGTGTTTTCTTTTGTTTTATGCTTGCAGGAAAAGGAATACGTAGGGAGATATTGGTGCAATCAGTAGAACTGCTGTCCTGCTGTTAGAATCTGTTTCTAACCATCTTTGTGCACAGTAGTCCATGGCAAATAGCAGATACAGTTTGCTGACTTTCAAATGGCTTTCACTCTAGGGGGAGTAGGTCTTTCTTTAACTGTAGATTCACTTACATTTTACATGGTTCTCCTAGAGCAAAGTCATAAAACCATGGACAACTAGTCATCATTTCTACCTTAGAAATAAAGGTTCTGTATATACAAATACTTGGTTTTTTTATTTATCAGTGTATTTAGGTGAAAAGTTTTTTAAATGCCCAGTTCATTTAAAAAATTCTGTGTCAAAAATTATATCTTTCTTATTTTAACTCATACCTATTAACTGTTTTCTAATATGATCCAATCTAATCCCCACTTATTAATCACCTACTATGTGTGAAATGCTGGGTATACAAAGACAAAAACCAAACAGTATCTGTCTTTAAAGTGCTTACATTCTTAGCAGGGTGGTAGGTGGGATGATGGATTACTGCATAGAAATGGAGAACTACATATATGTACATTCGAATCTAGAATTATGTATATGTATGGCATGTATACCATTTGTGCAAGAGCATTACCAGATAAGTGGACCTGGAAAGACTTCTCAAAGGAAATGGCACATGAGCTAAGCCTTGAAGAAAGCTAAGGATTCTAAGAGGCAAAAGTAAGGAGGGACAGCATTTCAGATATGAGAGATGGCCTGTGTAAAGTTACGGAAGCAGAAGTTGAATGCTGAGTTCAGGGAACAGCAACTAGGTCAGTATGGAGGAAACATGGTGAGCCCAAAGGTGAACCAGATTGTGAAGAACTCTAAATGACAAGCTAATGAATTGATTTGTTATCCTAGAGACGACAAGGTGACACACAGAAAACTCACGAGCTAGGACGTGGCACAGTCAGGCTTATCCTTTGGGGAAACAACTTGGAAATTGGGTAGAAGGTGGATTTGAGGAGGGAGAGAAGAGGAGACATTGAGGGTCCAATTAGAAGGCTCTTGCCATCGTCGAGAGCTGAGTGCAGGAAAGCCAGAACTAGTACAATGGCAAGAAATGGATGGATAAGATAGATGCCACAAAGATAGACTAAGACTTCACAAAGGATGAGATTTGGGGCATGAGGGGAAATGAAGAGCCCAAGAAGACTGAAGGATGACAACCTAGGGGACATGAAAGAAGGTGCTAGATCCATTAGGTGAAGCAGCTGATGTCTGCAGGCTCATGAACGAATGATACTTTGAAATATAGCTTATGGAGCCATCTTGACAAACAAGGACACATAGAAACAACTGAACAATTCAATCCCTTTTGACAGACCTGTTCAAGACTACCGGTGCAATTAGCCTGCTTTCCTACCAAACTCATAATGCTCATTCTTACCTTCGTACTTTTCCTCCAGTTTGTCCCTTTGCTCAAAATGCCCCCTTCTTCCTTTCTGCCTGATCAAACCCCAGGTGTACTTTCAGGACCCTGCTTCAGCTCTCCTCAAAGGTTTCCATGGTGGCACTAGCCTACACTGTGCAACAACCCTCTCTTAATAAACAGCAGATGAGCTATAAGAGGTAGTGAGTAGCAAACTGGTTTCCAATCCAGGCCAGTGGATTTTTCACTGAGCCACACTTACTAAAAAGCTAGAGAATGGAAATCAAAGACAGAAACGTGTAAAAGAGTCAGGTTAGGAACTGCTGACTATACCACTGTAGCATACTCTCTCCTTCTAACCAGTAACCCTATGTACCCGAAGGTAGTGTGGATGTGCTTATAAAAAAAATCCATTCTACCCAATCCCAGGAGTGTTGTCAGATCAACTTCAGGGTCCAGCATTTTCTCTGCACTTGCCATCAGATATTGTAGCATCCCTAGCCCCTGGCACTAGGAGATAAGCTGCAGCAGGTCATCTGCCTCTCTTTGGTCTACACTGAGTTGGCAGCACTGGGGTGGGTAGAAATGCCAAGTCCTATTTAATTCTGCTTTGTTCTTTTTCCTTCTCCTGATGCTGATGTTATCGCTTTTGCTTTTTTCAAGCAATATACTGTAAAGAGAAGCAAATGCTCATCTCAGCTTCCCCTTGTCAGAATAAAAGGTTCTTTTCAGACTGATTAGTCACAATTATAATTCAACGCTCATCCCTAATTCAGAACACTTGAAATCTAAGAGTCACAAATAGCAGAGCTGTTGACATGAGGAAGAGTATAAACAGAGCAAACATCATTAGATTTGCTTCAGGAAAAAGAGCAGGGGCAAACATCTTTTCATGAAAAAGAGAATGAGCAAGTTATTATAACAGAAGGCCAAGTTATGTCCAAATTAGGTAGATTCAATGATTTATAGTAAAAATCGATCTAGACTTATAGACTACATGAAGGCATACAAATGGCCAACCAGCAAATCATGCTTTGTTTATTCAACTGACATCATCATCCAGTGTTTGTATCCCTTAGGTACCAACGGGATGGTGTTTTGCTTTGTTTTAGCTCAGGGCACATTTACACATGGTATGTGCTTAGTAAATGCTTGTTGGCTGACTGACAACAGAAAAGAACAGCCCATAAACCTCCTGAGCCCAGGCTGCCCAAGCCTTCCCCTGACTCTTTGACTGCATTCTACCCTCTACTCTTGCTGAAATGGTTGAGGTTGGACATGACATTCCAGACATTTCTAGGAGTCATTCTCCCTGTTCTCCTTGTGATAGCTTCCTTTCCAGGCTCATTGAATATTGCTCCCCTTCCTACACTCTTTCCCCACTCCAATCTCTCCAGCACGTAGCTACCTAAGTGACTTTTCTTAAGCCCAGGTATGACCATGACACTTCCCATCTAGATAAACTCCAGTGGCTCCATATTAACTCTAGGACCAAATATGACTTCTTCTGTTTGGCTTTTCAAACTCCACAACCTGGCCCTAACCTATCTTTTCAGCCTCTCTGAACATTAAGCCCTCTATCCTTCAACACAGCCCTGCGAAGAGGTACTACAGAGATTATCCCCTCCATTTTACAAGTGGCTAAAAAGGTAAGGAAACATTAAGTGACTTGCCTATAATCAGATTGTAGCTATCAAATTTTAGGGGGCAGGTTTGAACCTCAGTCTTCCTGACTCCAGGTTTGACCTTACTCCATCAAGAACACAGCCATACACTATAGATTTTGCCTTTCTCAAAGTCCAATACATGTTTTCTGCCTTAACTATCCAGCAGCGTGATTGGTTAAGTCATTTAAGGAGGCATTTCATACTCCTAGTCATCGAGAGAAGCTGACAATTTTCTCAATCGAAGCAAGACTTTGCTAGCAGAAAAAAAAATTATGTAACTATGAGAATCCTTCCTCCTATGCATTAATCTGATGGCCAAGGGACAGCAATATGAGAATTTAGATGGCGATTTTTTTTCCTTAGAGAATAATAACAAAGTATATAACACAGAGTGCAGACAATCCCATCTTTGCTCCTGTGGGTTTCAGTCACCCCAGGTGGTTAGAATCACCACAGCAAAGGTTTTGAAGGTTTGGGGGGGGGGCTGGGGAGGAAGGAGTGAAAATAGTTGTATCCTAGCAGATAAAGTTATTTTAAGCAGCTAAGTGATGCAGTGGATAGAGTGCCAGACCTGAAGTCAGGGAGACTCATCTTCCTGAGTTCAAATCCAGCCGCAGACACTTCTTAGGCGGGAGAAAAAGGGAGCAACATGATTTTTGTGATGTCATATTCCATAACTTGCTTTCTCAAAATGCAAAGAATTATAGAGTAAATTCTATTTCATATGCAGCCATCAAGTAGTCAGTGTTCAAGTAATAGCCACTTTATTGGCATAGCAAGACCAGTGCCCATAATGAAGTTCAATAGAATGGGACAAAAAGGTCATATTGCATATGAAAATTGAACTTGGTGAACAAATGGTCAAGAAGAGAAAAAATGACTTTGGGCAATATTTTTACACTCTAGTATGAATGAAGTAGAAGTCATTACTATTATAGGCAGGCAAAGGTGCCATCATGATATTATAAATAGAATTACTACTGCTTTGTATAGCAGTGGCAAAGGTGATATATGTTGGCATCCTAATTAGAAATATAAGAATTATAGATTATTGAGATTAAATTTGCTCCCTCATGTTTTTCCAATTTTCTTTTAGATTGGGCAGAACTTGGGTAAAATATAGAATTAGCAAAGAGTGATAGCACTTACTCTACAAGTATTTCCAAACCTCCAGAATTGGGATCCATTCATCAATGCTAAAGGGTCTCATGTTCTCTTGGCTCGTAATGAAGTCATTCCGCACATTTAACAGATCACCACGTGGCCACATTTAACATTATCCTTTTTGTACTATACTTTTGAGAAATGAATCCTCCTTTGCTCCAAATGGTATGAGGGGACATAGAACAGAGGAAATTGTCTCATCAATTCAATAAGAAAAAGTGAACTCCATTTGCTAATGAAAGACACTTAGGACAGTAGAGATGTATCTCATTATTTAAAAGGGGGAAAATGGCAATACCTATGGAATGTTAGAGATAGTTGAAATTTTTTTTCCTGTCAATCTTATCTCTCAGCCTGCCTATGGACACTTTTAATGAGAAACCAAAATCTTTGAGTTCAAACTTATCCCTCCAACTGTGCATCATTTTAGAAAGTCATATTCATAATAACAACTATTTGATCAATTACGTATTATTTTGGACTAAACTTCTAAAGCCTTTCACAGTTAATATAGAAATGACACATGTGATACTTATTTAACTATTTAGGCATTTGTTTAAATAAATTACTAGAAAGAAAGAAATATACGTTAAAGTTGGTGAAAACAAAATGAGTTATAACCAGATGAGTCAGCAGTAAGCAACCTCTTAGGAAGTATGCTCTCTATACTTTAATAGTCACGTTCCATGTAATCCAATTATAAAAAAAATTCACAATCACATCTGGATTTGGATAAGGAGGAAATATAATTCATATGTGTCACATAATGCCAGAAGGATATTTCAAATTCAAATTCAAACTTAGAGAGATAGAACATTTCTCTTTCTGACCAACCACCTCTCTTTTTGGCAATTTATCTGAGAGACAGGATTCATGAACATTATGTCTTCGGGAGAATTTTTTTCTTTTTCTACAGCTGTGTGGAGGATCGATTGGAAAGAGATGAAACTAGAAACAGAGAGACCAGTTAGGAGGAAATTGCAAGAGGAACTGAGGGAGGGTATGAACTAGGTGAGGAGCTGTGTGAGTAGAAAGAATGTGATGGGCAGGGGAGAAGTTGAAGTGGTAAAATGGACACGATAAGAGAGGAGAAATGGGAAGGAGCCAAAGATAACTACCAAGTTTTGATCTTGGGGCACTGGAAGGATAGTGGTTCCTCCAAGAAAAATAATTAAATTTGGAGGTGGGTTAGGGGGTAAGATAATGACTTCTGTGGAAATGTTGAATTTGAAAGCCCAAATAGAATAGGAGGAAATGTCCAGCAGGCAACTTGTGATATGGGACTATACTCACATGCATGCATGCTATAAAAATCTAAAAGGCGATATTCTATAGGTTAACTCACCTAGAATATTCTATAGTGCTATGTCCTGCTGTAATTTTACAAAATCATCATCCGAGATAATCGAACGGTTAGCCTAAGACAAGGCAAAGATTTCAGTGACTTACTTGTAGGTTTATGCTAGGCAAAATTGTTCTCTGTTGTCCTCTAATGTTTTTCTACAAAATTTATCCCCTTTTTCTTATTCGGTATCCCTTTCATTTCTACCTTCCCATACCCTCCTTCAATCTCCGAGTGATTTACTCTTAGCTGGCAACTAATCCGCAGAAGGAATAACTGTTTAAGGTCTTAACTCCTTCCAGGGTATTTACACTTCGATAAAGCCCTTTAAAGCAGAGTAATAAATCTTGAAGGGAGTCATGTTAGGCAATGGCTCTCCTGGTTTCAGGAAGTTCCCTTTGGACTCCTCTAATCATTCTGAATAGGGGCTTCATTGAGGATAAATAAGTGCATCAGTGACATAAACGAATAATAACTAAGAGAAAGGAACAAATTGGCAATGATCATAAAATCACGTGTTTGAAGGAACCTCTGAAATACAATTTCCGTAAGGGTCACACATGCTTACAATCATTATGCCTTTGGGTCTGGAGGACATTTGCTTCTTCAGAGTCAGTGATGACTTTGGTGTCTCCATTCCAGCAAAATACAACTACTTCTCAAAATGTAACTGTGGTCCTGCCTTCCAACCTCCTTGCCTTCTACAATGAATTCATTTTCTTATCTCTCTAGCCCTTAAATGGAATGCTAGGAAAGTGAGATAAAAGTGAGAGAATGCATTTAGTGTTAGGGTTAGTGCTTTGCAAACTTCAAAGTGCAATATAAATATCAGCTATTATTATCATTGTCATGTCCATGTTTTAAAGTTGTCTCATTTTTTATCATCTATTCAAACAATGGCTTTTAAATTTGAATTTCTGAGGCTTGATATGTAATTGGAATAACACATCTTGCTGAGACATTTTCTACCTGAATTAGCATACACTGAAAAATACTTTTATTCCCTTTCACAATTTTTGTTGTTCATTAAGCTGTGTCTCTTGAATTACATTATGTAGTGACTTGTGGAGCTGCATCTCATAAAATTGACTTCAAATACTGTGATTCTCTTCCTGAAACTCATAGTTAAATATAGTAATAATTACCCAGCTTATGTTAACTATATTCATTTCAGCTACAAAAATTGACACATATTTGTTTCTTAACTTGATGACGTAACCTTGGGCAAGTCAATTAACCTCTGTATGCCTCAGTTTCTTTATCTGTCAAATGAGGGGGTTATACTTAATGGCCTCTAAGGGCCCTTCCAACTCTAAACTTATGATACTATTTTTTTCATTTTAGGTTTAAGATATTTTGATGTGAGTTTTGTTACAATGTACAAACGGAATTCTAATTTGATTTCTAAAGCTGGTCCAAGTCTTCCAGAAGAAAATGAACTGAGGACAGGAAGGAAACACTCTGCTGGGTTTTTTTTAATGGTGCCAAATGAAGAAAAAAGCTAAAGACAAGTGCTATAAAGAGGAGTCTGCGAAGATCCATAAAAGAGTTGCAGAGGTTGGCCCCAAAACTGCCAAAAATCAAAATCAAATCATCTTCTTTTGCTTATGTGGAAATGTTCATGTACCAGACATACTAAAGTAATCAAATGGATACACGATGTCATCATTTCAGAAATTCCCTCCGACCTTGAAAATAACAACCCACCCATTCCATGCTTTCTTGTGCTAGTCTTCTCCATGTTCTCCCCAAAGGTCACCGTGACAGGGTCAGTCTGCCTGCTAAAGGGCTTGTTCACTTTCTCCTGATGTTCCAAGGGAGCACTCTGGCTGTCCACTTGTCATCCCTCTCTCTTACCATGTGACCAGCCCATCTTTCCTTCTATTGTACAACTCCTCCATGATAATTTTTACTCCCATTCTTCTTAAGAGTCCCTAGCTATGTATCTCAGTCTACTTATGCCTATCATGCTTCCCTCCATTGCCTTTTGTGTGACACTGATAATCTGTTCTTCAGAGACATGTTCCATGTCTCACTGTCACGTAGAAACATGGCTAAAATTTTTGTACTGGGAAAAAGGGGCCTTTGCTTTCATGAGAAGCTTAGGATCAGGAAAAAAAGGCTCACTAAATTCCTAAAACCAATCTAACTAGTTTTCCTCCTTTTTAATTCTTGGCCTTGCTTGGTCTTTCCTCCTTATTCATTCAACATGCATTTGAAATATTTTCTATATGGCAGAACTCTGCGCTAGGTAATAAAGGACTTGCAAATATAAACAAGGCAGACAAATATAAACACAAACTAGTAAAGGAAGAAAAGAATACCAAAAAAAAACCCAAAATAAAACATGGTAACTTTTGTGAGTTTTAAGGGGAGAAGGCTAATTACTACCATTTGAGGGAGATCCAGGACATATTCATGGAGGACATGGTAATATTTCAACATGTAGGCAAGCAGGTGAGGGGGAGGAGATTCCAGCATATAGCAATGGCACAGAACCACAGAAGGATGGGCAAAGATCTGTTCATCAACAGAATATGTAGCCCATCCTCCATTATTAGGTGAATAGTGCCAGAAATTGTGCATAGAATTTTCTCACTGTATCTGTATTTTCTGATTACTGTGGACCACATAATTACTGCACCCTTTCAATTGGCACTAATCAGGAATTAAGAAATAGGATCAACTTTGTAAAGTGCAGATGTCCACCCTTACTAATTAGAGGGCATTTTCCAAAGAGGTAATTTTAAAAAGAGGTAATTCTAGACCTTTCTTGATTATCCTCAGACAACCTTATAATCCAAGCATTGATGGTTAGGAAGCCAAGCAGTGAAATAACAATGTTGATTATAATTCACCGTTCTTTTATTTTCATGAGATGGGCAGAAAATTCAGTGTTCCAATTCTGTATCATCAGGATGTCTATGGGGGGGGTGTCTTTTCAAAAGGGGAAGGAGGTAAGAAGGTGAAGTGATCACTTACAGGAGTGAAGCACAAAAAGCTGAAGGCTTTCTTAGATGGTAGACTTCTAAGACCATCTGTACCTCACGCCTAAAAAGGTTTTTTTGGCAAGTAAATTAAAGAACTCAAAACAATATGAAAACTATGAAGGTGTCAATGGGAAAGATAATTTACAGTATTGCCTAGATAAAACTGAAGAAAAACCCCTCATATTCCTATGTAGATTTGCCTTAGGAAATCATTATTTTTCTTTATGTGTCTATAATATTCTACTAGGGACATTACAGAATGTATTATTTTCTACACAAAGTCTCTTCTACATGAGGACAGATTCAAAGAGGTTTCCCGCTTGGGACCTCACCGGGACCAGACAGAACAGTAACAATGCCACCACCACATTACTAACCATTGAGTGGAGTGGATTTTCTTCTTCCATAGACTAAAATCTAAATCACTCTCCACTGCGGGATTCAGTTAGCCTTATGCACCAAGGAAAAGTCTATTTTAAACATTTTCTGATGCAACCTATCCCTTGAGAAGATGGCACCATGACTTGAAAATACAGCATGTCTCCTGCAGTTAGAATTTTTTAGTATCTGCTGCCAACAGAATGCTATGAAATTATTTTTTGCCAAATTAGACAAAAAAAGTTACTGAGCAAAGTATCATGGCTACAAAGAGTATGTAAAAAAGATGGCTCAGAGTAGCCAGTCATACAAAGAGTATTGGTTACCTTTGGATGGTCATACAACACTGTTTGTGTTATGAATTGTGACCTAGCATTTCATCCAAAGTATTTAACCAATGTTGTTGGATTGCTTTATCAGGGTAATGAAAATGTCTTGAAGGTAGATTTTTTTGGTCTTTCTTATACTTGGTGCCTGGCACATAAATGCAGAAAGGGGTAAAGGTATGACATGTATATTCCTGCTTAAAACACAGTGTGACTCCAATGTGGAATGGATTTACAAATTATTGTGGACAGAAAGGGATAAAGGTATGAAATGTATATTCCTGTTTAAAACAGTGTGACTCCAATTTGGAAGATAGTATTTTTAAAAGTCAGCTGCAATATTTGAAATCCTACTTTATTTAAACAATAAGTATGGGTTATGGCTATCCATTAGCTTTGGTGAAGATGAATGGACCTCATATATCTACCAGGAGCAGTGCCTGGCCTATTAAGGAATAGTTAGTAAGCCTGACAAACCCATTGAGAAATTAACATTTCTCTGGTCATATTATATACTCTGAATACCAGTCAAAGTAGGTTTAGGATGTTTTTTGTTGTGTCATTTCAGTTGTGTCTGACTCTTCATGACCCCATTGGAGGTTTTCTTGGCAAAGATATTGGAGAGGCTTGCCATTTCCTTCTCCAGCTCATTTTACAGATGAGGAAACTGAGGCAAACAGGATTCAGTGACTTGCCCAGGGTCACACAGCTAGGAAGTGTCTGAGGCTGGATTTGAACTCAGGAAAATGAGTCTTCCTGACTCTAGGCCCAGCCCTCTATCCACTGTAGCACCGCCTAGGTTTTAGCATCTTTCTTTTTTGGGCTTTACTGATACCCTTCTCACTCTGCTTGACTTTTTGAAGCTCATTATTTACATAACTAACTGATTGGGAGTGGCTAGATAGTTGTTACCACTCCGATTTTTCTTCAGGAATAATGAATGTGTACCCCACAACCCAGAAGCCACCGCTAAATAACTTCACTAAATCCAACTTGATAATTTCGGATTTTCATGCAATTAATTATGACCTTCATTAAAAAAAATTCTTGGTAATCAAGAATGCACAAAGCTATATAACTCCTAATTACATGTTCAATTTGAATATGTTGAAAATTTTCACAAAGAATCAGCTCCACACCAGCTACTGATGACAGTTTTTCAGGATTATCTTATTTTTTTTTTATAAATGTCTACACTTCCAAAGTTGTTCCTTGAAAGAAAAAAATTGCATGAACCTGACACAAAATATAATAAGCTCACAGTAATGAATATAATACACTAAGTATATGGTAGCTTACTTTGGGCACCAACTCCTTAAGTGCTGTTTAGTAGTAACTCATTCTTTTTATTATTTCTTGATCTTTTCTATTTGTTATGAACTTAGGAATCTACATTTTTTTTTTGAGACAGATTGGCCTAAATCACTTGGTGCCATTTTTGCACATATAGACACATTTTAATTTCGGTCATTCTAAGTCACAAAATCTGAATGCCAGAATGAAAATTCAATGAAAATGGCAACTTCATACATTGATAGAACACCATGCTTCCTTGAGAACTTAGACCCAACATGACTTCTGGCTCTACCACCAGAGGCCAAATTGATTTCCTGAACCTTTTCCCAGTGCTCTCTTCTTGAATTCAAGCCAATGTTGAATTCTTTTTGTCCATCCAGTTAAGGGTGTATGTGTGTGTGTGTGTGTGTGTGTGTGTGTGTGTGTAAGAATCAGCCCCCCAAAGAGTAAGAATTTATAGTAGTGGCTCTGACAGGGCTGACTTTGTGCTCCATTCTAGCATCTAGGGAGTTGGGGAACTGGATGGCAGAGAGGTTTGATCAGTAGCCATAGTCTGGATCTGGGCATCAAAGGCACAGGGAGATTTGGGAATACCTCTGATAGTATGAGACTCTTTTCCTTCCATTATTTTTCCAGCTGGATTTCCCTACATTGTGGCTAATTATCTCTTACTGCAGTTGTCCGACCCTATGTTACTTGATTATACAAGTAGAGTTTGATTTTCCTTTTCTAAAAATTAAACTTCTAGAAAATGATTTATCATTTTCACAAAAAAAAAACCCCTACCTATCTGGCAAGTTTTGTTATAAAAGATTTTTAAAAAATTAATCTACCTATCTTTCTCTGATAACTTAAAATGAATTTACATGTTAAAAGAAATGTTTTATCCTCAAGACAAAATCTGTGATCCTTAGGACTATTCACTTTTATAGTCTTTCTGCTTCTTACTGTTAAATTGGCCTCTTGTATTTATAACAGTGAATTATTAAGCAGCCTCTGTGGGTACTTCATAGGTTTTAGGTTGTTTTAATCTTGCCATCTTGAAATAAATCAGTCCTCCGTACTATTCAGTCTATTTTCTTGTGGTGTTGCCAAGTATCTGACCTGGCAGAGGGAGGACAGTGTCTAGAACTAAACAATGTTCTGGAAATCAAATTTTGGGGAATCAGGCAAACATTTCTCATAATTATGCCTATAGATCATGCTAGAATTAATGTCTGTACAACTATAAAATCTATCTCATAGATTCAAAAAAGATATAGAGATTACCCATCTTTTCTATCTTAATACTTCCTGCTACCAAGTTAATTTCATTGTATGTCACCTGTAAATCTTTTGAAAACTCAACCCCTGATATGATACTTAATTAGAAAAAGATAACTACCTTTATCAAAGATTTCTCTATTGTCCCACATAGCCATGGTGTTCAATAAACCAAGTAACTCTCTTCCATGCTTTCAAGTAGACTTAATTCATATGTATATGAAGCTAATGAACTGGCCTGTCATATGACCAAGTCTTCTGACAATAGAATTGTTGTCTCATAAGCTGTATGTGAGACTTGTAATGGCTGAAATGATTGCATTGACCATGCAACTACAAGTTATTTAAGTCATATAACCCCAGCTTTGAAGAAAAGTAGTAAAATTGGATTGATTTTTCAGCTAAATTTCAATTCATTCTTTTAGCTTGTTTTCCCAAAAGAGTGACTATATGGGAGATAATTCTGTTTATTATAATTTAGGCTAAGTAAAATTTGACCATACTAAACTTAGGTCTTCATTTATTTCTCTGAAAATAAAAAAATGAAAAATACATTTGGGCAAAATGGTGTATGATGTAAAGGTTTAACTCTCTTGAGTCAATTCTACTAAGATTACTTAATACCCAGACACAGCATGGTATAATGGAAAGATCACAGGACTAGGAGTCAGGAAACCTGCCTTGTGGATCTACCATTAACTATTACCAAACTTGAGATGGGAATTATTAAGGTGAAGTTATTAAATCAAGTGTTAAGACTCAGTTGTGTAATATATATTCCTACAGAAAACCTTTAGAAAACTGGCAGAGGGGGTCAAGGCCCCTAGGCTCATATAGCTTTCATTAACTTGTTGGACCTTGGACAAATCACACATACCTCTTTTTGGGGCCTCAGTTTCTTCATTTTTTAAATGAGGACTATAACTAGACGATCTCTGAGGTCCCTTTAAGTATTCTATGTAGTTTGAATTAAAAAAAATAATTCAACCACAGAATTTGATATGATGATGTCCTAGAGTAATGAACTCCATAGCTGGGTATACGGTAGCATGTGTGAATTTATAAGGATGTTATAATAGCACTCACAATCGGCCTCAATTGGTGCCATTTCAACTAAATGCCATTTGTTAAGAACTCTGCCCCTTGACTATTTCCATCACACATTCTTAGCAACCAGCCACTCATTTCCCTCTGTAATGACTTTTGCTCCCAAACAAAACCACTAATTGCCAAATTAAAGTTAGAGAGTGTCTGAAAGTGGACTGTCTGCACGAAGTCTTACTAAATATGAAGTTGAGAAATGTAATAGGATCCCAATTTCCTTCCCTCCCATTAATATTTCCAGTAGATTTAGAGCACAAATTTGTTTCTTGACTTGGAGATATTATTTATCTAGCTGTTTCATTGTCTCATCAATTTAATCTAATCATAGCCCTCTTAACATCTCTTCCATTCAAAACAGCCACCCTTTTATATAATATATGTGAATAAATGAGAGTTAACAGCTATATTTTTACTAAGGGTGTCTGAGGAGAATATAAACCACAAGAGCCAAGTTTGAGTGGGTTGTGCATTTAACAAAACCCCAAGATAAAAATTCTAGCCTTTCTACATGCGTAGTGAGGAAAGCATAATTTAGTACAGCAGTAAGAATGTACTCACTGTCTGCTGTCAGTAGTAAATCAGTAAGTAAGATAAGGGGAAATATCAGAAAGAAACTTACTTTAGAGGCAATTTTGGCCATTTCTTTCAACCTTCTTCTTGAGAAAGGGGTATAGAGAATTCTTTGCAATTTTGGGGGAGGTGTAATTTATTAGAAATCTAATTCAACCTCCATTCGACCATACACAGGATTATTTAACTGGGGGAGGGGGCATAAACTATCAAGACTTTGGGAGGGGGACTTCTTTTTAAATTATTTTGGGGCAGCTAGGTGATGCAGTGGATAGAGTGCTGACCCAGGAGCCAGGTGGACCTGAGTTCAAATCCAGACGCAGACATTTACTAGCTGTGTGACCCTGGGCAAGTCATTTAACCCTATTTGCCTCTGTTTCTTCATCTGTAAAATGAGTTGAAGAAGGAACTGACAAAACACTCCACTATTTTTTCTGGCCAACTGTGGAAATTTATACATCCCTCTTTATCCCCACACTGACAAAGTGAGAACTTTCCAAGAAAAGTGAAAGCACTTGGGAACTCCTAAGTGCTAGATAAATATTAGCTATTAAAATCATTTTATTATTATTACTCTTCTGTCAAATTTTAAAGTATTATTGTGCATATGTACAATGCCTTTCTAGGTCCTAGTATGTGGTTAGTTTCCCTTTATCTGTCTTCTCCATCACCCAGTTCCCTCTACAACATGCCTGTCTACCCTTGCAATAGGATAACTTCCGGTCTGGTCTAGATTCCTTGCTGTAGTTTCTTTGCAACTGCATTGATAGATGCCACTGACTAGCTATGTGATCTTGGAATCTCGGTCTCTCTAGCTCACTCTTTCCTCATCTTGGATACTAGTTGAAATTATTTTCCATTATTATTATCATTTCCCTATTATTATTTTCCCTATAATCTTACAAAAATGATTTTCACTCTTACAAAAGAGAGAAAAAATTGTTTAATAGTATAACTTCCTTTTAGGACATTCACAAAGTCTTCACAAACTTCGTCTTGAAAATATTCCCAGAGTCCTATTAAAATAAATGAATCATTTATAGTTTTATCCAACTGCAGAAAGTGAGATTCCATTGTATATATTTGCATTACCCCAAAACATTCTAATCTGGATAAGTATTCAGATCAAATGTATGAGGAATTGTTTATTTGAAGATTGCTAATGGTATATATACCAATCTTTCCCAAGATTCTTGCAATAAATTAGCTTTACTGTATCCATTCACGTCACTGCAGGAAAAAAAAAATCCCTTTGAAAATCCTTTCTTTCCAACAGTGGACTTATTACCTTCATTCACTTGAGACTCGACAGCTGGAAATGAATTCCTACTCCCCTTATCTAAGTTACTTTCTTCCTTTTTTCTAGTGATATGCCACTAACCCTAACCATATTAAGCCTAGTGATACTGTGCCTTTGTACTAACTGTTCCCCAGGCCTAAAATATTTTGCCCCACTCACCTCTACCTCTTGGTTTCCCTGGATTCTACAAGACTCAGCTCAAGAGCCATCCTCTACTGGAGGCCCGTCCCAGTTCTTGCAATTGTTGGTGCCTTCCCGTCTTAGGTTCCCGTTGATCTCCCCTGGATTTATCTCATATGCTCCCCTGTGTTGTTTCCTCCTTTGGAACATGTGAGTTCCTGGAGGGGAGGGGCTATTTTTGTATTTCCTTCTATCACTCACACTTAGCAAGTGCTTGGCACTTGTGGACTAACTGACTCCTCGAGTCTCACCGCACTTGGAAACATTCACTGATATAATAAGAGGGAGGGAAAGGAGAAGGGAGCAAACGCTGATTAAGTTCCCACCATGTTCCAGGAAGTGTGCTAAGTGCTTTAAATATTCTATCATTTTATATTAAATAGACATTTATGGAAATATCCTCATCTCCCTAACTTTCATCAATTAATTGGACTTACTGGTATCAATTTGAAATTTAATGGACTAAAGTAAATGAAAAATTGAAACAGCAAAAATAGAATATGATCAAGTTGAAGCGTTAAGTATTCCTTCTAAAGAAAGCCAAAATCCATTTTTTCCTGGTATAAAATCATGTGAGTATCATAAGAACAATCATAAGGGATAGATACAAAGAGAGGTTCTCACCTGAAACAAACAAGCACAGCATGGATTTTGGTTTCCAAAAGATTTCATTTTAAGGCAGAATGGTGTAATGCTCATTCCCAATTTTAAGCTTGAAATGTGCTCATTGTGTATTCTCCTTTAAATAGGACCTTGTTGTTCAGCTGTTTTTCAATCATGTAACTTTTTGTGACCTCATTTGGGTTTTTTTAACAGATGAGGAAACTGAGGCAAACAGGGTTAAGTGACTTGCCCAGCGTCACACAGCTAGGAAGTGTCTGAGGGGCAATTTGAACTCAGGAAGATGAGTCTTCCTGACTCCAGGTGTGGTACTCTATCCACTTCACCACCTCACTGAACCCACCTATGATTTATCTGTCTGTCTGTCTGTCTGTCTGTCTATCTATCTGTCTATATAGTGACCTGTCTTTCTCTCTGTCTCTCTCAGTCTTTGCACAAGACCTTTCAAAGAAGGGCTCAACCTCATAAAAGTTTTTTTCTGAAAGTTTTTGATAAAGGTAATCTAACACTGCCTATTCTAATACCATATGCTATCTTTGAGAGACAGGAGTACATAATGGCAAGAAAGACAGACTAACTAATAAAAGTCTCCATTCAATTCCTATCTGTGACTTTGGGTGAGTCCCTTAAACATTCAGTGCCCTAAGGAACTCGCTAATATTCTGAATTTCAAATAGTGCTGATTTGCATTTGCAGAGGGGGTTTTCGCATCAAAAGTTCTCCATAAAAATGAAATCATAAGTCTAGTCTAAAAGAACAGTTGTCTTTCAGTTGTCTGTACATTGTAAAAAATTCTACTCTAGGAAATTAGACCCTGCACAATATTCCATAGTGAGAAAGTCTGATCAATTACTAGTTCAAATATCGTAAAATGAAACAACATACTTTGCTTTGTAACAGCTCCCACAAGGGTTTTTAATTCCAGATGTTCAGATAGGACTCCTTTGTCTGCAGCCTTTAATCACACACAAACACACACCAAAAATACCTGATGAGACTTGTAACTGTGAGTGAGGCAGGAAGAAAAACTGCCTAGGAAACAAGCTGAGGAAGGGTGCTATACCCCTTCATCTCTGCCAATAAGAAAGAAAACAGGTGGAGTTTCATTGGAGATCATGCCACAGACCAAAGAAACCAGGAATACACGTGTCCAAAGGATACATAGATCAAAATGATAGAGCAGATCAAAAGCCAGAAATAAGCAAAGACAATATGAATGCACATGGTTTGGGATTTTTTCCAAATATATCTTACAATGAAAAATAACTTCTTGCTGTCTACTTCAGAGTAACCAAAGGAAGATGATCACTTTGGGAATGGGTGAAGTGTGGAATTTCAGACCTGCCCAATACTGAGTATGGGGAAGATGTGACGATACAACTTCCGGACTTAGGAAATTTTCTTGTTGTTGTTTCAGTCGTATCCGACTCTTCGTGACCCCATTTTGGAGTTTTCTTGGCAAAGATACCAGGGTGGTTTTCTATTTCCTTCTCCAGCTCATTTTACAGAGGAGGAAACTGAGGCAAAAAGAGTTAAGTGACTTGCCCAGGCTCACAGAGCTATTAAGTGTCTGAGACTGGCTTTGAACTCAGGCAGATGAATCTTCCTAATTCTAAACCCAGTGCTCTGTGCACTGTAGCGCCACCTAGCTGCCATGATCTATGAAGACACCAAAAGAACCATGAAGTTGGTTTTTCCATTCTCATTAATATATATATATATATATGTATATGTATATGTATATGTATGTATGTATATGTATATGTATATTTCCTCTCCCAAATTGTAAGGTTATATTAAGAGTCAATTTATAAATTTGTCCTCATTTTATTTTCTAAATTCAATGAAACGTATTTTCTAAATTCAATGAAATGTACAGAGCAAACTTTAGTTTTAATGTGATTACTTTCTGGTTTTAATTGAATCTATTACTTAATAAATGCAAAAAAAAATCTTGACTAGCTTATAAGGGACTTGGCTAGAGCTCTGCTAAAGGGCCTCCAGCACAATGTAGTTCATCTTTATTTGACACACCATTGCCAAGGGCATGTGTAAACTGCCCTGGAATGTGTATGGAGCCAGCAGGCCCACTCACATTATTCCCAAATTATAGTTACTTCAAATGTGCTGCTAACTATTCTGTGCTCTAACAAGCTCTGGAGGAAAGCTAGAATGGTCCACAAAGTCACAGAGAAGTCCCACTAATGAAATTAAACAAACAAAAAGCAGAAAACGTGTTTTTGTTTTGTTTCATTTTTTCTTGTTTTTGTTAATGTGGACCCCTTTGGCTAATCTTTAAAGGCAATGTGCATGGATTGTTCAGCACAAAAAGCTTTTAACTGCTTTATATTGTCTACAAAAGACCCAAAGAATCCATACAGACCATCAAACATGTTGAACATGTAACTAACTGAGTTTTCAAAAAGCTAAGATCCTATCACTTAACATGTTTGAACTTTGCCTGAAAGTTAATTTAAAACAAGTCACAAGGAATGTGTAATCATGTTCTTTCAGAGAATGCACCAATTCTTTTCTTCAATACATATAATAAGAGTCATTTTAATCAGGGACAAATCTCCTTTTCTTTCTATAACATATAGCTCTCTCTTACTCTTCCACCCCATACACACTCTAAGAATTCTGGTTATTCAGTAAAGTATATTTTAAGTAGCAATATGTAAAAGCTTTGGAGTGGGCCAAATGATACAAAGTTATGCAAATGTTTTGACTTTTCATTTCTATTGATTCCTAACCAGCTTGATGTGCTAATGTAATTGCTTTAATGGACAATTTTCTACAGCTTGTAAACGAATCAATCCATCTCCCCCCACAACCCTTCTTTCCCTCTTTCCTTTCTTCTGTCTCCTCTCTCTCTCTCTTATTCAAACCCGTATTGATTCTACTATTGCCTTTTAAAACCAAGATAATCCTTTCGGGGACCTTCAAATGTAATTTTTATACTCCATGTAAGTGACACCGGGTGAGTTCCACCATTAGCTGAATGCCAACTGACCTTGACAATTTTGACATTTTAAACAGACAGTTGGCCATGATTGACTCACCAGACAATTTGGCTCATTATTTATAGTGCTATCTCTTACTGAAACTATTTGATTCTGACCAGGGAAGTTTTTTATCTGCTAGTGAACAGCAGAGTGATGTGGACCCCTACTGAATCACAAAGTCATCTTTTCTTTTATAGTCCCAAAGCAACTGGCTTTCACTTTCTACTCATCTACCTGTAGGGCTGCTGTGTGAGACATTCTGGGGGTGATAGCCTGGACAGAATGAAGTTACTACTCTTTGCATTTAACCTAAACCAGTGTTGTACTAAGATTCCCCCCCCAAACTAGTACTATCTTTCATCTCATTCAGCAAGGAAATCAATGTGGGCATCTCTTGAGTTAGGACACCAGTGTCGGTTTGAAAGAGACAATTGCAATATACCCATGATCAAAAGAAAAGTTGTGAGCCTGACTCTATAATAATTAAGGTGAATTACAGTAAAATTTAATAAGGTAAAATTACCCTGAAGTCACTGGGAACATTTTCTTGGTTAAAAGTGGAAAGCTCATCATTAGGACAAAATAGTAAAAACTTCTTTCCAGTAACTCTCTCTATAGTGATAAATGCTAATTAATAATTTATCTTTATCTTTCTTATCCTTGTATGTTTCAGTTAGAAATGTGTTGTATATACATAGTTATATCAATTACATGTTGTTATGTTAATATTTATTGTTCCTGATATATGTGTGTGTGTATATATAGACATGCATATATATAAATAACTATGTGTATATGTGTGTATTTATATGTTTGTGTGTATGTGTTTACACATGCATGTGTTGAACTCCATCTCCACTGATTATTTAGATGCTATCTGTTTTTCTATCAGCCAGTAAGTCCAAGACTAATCCTTTTTCACCTTTTTGGACCCATGAAAAACATCCTCAATAAAGCCAATAAAAACAAGGAAGAGGAAGTTGTAAATAATTCTGCCTCCATCTATACTGTGGCCCTGCCAAGCCCTTGGATTTTTATTATGTTTGCTTTCTTGTTAATATCTCATCCAATCTATTTCTTTGAATCTTTAGAAGACTTTCTTCCAGCATGCTTCAATGTCAGAAATTATTCACTATGCAATACTTCCATTTGGTTTTAAAGAACTCTTTTGTTTCAGAAAATGATCACTGGAATTAAAAAAGAAACTCTCTAGAAGAAAAATGATATCTTAACAAAACATCAGGAAATTTACTTATGAACAAAGTACTGTTAAGTCCATTTAGTCTAAGAGGAAGGGAAAAGGAGGGTGGGGAAAGGAAAGGGAAAGGGAAGGGATATTGTTTGAATCAGCAAAGAAACTCTCTTATAGTTTCCTATAAGATATGTATATATCCTATACAAGATATGGAGTACTTTGTTTTTAAAAATTTCTTCATGTTCTCCTAAATTAGAAATACCTTTAGAGGCAAGTGGTAGCCCGGTAGATAGAGTGGATGGAGTCAGGAAGACCTGAGTTCAAATCTAGCCTCAGAAACTTACTAGCTGTGTGACCCCAGGCATGTCATTTAACCTCTGTTTGCTTCAGTTTCCTCATCTGTAAAATGGGGATCATAATAGCACCCACCTTGTAGGGTTGCTATGAGGCTTAAATGGGATAATACTTGTAAAAGGGCTTAGCACAGTGCCTGACACCATAGTAGGTGCTAAATAAATGCTTCTTTAGCATTACTTATTCTACTTCAATAATAATGAATAGTGTAATTGCAGTATCATTCAATTCATACACTCCTAGACCAGAGGGCACAGCTAGGATCATCTAATCCAACTTCATTGTACATATAAGGAAATAAGACCTCTGTAACTGTCAGTATCTTAAAGATGTAAATTAAAAGCAAAAAAAAAAGTGTTCTTTTACATTTTTTCCCCTTATTTCTCTGTAAAAGTCAGTTTCAGAGTAAGCTCAGGAAAAGTCTAATGTAATTCTGCTGGATGACACAGTTAACAAGATGGACAATTAACTCTTTCAAGGTACAAAGGTAGCATTCAGTAATTGATAAATCAGGCCAGTAAATGGTACCCTTGTAGCCTGAATAAATTATTGATTGTAAGGTCTTCCAGGCCTCCCAGTGCCATGAAAATTGTGAATGCTCCATTAATCTGGGTGATTCTAAGGCTACAAAGAAGCCTACTTTGTTACAAGGAGACAGGTGGTACAAGCAAGAGTGTTTTTAAACAAAGAACCCACTAGCCACCATGAGTAAACTCCTTGGGAAAGGCAAATATCAAGCTGAAAGAGTCAGAAAGAGCAACTAAATAAGACTGCAAAAAATATTTGGTTGAAACAGTGATAAGAATGAGATTAGAGAGAATATTAGAAGAGAAACCAGGAGCAAATATTACTTGGGGATTGATTACAACTGTGTGTGTGATCTGATCAAACCACCTTTGAAGCTGTTCATTCAAAGGAGTGAGTGATTCTATCTCAAAGCCTTCAAAAATCCTCATAATGTGAGAGAGAAATAGTCGTATGCTCATAGCTCCAGATATGGAAGGGATCTTAGAGGCCTTCTAGCCCAAACCCACATTTTACAGATGAGTGAACCAAGGCCCAGAGAGGTACTAGTGACTGACCCAAAGTCTCACAGGTAGTCAGGAGGACAAAACTAAGAGTTTGAACCCAGGTCTTCTGCCTACGTGGCTCTAGCAATAGAACTTTTTCTGCTGTATCACGTGGCCTCCATAAGATGCCAGGCAGAGGCCTCATGAGACACGTTGCTAAATCAGTAGAACTTAAGTTTGGGTCTCTTTTCTAATGGGATAGTATTTCTGTGAGAACAGATATACTTTGAGTATGGGAATCGACTGAAAACACAACTGTAGAATTTGTGGGGAGAAAGTAACTACTCTTATATTGGGATGCTTTTTACTCTATTGATAAGGATCTCAGTATCCACCCCACCCCTGCCTTTGTATTTAAATAGAATTTCAACCTAAATCTGCATTTTTGCCTGCAAAAATGTGATTTTCCAAAACACTATAGGCAAAATGTGTTGGTGTTTGGGCAATGGTTCTCAAGCAACTGACTGTGTAGACACATCAGGCAGTGTGGTAGAGAGAGTGCATTCCTAGTGTAAAGACCTGGTTTGGATTCTAATTGTGGCACTCAATGCCCCCGTGCCCTGAAGCAAGTCATTCATTCCATTAGCATTGTTTTTTGCCCTCAACGGGATTGGACTAAATTAAGTCTAAGTTTTTATTACCTTTGCAAATTATTCATTGCCCTTTTCCAAACCTAGAAAAAGCCACAGGTTTAATGATGTACTTTAAGTCATATAATTTAAGCTGTTAAATACAAAAAAGATATAGATTCTATAAAAAAAAAAAAGATACCCACCAAATGTAGCCTCCAGGACTTCTCTCAGGGTGAATTATGTTGCAAGATATTGGTTCTTAAGAGAAAGATTTAAACACAAACGCATTTGGTTTTCTGCTTATCTTATCTTAGGGTTTAAAATTTTCAAGTGAAATCTCTTAATATTGCTCCAGTTTCAATTACAAAATTAATCTTTGAATCAAGTTCAAACCCCTGAAATTTGAGTTTCTCTTTAGGAGAGGATGATGGTGTGGCAGAAGTGATAGATTTGAGAGAGATAGGATGGGTAGTACTTAGACATTGATTGGCAGCAGAGGGTGAAGGAGAGAAATCCTTGCCCTCCCCTGGAGTGTATGGTGTGTTCACATCACACCATTTACAGAAATCCATTGAGTTACCATTTCAGATCCTAAAGTTAAATCGTTCTTACCTGAAATTAAGCACCCTGCACATAGATATCACCAACTAGCTTTCTTTCCTTGCACCAAATTAGACTTGGTCTTTAGTAAGATAATGACTTGGACTCCAGAATGTAAATAATTCATATACTTTTAAAGTTTTAAAAGTAGAAAACAGATACATATATTTTCTTCATCGATGTCAAGGATATTTAAAAATTCAATACTAATTACATGAAAAAACATCAAGGTACTTCTATTGCTACCAAGCTTAGGTACAATTATAGTGAAAGATAAGGGGGAAAATACATAGAGCTCTGGAAATTAAGAGACCTGGCTGGGTAGAGGGGAGAAAAGGCTAGTTTCTTCAAGGGAATTCATCATTTCATCTTTTCAAGGGGGAAAAAACCCCCAAAATTTAACCAAAACCCTAACCACTGGTTCCAAATCTTTCAAGTATGAAGATCCCTTTTAAGATGAAAAAAAAAATTCACAGATGCCCTCAATATGATGGCAATCATTCTATTAGTCTGAGTAAATTCTATTGGTCTGAGAAAATGACCCAAAGAAGAAATTGAATAATACCTTTCATAGAAACTGTATATCCTATTCTTGGGGTGATGATAAAAAGATACTATGAATTCAGTAGCACTGTTAATGAATCTGAATAATATCCATCACTACATCCTCTACATAACTTTGAAATTTCGTAGTCCATATATACGAAAGACATCTATTCAGTCTGCAGAAGGGATGTTTGCTTATTTACTATACTGAGTCACACTGCCCTTTTATTTTTTTGAAGCTAAATAAAGATCAAAGCAATGGTGCTTGTTGCATACAAGGATTTATTACTATTATTACTTAATATCATTATAGCATTTCTATGCTGCCTACTATAAGACAGGCACTGTGCTGAGCGATTTCCATACATCATCTAATCTGGGCCTCACCATAATGCTAGGAGGAAGATGCTATCATTATCTCCACAGATGAGGAAACTGAGACAAACAAAGGCTGTGATTTGCCCAATGTCATACTACTACTAGTAAGGGTCTGAATTAGATCTTAGGTCTGAATTAGGCCTGAATTAGGTCTAAAATTAGATTTTAATTCGGGTCTTTCTGAGTACAGGCCCGGTGCTCCATCCACTGTGCCATCTAGCTGCCTGTGGTTGCTCAACAGCGAGTCAGCATTTTTCTAGTGAGAGCTGTGGCCTACAGGTTGTGAATCACTGATGCTAACAACAACAACAACAACAATGTGAAGTCTAGATAGAGTGTGTGTACAACTAGAAAGCTAATTTGGAATGGAGGATTCCAACATCTCAGAACTTAGGGGTACAAGCCTTCCAGCAAACAACCTAAGATGGAATCACTTGGAGAGAAGAGCCCTAGCCTCAGCCTCAGTTTCCTTCCCACCTAAGCTGGAGGAGGAGCTTCTTAACTTCAGTGGACTGGAGACCGTGTACTTTTTTGTCAGCACCTTAGCAGTGATTTCCTGGAAGAGAATTCCTTGTTTTGAATAACCTTCTCCCTAAATACATCAAGAATTGATAATTAAGTCCAAATGAGTTGCCTAAGGCACATCAAGGTTAAATGCCTTGCCCATGGTCACACAGCTAAAATAAGAGTCAGAAACAGGCTCTGAAGCTAGATTTTCCTGACTATTATCCCAGTTTTGTACCTATAATGGCCTCCATGTCCCACTCACCTACCCAATTAAAAAAAACCCAGATATTAATTGGCCATTTTGACCATGTCTATCCAAAGCACATATCAATCGTACTTATGAATTCTGAACTGTCCTTTGCTGGCTAAATTTCATGGTCAATAAGTTTGAGAACAGAATATGAGACAGGGAGTAAGCACCTTAGAAGGTATAGAAGTGTTAGTAGTGATAACAATGAAAAGGCTTGCATTAGTATAAATACCTCCATGAAGGAGGCCCAAATCTCTGCAAATTCAAACTCCTAAATCATTTATTAACAGAGAAGAGTTTCTTTGTCCCAATGCAAAGCTGCAGGTCTCCTCCTGTCTCCTCTGTCCCTTCCACTATGTCTATCAAATTGCCTTGCATATAGTATTTACTCAATGAATATTGATTGAATGAATTTTTGAATAGCATATCTAGAAAGAATATTTGTCTCATTCATTATATGAACCAATAATTATTTTATTTTGCATAGAAATTAATTGTTCCAGCCATTGGTTTATTGGCACTGTCATAATTGCGACTGATAGATTTCAATACTTTAGCCCTCCCATCGTCTATTTAGAGCTTCATTTGTTATGTGTCATTCGATATTACCATAATGTTTGCCCTTGATAAAAAATGATACTGTGAATTTACAGCAAACAAATGCCCTCAAACCTGGGAATCAATATTGTTAATGTCTTCTGTTTGGCAAGAAGAGAATACTTTGGTCCAATGTAGTACAGATATTTTAACTATGTAACAGGTAACTAGTAGTATCCAAAAAGAAGTAGCCTTTGACAAAGACAGGGTTTCACCTAGACGTCTCTGGGCAACTTTGTTCTTTTCACAGTGTCATAGTGACTCCCTGAAACCAGCCATGGATAAGATTCAAGACAGCTCTGGTTACACAAATAATACTACTATCTTAATGCCCAAACTGGCTCTCTCCCTTTTGGAATTCTGTTTCAAATGGTTTATTCCTTCTACTCTCTTTAGGGCATTTTAACAGACAAAATCTTTTGATAGGCTGTGTAGAAGCTCACCCTGTGGTTTATGCTCCATCCATTCTCTAGCACCATGGAGGCACATACTATACTAGTGGATACAAGTACTTGGGGTAAGACATTTCAGGTGTGTGCGGTTTTAGTACAGATCCAGCCCAAAGGCATTATCATGAGATGATATAATGTTTTATAATGTTCCTTATGTTCTCTTTCTATAGATAACATCAGTAGTCAAGGATTTACAGATACTACACATACATATAATTCTTGCTCAAATTGCCATTATCCAACCTAAGTTCATTTTTAAATTGTTATATCCATTCAAGAAAACTTGTAATAATGACACCTTAATTAACACATATAAAAGTTTCCTCCATGTTGGCAATGAGAACTGACTTACATCTGAATTCTTAAAGTATAAGAAGAGTTTCAGTGATCACTTATAGTTTGGGCTTGCAAGTCCATTTGCCCCTTGCAAGAGCAAGGCTATTATTATGTCTGAGAACTTTTAGGTTCAGTGTTGCTTGTGGACATTCATTTTTACACACAATGGAGTTTGATTTAGAGTTAAGCTACAAAGCAAGCACAATAGAGATATAATAAGTATTTGCCTTAGTTCTCCCTAGATGTCAACCATTTATGGTATAACCAAAGCCGGGAAAACACACTCACATTTTGAAATTAAATCATCCCCTCAAGAGTAGTTGCATAACTTTTCATAGTCACTTGCTATCTCTACTATTTCTCCAGACTGCAGGTTTATAATTTATTTATACCTTTTGCTCCTACTATTATGTTGAAAAAATTTCCTGAGGCCTATTTAAATGGAGAGAATGGCATGACATCATGTATGGAAGGCTAGCTTTGGAATCAAAAAGACCTGGGTTCAAGTCTTGCTTCTCAGCAATACTAGCTCTGTGACCATAGGCAAATCATTTAACCTCTCAGTATCCCAAGGAAATTCTCTGAGACTATAAATTACAGATAAATTCTATCAGTAGAGGGAGGTTCCACACCAGGAATTCCTTATATTAATGAAAGAAAATCTTCGTGACATCAATAAAATGATTTCTTGAATAATTAATGAAATGAATAAAATGGTTCCTCTACTAATTTTTAAGGGGTGGAATAGAGGTATGGGGTGTTTTCTTAAGGAGGCTTGTTCTCAGGGGGAAATGTGTTCACCGCTGAGGATATTTGAAAGGGGATAATATTGTGTTTCTTTTGCAATAGAGATACAGTAATTCTTTTTTTTTTTTTTTTTGGCAATCCTCAAGTACACAGATCAAATCCCTGGCCCTGCAAACAATGTGCAATGTGATGACTTGACAGAATGATTTCATGACTTAACCAGGAGTTAATGAATTGTAAACATGTATAATTTGCATAAAAGTGATGTTGAAAATGGTCCTGCATGTTAGAGCCTTGCGTGTTTTCACTTTCTAAGATAATATGACTCCAAGAGAAACTGGCCAAATATGCATTTTTGCCTTTTAAGTGAATCATTTCATATTTAGCTTCCTTTTCCTTGACAATGAAAGTTAGATGTGCTGATTTTTTTAAAAGAGTAATAGATGATATTTTTTACTCTAAAGTAAATCAATGTGGAGCTTACTCAAGGAAAGGCAAAAGATCTTAACAAAAATAACCAACATGCTATTTGTCTTGAAAGAAAAAGATAAATACATATATGTGTACATATATATATATATATGTGTGTGTGTGTGTGTGTGTGTATATACACACACACCCACACAAATTTATATGTTATAAGAAAATATGTAAATAATACCAATGTAGAATATGTATAGAAGTTATATACATATAATTAAATATGAATACCCTTCAAATCACACATGAAAACATGATTAAAAAGAAGAAATCAGTAAAGCTGACATTTATGAATTGAGCTTCTGTATAAAAATATCTTAACTATATCAAAGCAGTCATTGTTTCAAAATTCCAGAGCAATATTTCATTATTGAACCGTTTTCTCCAGTGGGCCAACTAGTTACCAGTGGGAAGACATATAAGAGTTGCTTACCAAGCAATCCAATTCAGTCATAAAATTCCTTATTTTGGTCATTTTTTGTTGGCCAAATTGGTTAAAAACTGATGATATTAGTTTCCCAATAACCAGTTATTTATATATACACATATATGAAACAGCCATAGTTGGACTGATTCTGTCAAGCTCTCTAGTGATGAGATTTAAATATATGTACATATTCTTGATTGATTCTGAGTCCATCTCATCACTTTAATGTATGACTTACAGTGCATTATTGCATACTTAATGATAAATGTTGCCCTCATCAATATTCCTCTCCACTTTAAGATGACTGCTTTTCTGTTCCTCCCTATCCTTGCTTCCAATTTCAGAATATTAAAGTCCTTCCTTTCCAAGGCTAATTTCTTCACCTGTATTCCACATTCCATTCCTTCTAATGGGTCTGGAAGTCTCAATTACCCCCTCCTACTAGTATTTTCCATTTTCCCTTGACTGACTCTTTCCCTTCTAACTTCAAATGGGCCCAGGTTTCCCTCCCTGCCATCATCTTGAAAAGAACTTCTGCTTGCCCCTGATTCCCTCTTTGGATAATTGGCTACTCCATTGCTCATAAAGAAGAAAGGAACAAGCATTTATTAGACTTTTGCTGTATGCCAAACATTGTACTAAGTGCTTTACAAATATTATCCCTTTTGATCATTTGATCATTGCCTACTTACTCCTTCACCCCAATCGGGGCTTCTACTTCCTACCACTCTCCAGAAATTGCTTTCTTGAACCCCAGCAGTGACCATGGCCAAAGCTAGTCTCTCATTTCTCTTTCATTTTGAGATATCTGAAGGATTGGAGAGAGTTGATGAACTTCTCCTTCTGGAAAGTCTTTCCTTCCTTGGTCTTAATTACACAACACTGTTTGGTGCCCTCCTCCTATCTTTTTCATCAATTCTGCTCTGTTTCGTTTTCTAGATCCTTCTTTTTCTCTATTAAATGTAAGCATATCCCAATGTCCAGTGCTAGGACCTCTGTTCTCTCCAACATTATCTCTCTTGAAGGTCCTATTCATTCTCAGATTCAACTATAATATAAATACAGATTAGGCATAGGGTTAGGGGGTAGGCCTCTGATTTTGTTGGAATAGCAAACCACTGGCTCCCTATTACCTTTAGAATCAAATAAAAACGAGGAATTTAAAGCCCTTCACAACACAATTGTAACCTGCTGTTTCTGGCCTAATGTACATTACTCCCTTTCATAAACTCTTAAGTCTAGGCAAATTGGCCTCCTTGCTGCTTCTCACATACAACATTCTATCTACCTGTCTGTACTTGCATAGGCTTTCTCCATGCTTACAATGCATTCCCTAATCTCCACTTATTTGAATTCCTATTTTCACTTACAACCCAGTTCAAATGCCATTTCATTCCTGAGCTCTTTCCTAATCTCAGCAAGTGGCCAATGACTTCCCTGCAAAATGACCTCTGTAAATGTTTTGTTTCTCTTTATCAGTGCATGTGGTCTTTCTGGCTAGTAGAATGGAAGCCCCTTGAGGGCAGGGATTACTTCATTTTGTCTTTGTATCCTAAGCACTTAGTACAGTGTAGCACAAAGAAAGTAAACACTTAAATTGATTGGGCAATTAAAAAAAAGAGAGAAATCATTCTGACTTAAACAGAATTTCATGAATAAAAGCCTTCAGCCATGGTAGGTGCTTAAGCATAATTCAAAGAAAAATATATAGGAAACTTTTTTTTTTTTACCATTGTAGATCCCAGTTCATCTATGACTTACTAGGTAAGTCCTAGGGAGTTGTCAAGGACATGAAGAGATTAAATGACTTGTCCAGAATTATATGGCTAATAAGTGTTGGAGACAGGATTTGAAACCAGGTCCTTCCTGACTACAAATATCAGTATTCCATTCACTAAACCATGCTGCCACACAAAGATAATAAAAACAAAAGCCAATCTAAACAGATCATATGGAAAAGAAAAAAAATTTCAATATACTAATTGCCATTTTCAGTTTGACTCATACATGAGAATCCATTGGTTGGCTAGATTGGACCAGGGCAATCAACATAATTTTTAAAATGGATAGTTATCTAGAAATATAAATTTTTGTTTTCTCCAATTTCAACTACATTTTCCCTATTTTCTTTTTTTTTTAATTTGAAACCTAAAATGAGTTTTGTTTTGTTTTGTTTTTTATGAACCATTAGGTAATACTGTTGAAAGAAAGTTAAAAATGTCTTTCTTTTCCATGTGCCAGGTCAATTTGTGGGGGGAAAGAATAGTACCACTCCATTTTCAGGGTCTACTTCTAGGATTTCATATGGAAAGAAAAGTCATATTTTCTTCTGTGAAATAAAAGAAACCATAACTATAGTTTATATTTCACAAACATACAAGGTCAGTTATAGTCAGAATACTAGATAAAGCAGATTTAGCATATATTTAAAGCATTTTCCCAGGAGGATTCATTTTAACTGGAACCCAAGATGTATTTTTTTCCAGTCTTCATTTATGGACCTTAGAAATAATCCTATTAGAGTAACCGAAATATTTTATGAGTGACTGCTCTGCCACCCCAATAAGACAACAGATTGAAAAGGACTTTGGCAAGTAGAAAGCAATGCACAAACATAAGCAAATTCAGAGAGCAGCATATGATAGATCCTCTTACTTTCCCCTTAACCTTTTGTTATACCTATCCTTCTAAGAATTTTAGACAACCTTTACAAGAAGCCCATTTCCCTGACCCATCAGGGAAGATTTTACCCTTCTAAACCTTGAGAGCTGCTAAGATTTCATACGACAGTTAAACAATGTTGGACAACTATCACTAAATTCTGATCATGATAAAGAAACATAGCTTCACTCCAGGTAACATCCATTTCCATTTCAACAGAAAATGAAAATAACTGATGATTGTACAACACTTAAACATGTCAAGTCCTGTGAAAAGGCTGAATAATGTTGATGGCTTTTCTGGACTCCTGAGGCCAAACATATAGGGGATGCAACTCCAAGACATTCAAAATGTCAATGAATGTTACTTGCTAGTCATTTGCAGCGATTTTCAATCAAGGCATAGACCAAAGATAAGGGGCTAGCGGAGTAACTCTATGGTAGCTTTTTAGGCCCTCCACCACTGGAAAACACTCCCCCTTCTCTACAGCAAATCTGTATGGCTCATTCTAGTTTTTCTTTTCATGAAGCAGACTGTATATCTGTTTTCTGCATAAGTGCCAAGAACTAGAACCTTTAAAATTTGCTTTATGAACTCTGTCCCTTGTGGATAGGAGGATACGATTTTGCAAATTTCAAGGTAAATCTGCCATGCTATGATTCAGACATTAACTACATTTGATGATCCCTGATTTTCACTATCTGTTCCTGTGCTCACAAAATTAATAATTATGAGTTTTAGTAGAAGAAGAAAGAAAGATAATTTTGAATGGAACAGCCTTTGTATGATGCCATTTACATGAACACACATTGTAACCATAGGCAGAAAATTCTGTTGCTATTTGAAGGAATCATACCACTGGATTTGTGCTTGGTCAAAAGTGCTCCAAAGCATTTTGGGGTCTTTATCTTTTGACACAATGATGTTTATTACTCATATTGAGTATGTAACATGTATGGAAAATATAATAGGGCACAAAACCCCAGGGAAATTGTTTTAATACTTGCTGGAAAATTATTGAAAAAGATACACAGAGGATTGACATGGATAAATAAGAACATGAGCCCCAAAGATAAGTGATCAAAGAATAAGAACAATATTCAGAAGAAATGCAAAAAATTCTCTAAGAAAAAATAACATTGAAACATAGCCCTCAAATTGGCAATGATGACAAAAGATAAAAAAAGAGAATGCTGGATGGGATCTGGAAAGAAAGGTATATTAATATTCTATTACTGGAGATGTGAATTGGTATAACAGTTGTGGAAATTAATTTTCAATTATGTAAGAAAAGTCATCAATTTGTTCATAAACCCCAAGAAGGTCAAAGTCAGAAAGGGCCTCAATATTCATAGCAGCATTTTCAACGTTAAGAAAAAAGTGGAAACAAAATGGATGTTCATTGATAGGAGAATAGCAGGACAAACTGTAGCATATGAACAAAACAAAACACTATTCCACTATAAGAAATGAAAAATATGAGGAATTGAGAAAAACCTATTAACTGATTCAAGATAGCCAGCATAACAATATGTCACAATACTCCACACAAAAACAACTCTAGAAGGCAGCTCAATTCAAATGAAATGTAATTATCGACATCGGTCTTAAAGAACAGATGAAATACTCTCCTTTTTGGAGAGATCTTATGGGGACTATTGGTACTGAGTGACGCATGCATACACTTTTAGGTGTGGCCATTCCATTAGCTTTGTTTATCTGTTTTTCTTTGTTACAAAGGAGAGCTCAGTGATGCAGGTGGGATATTTCAGAAAATGTGGTATAGAAAACAGAGGCAACAATAAAACTTCAAAAAAGAAAAGAATTTAAAAAAAGAAAAATGATGGAGGTAAAATGAGCAAAAAAGGATTATGCAGGAAGAAATCACGTGTTGAATGTGATGTCTAATATTTGGGTGGTATGAGACTACAGAAATTTAAGGGGGTGAATGCTAGATTCAGCTGTAGTTTAACACAGTTATACAGAATCAAACAATCTTTACGAAGCAATTCCAGAAACATCAATGGAGTAGTCATGCAATCAGATGTGCCGTGATGCCTCTCTGCCTAGCCAATCCTATTCAAGCTCCTAGCAGGGGCACCCAGGTTATTTTTTGTGTCCATCAGGCAAGATTTGTCTCTGCCCAGCTTCTAATTTTCTTGGAGTTCTCAATAGTCAAGATAGGGAGTGGTCCAACATGGAAAGGTAATGATTACTAGGAGTGCCAAATAGGAATTAGAGAAGAGGAAAATTATATGAAGCAATGATGAAGGGGAAGAATTGCCTTAGGGACGAGGTAGCTAACAGAGAGGGGAAAGAAGCCAATGACATATTGTAATTGAAGCATTAAACTTCTGTTATCTGAAATACAACAGTATGAGGGAACTAGACTCAAGATGAAGTGACAAGAGCAAAGGAACTGTGAATGGTTAGCACTAAAGATGACACTCAAGATGTTTTTTTTTTCTCCAAGTACAGTTTAAACTAGATGGTTTATGAAGTCTCTTCTGACTCAGGTTATGTGAATTAGGGTATATCCAGACATTGCACTATGAAAATGATCGCTTAACCACTCTGTCTTATGTATCTGAAATTCTAAAAGCTGACGCTTTTTCATATTTACAACATTTTTGTGAACATACTAGCATGTACCACCTACATTTTATGTCAGGAACTAGTACTAATATGCCCTCTTGCTTCTTTCCTTATTACTGACTAAATCCTATCTAGAGGGGTCAGAAACACTCTTTGCTTTTGATCTAGTGAGAGGTTTTTAAGGATGGGAGAGATTTGGATGTATTTGTAGGCATTTTATACAGCATCAAAAATAGCAAAATAAGTGAGCTTTTCTCATCATATCTTATTTCTTTTAGTTCCACAAAATTTTGCAGCTGAGAATCACTTTCAGAGGTTAAGAAAAATGTAAAAAAAAACAAAAACAAAAACCTAAAAGCTGTTTCTTCTTTGTAACTAACTTATAATCCATCTTCAGAATGATGCTTTTCAGAGCACAAACCAAGCTTTTTTTATACATTGATGTGGTTTTTATATTTGTGCTGCAAGATCTTTTAAAGTCTTTTAAAAGTCAAACATATACAAAGGTGCACGCCACAATCTTGATGTCTGCCATGTTGTAAAAAAAAAAGCCATTAGGAAAAAAATTTTTTAGATAAAAATTAGGAAATAAGAGGGAGTTGACACTTTAGAATAATCAAGAATGAACAGAGACCCTCTACACATGGTGTTCAAACCTGTGGAAATAATCTTTTTCCTTCAAGTTTTCTTTAGAACAGTGCTTTCTGTTGCAAAAATTGCCTGAAGGTCCAGTTGTCTTTTTCTATACTATCTCAGCAGACCTACTTTGAGAAAAGGCAGAAGTCCTAGAACTGCAATAACAATTCGCACTGAAGCAAACATTTCAGACCACTATGTGACTAACGAAAAAAATTTCACATTGTGGTACAGTTGGGTCATACATATAATCTGAAATTAAAGTTTTAAAAATCATCAGTGACCCATTTTCATAATTTCTTTCAGCTTGATACACTGGCTCAAAGTGTCCCTAATTTTAGGGAAGAGGGAATTTGCTCTTCCTTTTAAATGCTATTATCTTATCAAATTACAGTTTTTCAAAGCTTTTCTGTACCACCTGCGATGAAGAGACTGGAATTTTTTTCTAGATTTATTATAGCTTAAACACAAGGAAAGAAAAGCACAACTCAAGGTATGGCCTCCATTGGAAGGAACAAAATATACCATAGAATTCTGTGTCTTGGCTTCATTAAGAAAACAGACAAAGAAACAGAAACAACTGAAATCATTTGTGAATGCCAATGCTTAATAGAAAGCAACTCTGATGTATTTCTCCTCAAATGCAGATATATAAGAAAGCTATTTTAATTAATTCCCTAGTCTTTAGATTTATAATCAATGTGGTCACACTCATTTGTCCTACTTTCCCTTCAACATACTGTACAAAACACACTTTGCCTCAAAAAAAAAATCACAGTGAAGAATGGATCTTAAAGGATACTGACTATTTCTCATCAATTCACAAATTACTGAGCAGAGTACCTAGAACCAGATATCATTTATGCATTTCACTATCTGCTATAAAAATAAAAGCAAAGTATAAGATGACTACATTTCTCTTTATAGCCTGATTTTCTCCGTCTTGTATGAGTTGGGAGAGATTTCCATGAGTCAAAGTAAGAGAATAAGTTTCTACTCTGAAAATGGCACTGTCATTTCTCGGGGCGGGGAATCTTGCCCACTTTTGAGAGACCCTTGGGCATCGTAGTTTGTCCAAGTAAAGGCTGCAATTCCAAACTCCATTAGCATTACAAGTCACTTCTCAGATCCTGAAAAATTTTATTGCTCTATACCTGGTCTGCATAACTTAACATTCCTGTGTATCTCACAGGGCTGAGGACAATGCCATAACCCCTCTGTGTTGTTTTTTTTTTTTTTTGAATTGTTCAACAATATTCTACATTAACACAGGAAGTACCATACTGCCATCTACAGACAGGATTGCCCCTAATTTCACATAAATTTTTCCCATAGCTCATAGCTAATTTTAATTCGCTAGGTCGAATATCAGTTCACCACAATCTATAGGTTGCAATACTTGAGATTAGGCCTTTTAATCTTTTCAGACCAGACGGACTTCTAATGCTTTGGTTAAAGGTAAAACAGCTTGTAGAAAGGAAAAGAACGTACCAAATTCATCCAGGAATTTGGGCTTACCTGTCGGGGGTGAATGGTGGCTGTAGTCTTAATGGTTCCTTGACAGCTACAGTCAGAAATGCTGTATGGATCTGAGCTGCTGGAGGAACATTTGGAAAGAGAGTCACAGCCCATCACAAAAGTATTGTCCGCGGGCAGCTCCTGGATGCCATGATGCTTCGAATGCACAGGAGTCTCAGGCTCAATACGGAAGGCTGGCTGAGGAGATGTCGCTTTGTAGTGTTGGGCCAAATCAGGACCATCAGGCTTAAAAGTAGAAGAATGGGTTCCTCGGTTGTACCTCTCCATGGCATCATCTTCGATATTAATGACAACATCCAAGGAGGTAGTGGCCTCCTCTTCCTTATCTAGATCATCAGTCCTAGATTCGGCAAAGGTGACAAGGTTAACGATGACACTATTAGTGCCGCTATTGTCATTTGTGCTAATTGTTATCGTCTCACCGTTGTTTGGATTTGGAGTGACCCATTCTGAATTCTGCTTTCTTCCAGCTGCGAGGCGTGGAATACGGCGGCAACGTAAAAGAGCGGCGATAACAATGGTCAGGACAGCCGTCATGGAACCAGAAATGATGGCAATGATGTACTTGACGTAGTCGCCAGTTGATGGGTCCGCAACATCACTCTTTGGAACATTGTGGGTCACTGATTTCCCTCTACCTCGACCTCGAGCTCTGCGCAGTAGCTCATCAACGAAAGAAGAATTGTACAGAGAATCATTCACAAATAGATTCAGTAGTATTTTGCCATTCAGAGAGTCAGGGTGTCCTAAGTCCCTAGCTTTGATCAACAGCTTATGTAAGCTTTGGTCTGTAGGAATAAATCTTGATTTCAGAGTTATGTTCCCTGCTGGTCCTTCCACATGAAATAATTTCTTTCTTTTTCCACCTTCCATTTGGTAACGGGTTTCGGAATTCGCACCATTGCCCTCATCAATAGCCATCACTACGTACAGAAGTGTGCCAATTTCAGTAGCTAGTGGAATAAACTGAAACGTGTAGTTAATAGGAGAGGCGGGGGCAACTGGTTTGTTGTTATCAATATCAACCACATTGATGGTCACTGTGGCAGATGAAGAGCGGGGCACCTTGCCTCCATCTGTGGCCATTATTACGAAAGAGTAAGAGTCTTGTTTCTCTCTATTGAAAGAGACATTGGGTCGGATGACTCCACGTATTGGATCAATGAGGAAACTGCCATTGGTATTTAGAATGGTGAGAGTGATCATTCCATTCTCTCCAGCATCAGCATCAGTTACAGTGATGAGTCCCACCGTGCCATGCTTGGGTAGGTTTTCTGGGACGTAGAAGTTGTACTCACTGTGGGTGAAGGTAGGGCTGTTGTCATTCTGATCAAGGACTGTTACAGTCACTGTAGCGTTGGACTGCAGGTGAGGTTGCCCGTTGTCCCTTGCAGTGACTGTGAAGGTGTATTTGTCTTTCTTTTCTCTATCTAGTTGTTCCACTGCTGACAGAATGCCTGTACGATTATCCAGTCTGAAAGCAGAGGGGGGTTCACCAGCTATCAGGTAAGTGATCTCTCCATTCTTTCCACTGTCTGCATCTGTTGCACTGAGTTTTGTCAGCTGAGCCCCAGGATCATTATTCTCTAGGACAGAAATCCCTACGCTGGACTTTCTGAAGATGGGTGCATTATCATTTTCATCTTTGACTTTAATGAAAACAGAAGTAGTGTAATTCAAAGGTGGTTTGCCAGCATCTGAAGCCAACAATTTTACTTCATATTCTTTTGTAGTCTCATAGTCTAGGAAAGAGGAAGTCTCCATCAGGTACTGATTCTCAAAAACTGGTCTTAATCTGAAAGGAACGTCATTTTCTGTGAAACATGTCACTTTCCCATTACGGCCAGCATCTTTGTCTAATGGTGTAATGAGAGCAATTTTGGTATTGAGCCCAGCATTTTCTGACAAGAACACAGTCCCGTTGACTGTATCGATGATGTATCTGACGTCAATTATCGGGACATTGTCGTTGACATCTGTGACATTCACTATCACCATGGCCCTAGCAGGCAATGGACCTCCATCAGTTGCTATAACCATAAGCTTGTGAATAGGTGCCTCTTCCCTATCCAAGGGCTCCCTGACGGTAATGAGGCCAGTGGTATTATTGAGACTGAAAAGCTTCTTAGCAAGGTGGTTGATTAGATTGCTGAAAAAGTACTGGATCTCTGCATTTGCACCCACATCATTATCAGTGGCATGGAGCTGATAGACTGAAGAGCCCACAGGAGCATCTTCAGGGATGGTAACTTCAGCATCGCTCTCTACAAAGACGGGATGGTTGTCATTCATGTCAATCACAGAAACTTGCAAAATGGCCGTGCTGGACCTAGGAGGTGACCCACCATCTTCAACTTTCAATTTCATCACATATGTGTCTTTCTCCTCGCGATCCAGCATCTTTTGGACAATTAGTTGAGGCCATTTTTCTCCCTCAGGTGTTTCAATGACATCAAGCCCAAATATACCTAAACCCTAGAAGATATGAAAACATGAAGATTTTTATTGTACACTTATATTTTAAGGAGCCCAATATAATTTCATTAGACAACTACTCGAGGCAACCCAATAAAATAGAAAGAACACAAGGCAAGTATTTAGGAGATCCGGGTTCTAGTCTGTCCTTCTGGCTCCTAGTGAACAGGGGGAATATTGAGTAGTGGTTTAGCCTTTTTAAACCTTGGTTTCCTCATCTTTGGCCTGTTTCCTCAGCTGTAAAATGAAAGAATTGACTTAAAGCTGTATTCCCCATGTCAAGCTACTAGAGAATGGCAAAATTCCTAGTCTCTATTGCACATGCCAAGATGGCTCTCAAAGAACGGGAAACAGGAACGAAGGCAAAGAGAGCCAGGAGTAGGAGGAGCAAGATGCAAAGAGGACTAAGAAGGCATCATTAGGTTAAGTTTAAAGGTATAAAAAAATAAAGACTTCTGATTCCTGGGCTGGTAATTAGGAAACCCCTGAATTAGATAATGCAGGGCTAAAAGTCTAGGATTCTAACTGCGTGCGCGAGCGCGTATGTGTGTGTGTGTGTGTGTGTGTGTGTGTGAGACACACACACATACATACACATATATGTGCATATACACACATGTGTACACATAAATATGTGTATATATATACACATATATGTAAAACTAAAGATTGTGACAAGGCTAAAAGTGCATGGTATTAACAAGATTATTACAAATTTAATTTCATGTGAAGAATCAAGCAATCAAAAAGGAATTATGGCCAATTTAATCACAATGTTTAAAGTTCTACCATAATTCTTTGCTCTCTATGATTGTCATTACCATTTAAAATGTCATGCAAATTCATAGGCATTTTGTTACAATAAAATACCTTTTAATTATAATATCTTGTTGGTTAATTTGTAACTCAAAATATGTTCATCTAAACCTATTATTTGAAAAGAACTATACTAAATAAGACTTTTCCAACAATTCCTATAAACCCTCACAGCACTTTGTGCCTCTTGCAGACTTTCACCCTTTTTAGAAGTGCATTTGTATCTCCATCTTACTTTCCTTACTATGTTGTAAGGACCTAGAAGATAGGGACTATGCCCTCATTATCTTTAGCTTCTGGCCTAGGGCCTCAAATACAGTAAGTCCTCGATAAATGTTTTACTTAATTGAATTGGTAGAATACCATAATTCTGGTACTTGTCTACCCATCTAATCGATCTAGTGCCATTGTAGAATTTTTGAGATGGAAAAGACCTTGGATATCATCCAGTCCAACTCCCATTTTATACATAAGGAAAGATTAGGTGACTTGCTAGTTAGTGGTAGGATCAGAACCAGAACCCAGGTCTGTTTCAAAAAATCTCTCACAAAATCATAGAACACATGCCTAGAGGACAGATCATTTAAACACATAATCCTTGATGCAAGAAAATATATCCACTTGATTCTCTACATCATATAATCTGGATAAAATATGTAAGATGTCTTCTCTACCTCCTCCCCCCCATGTAAAATAATCACTTTTTGTTTTTGCTTTAGTCAGAACCTACCTGTATTTCATTGGTGTAAGGAGCTCCCATAAGGAAACTCCCTCTCAGCCACTGTTCCATAGTTTATAATCTTTGAGAAACAATGAAGACTGTAGCTCCCAATCTCAGCAAATTGACTTAGGTGTTAGGAGATGAAATCATTTGCCTGGAGTTAGGCCAGTATGCGGCAAAGATGGAGCTTTATTCTGACTCACAGGCTGACTCTATTCACTATGCCAGGCTGCCCTAACAGTAACGTTGAGGGTACAAAATGACTATAGAGGAGAGTGTCTTAGGGATAAACACGCAAAGTTTAATGGCCAATAAGTTTAGAGTAGGCACAAGAATCCTAAGTAGGAGCCCTGATTTTCTCTCAATGCCTACTGGGTCATAGTTTAGAAAGGTACATGTAAAGACCAGCTATTTACAGTACACTGATATTGAGGTTGAAGATGAAGATGGGCAAAACGGAGGATGAAGACAGAAGATGAAAGAGGGACATTGAGATATTTATTAAATGAGTGATTTATTATCCTGAATATTTTAAAAACATTCTCCAATACTCATTTGTGATTAAAGAAGTGCTGACACGGCCACAAAAATCAGCTGTTGATCTGTAATTTGTGGACTGGCCCTACAAACAGTATTCATCTGTGGCTAATTCGTTATACCATTATGCCAGGATATCATATAAGGTACTACAAGATGGAAATCCAAATGAAGATGGTGGTTCTTCAGGAAGTATTAGGATGGCTAACAGTATTCAGATTATATTCTATATTCCATTCTCTGTATTCTTTAATGTGTCAGTAGTCCACACCCATCTGGATTTCTTGCTATACTTAGGTCTTTGGTGGCATTAACAAAGTTCCAAATATGTGATGGAACTCAATTGTGCTTTAAACATTTAAACGGGATCATATATGCCTTGATGAAAGTACTGGATATCTACTATGAAACTGACAATGATGCTTCCCAAACATAAAGCCCTCAGCTTTCCTTTCTTTCCTTTTTGAAATTTGCATAGAAGCTAACAGATGTATATTGGTTATGATGGCATTACCTCACAAACTGAAACAAGCACTCTACATAGACTTTTAATTCATGTAAACTCATCTCCAACTAGCATAACTTTAAATGCAATAAATAATAGGAGGCAAGTTTTTTTTTCCCTTATAGGATGCTTGGAAATCTGCCTTGGGAACATTGCTACTATGTAGCAAATGAAAAAATTTACCAAACTGAAATATATTATATTGAAAACTGAATTTTCAGAATAGATCATATGACGAATCTCATCACCAAAACACCAAATAATGTTTTAGTTGCCATTTTAAGTTATCATAATTTTTGGTTTTGTGCTACCTTGATAGAACCTATTCATCCTTTGTTGTTGTCATTTAATTGTTTACAGTTGTGTCTGACTCTTTATGACCTCATTTTGGATTTTCTTGGCGGAGATACTGGAGTGGTTTGCCATTTCCTTCTCCAGCTCATTTGACAGATAAGAAAACTGAGGTAAACAGGGTGAAGTGGCTTGCCTAGGTCATACAGCTAGCAAGAGTCTGAGACCAGATTTGAACTGAGGAAGATGAGTCTTCCTGACTCCAGGCCCAGCACTCTGTGCACTACGGCATCACCTACTTTCCCAATTCATTCCTACTAGGGGCTTGTATGGTAGAATTGAATAAGCACACAAAATGTTAAGTCCCAATCCCAGGATTTCAGGAACCTCAGAGGTTATCTGAGACACCCTATACCTGAACTGGAATCCCCTCTATGGAACATTAGACAAATGGTCCTCTACATTTCACCTAAAAACTTCCAGTGAAGGGAAACCCATTGCCTTCACTTTGGCATAGCTCTGTTAGATAGTTTGTTTTTATCACGGGAATCCTAAATCTGCCTCTTTGAAACTTCCACTCATCGATACTAGTTTTGCCCTCTGAAGGAAGACTAGGTGATGATTGGAAAGATTTCCTAAAGATCTAATTCAGCGAAGATAATGCAATAGATCTTGTTTTACCACTACTGATTATCCCATCAGACTTACAGTGTCTTTTAGTCAGAAGAGCTGTTACATCTTTACTAATTTAAAAAAAAATTACCTATTTTTTAAAAAAATGAATTAAACTACCAAAAGCTGAATAAATGAATCTGATAATCAGACATAAGGATGATGTTGTGTGTTTTGGTGGAGTGGGGGTGGGGTAAGATGATAGAGCACTGGTAGAAATCCTGCCTCTGGTTATAACCTGGCACTGTATGTTGAGGCCAAAATTGAAGCCATATAAGTAAGTTCTCTAACTGTGCAATACACAGAGAGTGATCAATTCAAAAATGATAATATTTGCTCATAGCATCAACTCTAACTTCAACTCCTTTTCTTTAGAGTCTTCTTAGGCACGCTAAGATTCATTTTACTTATTCATATTTTGTGTTGCTAAATTTCTTCTAAATATGCATTTTAAAGTAATTTTGAATTGTTAGGTAAATACAAAGTTAACATTTTTAAAGTGCGCAAAATCTACTTATATCGAAAGTACACTATTAGAGAACTACTTAATATGTACTCTCAAAAAATATTCATAAAGTGGTTGGCAGTCCTAGTTCTTATAGGGTCATCCTAATCTTGAGACCACCTTGTGTCAATTTTTAGTCAAGATATCACTGACCTGATAATTATGGACAGCTAAATTTGGGTTAAGAGACAAACCACTTACCTAAATAGAAAGTTCTAGACTGAAATTAAAATTTTGAAACCAATTATCTATACTAATCAATCAGATTGTAAACTGTCAGGCAGGAAATGTACCTTCTCCCTTGCCATCTTCTCCCCAGCTACTTTGCTACCCAACCAAGGACCGTGACCTTCAAGATTTAGCCCTTTCAACTGTGTAACTCACCCTGGACCCCAGAGCCCCAGTTCGTAATTGGCTGTGCTTTATTTCACTTCTCTGTCATATTCTCAGCCCTTTTGTAGACACAGCCTGGCAACTTCCTCTTTAGGTGCTGCAGCCTCTGCTTACTGCACACCCCAGCTACCAAAGGCCCAGAAAATAAAGTGCTCACTACCAACGTCATTGCCACTCTCAAATGGTTTGACATCAGGAACAGATATGGTTTTAGCAATGAAGATGACATGGAAAAGACAGATTACCATCTGCTCTGCAGTTGCACCCTGAGGAAGATGGGACCTTTCTATCTGCCTTGCTATGAAAAATTCTTATACGCCTTATTCCCCCTCCCCCTTTAGAATATAAACTCCTTGAAAGCAGAGGCTATTTAACTTCTCTATTTGTATGTCCAATGCTTAGCATAGCACTTGGCACATCATAAGAGTTTAACAAATGCTTTTTAAACCCTTTCATTCAAAAAATTCAAATCAAAATGTCATATGAATATTGACCTAGTTTTCCTTTTCTTGATGTTATTTCCATCTTGCAATTTTATTTAATGATTCCAAAAATAGTTCAGGTGTTTGAATTTAATTAATTCCAATTTAATAAACATTTATTAAGTGCCTACTATGTGCCAGAAACTTTAGAGTTTACCTCTATGCTTGAAATTTTGATATTTCATGTTCCAAAGAAGTTCAACATTGTGTGGGGAATAAATTTGTCTAACTAAAAAAAAAAAACAACAAACACTTCAGCATGGTTAGAATTGTTAGACCATGAATTTCATGATTGTAATGAAGAGAAACAGATTCCAAGTTTGCAATCACACCACATGTACTGTGGAGTTTACTGTATCATAAAAATAAGAGTGGCTGCATGCAGCTTTCCTTGTGAAAGCATACAAACATGCTATTTTCTTGTCTGTGGTTGGCATAGACAACCCGAAACATGTTATATTTAAGCATTGAGAAAGATCTTTAAAAAAAAAAAGCTGTAGAGTATGCAAAACGATGTAATTATGCATATGAATATGTATAGTCCAAAGAATTGTGGCCTTTGATCGTAAGTCCTACTGATCTTTACCTTGTGTGTCTCAAAGGCCCACCCTACCTTTCTCATTCCAAAAGTGGAGTTAATAACAGCACCTACTTCATGGGGTAGTTACGAGAATCAAATGAAATAATATATACAAAAGGTTTTTTCAGGCCTTAAAGTATTATATGAATGCGAATTGTTTTTTTATTCCTACACTTGAAAAGAGAGCAATAGGAAGAGAACATATGGCATATATGTCAACGTGTATCAAGAACCTGTGATTTAAGCATACAAACTTCCTCCATCTAGGCAGATCTCAACCTGTCTCCATCTTAGTCTTGGGGATTTTTTAAGCTGTAAGTACATGTTTCATGGAAGACTTGCAACCACCTTATGAGGTACATCCTAGAGGTGTCACTAGCACAGTTTTACAGAGGAGGACGTTGAGGTTTAGGGATGTGGAATGACTTGCCCATGGACAGCCAGCTAATAAATACCAGAGACAGGCGATGAAACTAGATCTTCCAGATGTTAAACCCAGTACTCAAGCTGCTACGCCATGTGGCATCACTACAACATGTGGACAGATTGCCATTTAGTGCAAAATTGGTGTTTTCTTCATTTTTGTACTGTCAACATATGTCCACTAATGGGAAAAGTCACCATGCTCTTATAGCAAATCCCAAACTATTTAAAAGTGAACTAAAATCCAATTTTAGTTAATTTTACAAAATTAAATGAAAATACTAATAAGCAACTATACTCATGTGCATTCTTTCCAAGCAGATGACCCCTTTTAAACTAGTGTCAACTACAACCACTTAATATACAGCCATATCAAAATTCTATGGTCTTCCAAAGGATTGCTAACTTCATATATGGGAGTGCTGTCATCATCCAAAAACATGTAACTACAATGAAAGATATATTTACACCTTGACTTTTTAAGGAATACAGTTGAAATCCCTGGGCCTGGATTTTTAGGGCTAGCTGGACATAGACCTACTAGCTAGACTCCTTGTCCCCCAAAAATTGCCCCACTGCCATGATGTCTGAAATTTCCAACTCATTCACTCATTTAGGTTAAATATTAAAGGTTATTGAAATCAAAAGGGAAGGTGGATGAGACATTAAACCTTTACTGGTTATTAAGGAATACTTAAGCTTGAAGTAGCCTAGCAGATCATGAGCTTGCCCTATAAGCTTAGGACCAAAGGAACCAGACACGGAACAAGTGAATTTTTATGGGGGAGGAGGAGGGAGTGAGCAAAGCAAGGGAAGGCCCAGGGCAGGGAGCATGGCTCAGTGCTGAACAAGGGCACTAAGGCAAGAGACAGAGATATAAAGGAGCAAAGATAAGCATAAACTACTTCACACCACCCCCTAACCAGCAGTTAAGACGTTGTCTGCCACAAAGCTGTTTGCCTCATTTCCTCTTACTGAGAAAACAAGATTTTTCAAAAGAAACAGAGAGAGGATAGAATATGTTCTCCTAAGGAAAAGAGAGGATAAGCGAAAAATAAAACTCTTCTCAATGGAAATATAGGGAACATTATAGCAAACACGACTTTATTATGCTCAGGAAGCAAATTGAAAAAAAAAAAACAATCCAGAGACTAAATGCTCTTAAACAGAACAACCCATATATAGCTGAAGTTCAGACCATACTCTCCAAAAATACATTTACTCTAATAAAAATCAAAGAATGTTTGCACTAGAAAAGGCTTTGGGGATGATCTAATCCAACCCCACCCTCATTCTATAGACAAGAAAACCACAGCCCAATGAGGTTAAGCTATCATTAATATTTTTCATAGTTATTATATATTTGTAAAAGGACTGTGTTAGTCACAGTTTTTAGATAAACCTTGAAATGGGCCTTCTGCCTTTGCTTTCTTTTACATCTGAAAAAATATATAATTTGTTTGCAAATCCATGAACTATATGCTTATTATCTCTTACTCATATCATGTAAAGTGACTTGTGCTTGAAAAATAGGATTTTTAAACATTGATGTACAAGAGATGAATTAATTATCATTGCCAGACTCAGGCAATTTCTTCTTTGCTCCAGAGAATGATGAATCTTAAAGAGATATACCAACTAATGGAAAGTTCTCCTATTGATCTTTTGTACCCTGAGACAAGTCTTTTTTTAAACTTTTTCCTTTAATAAAAAGGGACGTGAAATTGGGTAGACTACAAAACCTATGAGTAGATAGCAAAGCTGCAGCAAGACAAACACAGATTTCTAAGTAACTTATTACTTTACCACTTAAACTATCCAAGAGGTTAGAATAAATGTTGTCTACCAGCAAAACTGAAAATTATAGAAGAGAAAATTTTGGACAGAGGTCTTGGCACAGTTGTATACATATCGAAATTGTGGTGAGTATCCAAGAGAGTTGAATATCACAAATCGAATGGTTACCTAAGGCTGATCCTCCTTTCTAACTGAAGCTCTTAGTTATAGATTGAAGGCAATCGAACTCATGACTCCACCAAGTGGTCTGCATCAGGATAGCCAGAAAGGTGGACTACTAGAGTTTCTCATAACTCATCCCCTTGTCTGGGTAGGCATTGAGGAAGAGAGAGAAAAGAAATGAGGTCTACTAAGATCCATACTTTACGATCCAATGAGAAACACAATCTGCAAGTCCTTATTAGAACATATAGTGGCAGACGGAGTAATCCAGCCAGTGTCCTGGCCATAGTGGCCAAAGTGCTCATGGAAACTATACCTCCAATATGAAGTACCTAGTTTACCACTGGTTTCAAACCATTCAGTATCTCACCTAAGCTTAATTCATCCATGAATGTGAGTAGAGGACACTGTGGTGTGACTTTTAAGTAACCTGATATCACCAAACAGATTAATTCGTATAGGTGTAAAATGGCATTTGACCCACTTAATCTTGAGGATTCGTTTTTGTTTGTTTGTTTTAATATCAAACTGATACAGGCACCAGGTCATTCTATACTTCTTGTTTTTTTCTAATACAACTGTCAAAATGATCATTTTAAACTTATTTTTTGTCAAATAACTACTTTTCAGTTAGACATGTGATAAAAATAAAATGTTAATCCCTTGAAAAATTTTACAACCTAATGTAAATATTTTTGCGAGAAATGCTGACAAATACTAATTTTTATATGTGGACAGCTCATTTGCTAAAAAAAAAAAAAGGCACCTACACCCTCAGGTGCAGTTCATGTGTTTAAAAAGGAAAATAAAGATCAGTAAGAACATCTTCCTCTAGACCACAAGAACTTCATCTTCCACAGAGATTCTACTAGCTAATGGCAGTGTTTATGAATTCTGACAGTTGAAATGCATGGATCTCATTTCCAGCAAAGGGTCAGGAAAACTTTATGGAATGTGAAATGATTTCATATAATGCAAGAAGAATTTTTTTTAAAATTTCATTTGTGAGTGATATTTATGTCCGGATTCACAAATGAGCTTTGGAGTGGTAAGCCTGGGGCAAAAACTACTGACATAGGTAAGATGGTAATGCCTTCTGAGACCTTTGTTTTTTGTAGGGATTTGGAGAATCAAAGAAGGGAAAGTTTGTTTAGAGTATTGAACCCCCAAGAGAAATATTTCAGATTTTGAGAAAAAAGAAAAAGACATGCTTCATCAAATAAAAAGCTATCTTTTTTTGTATATTGTTCTGGGGAAGGAACAGCTGAGCCACCTTCTAAACTTTAACATTTTTGACATATGCACGTGCAAGATACCACTTCAGTGCCGATCAGGAGGTACTAAATAACATAGCACTTTCAGAGCTATAAATCTAGTACTGTTGCCCAGAAGAAGCATATAGTGCCAGTAAGTACTAAAAATAGTTCCAGAGAGATTGGATTCTAAAACTGATTAAATAAAGGCTGTTTACTGTGTTGTTCAGAGAATGCTGGGGAAAGACTAAAAATTTATTTCTCTGCTTTTCCACTGCTTGATTTATCAAAAACCAGCCCAATTTTTTCATTTTCTGTTTTGTCTACTACCCTTGACTGATATACATCTGGGCCTAAGAAATGGAAGAAAAAAGATGATAAAATATTTTCCTCTACCTCAAGAATATGACTTTAGAAGGCTGCAGCAGAGATAAAGGGGAAAAAATTATTCTCAATGGAAATGTAGGGAGAGCTCCAGCAAATACAACTTCATTACACTAAGTATGCATCATATTATTATAGACACCTCATTAAAGTCCAATAAGGGGGATAGCCACATACTATAAAAATCTGTAAGTGAATGTGGTGATATGGCTTCCAACTCCATCATTCAAAAGAAATTGTTCTCTCCAGAGGTACCAATGATCTCTTAATTGCCAAATCTGATGGCCTTTTCTCAGTCCTTATCATACTTTATCTGCCTACTGCATTTGACATCGTTGACTACCTTTTCCCTCTTGGACACACTCTACTCCCTGAGATTTTGTGACAGTACTCTTTCCTGATCCTCCTTCTACGTATCTGCTTGCTTTTTCCCTGCCTTCTTTGCTGACTCACCATCCATAATATGCACCCCAATTAGGAGTGTTCCCCAAGGCTGTGTCCTGGGCCCTCTTCTCTTCTCTATCTTGGTCATCTCATTGGCACCCATGGGTTTAATTATCACATATCCAGCCCCAGTCTATCCTGAGCTTCAATCTCATATCATTGTCTATTGGACTTTTCAATCTGGATATCCCACTGATGTCTCAAATTAAACCTATGCAAAACAGAATTCATTATCTTTCCTCCAAAACCCAAGCTTCTTCAAAATTTCCTTATTTCTGTCCCCATTCTTCCCATCCCTCAAGTTGACAACATTAAAGTCATCTTGAAAAAAGGTGTCAAATTTGCTGCCAGCACACCAGAGTGCAATGGTAATCAAATAAAAATGTAATTGGTAAATGTTTATCATAATAAATAAAATACAACAAAATGTAGAAAATGTTCATTTGTGGTTTTCTAAGTCAATATGATGGCTGGCAGGGATCCCTTTCTGTTTGACTTAGACACCACTGATCTTCAAGTCCTCACTTGCCCTCAGCCCATTGCCAAATCATGCCATTTTTACCTCTACAACATCTCTCACCTCTGGCTCCTTCTCTCTACTCAGACTTACCACTTGAGTTTAAACCCTCCTCACTATTTGTCTTACATTATTGCAACAGCTCCTTGGGTCCTTATTCCCCACACAGCTGCCAAAGTGGTTTTCCTTAAGTGTAGGTCTGGCCATGCCACTTCCCTCCTTATAGGATTATGGAATCATTAATGTGGAGCTAGAAGTCGATTCGTGCTGGGGCCAGCTTGAACTGGTTCATGAGGACTTAGTGCTAAATTGTCATAGTGAGCATTTATGCTTCAGAAATCGTCAAACACTACAAATCAGGGCTTGATTTCTGGTTTTGTTCATCGTTTGGGCATAACAAAGTAAAGGCAAAAATATTAATAACATATATTAAAAGTGCATCACGCCTACATCGTTTCTCAGGTTGATATTTACCAGCTTGCTCCTGGCTCAAAAGGTGCTTAATATTCATTAAGGCCAACCCTTTTCCTTTTCAAGATGAAGAAACTTAGGTCCAGAGGGTGACTTTCCCAGGCTCATTCAACTAGTAAATATCAGGGGGTCAGATTCAAATCCAGTTTCTCCTGACTCCAAGTTTAGTGTTCTATCTACCACACTAATAAATTCCAGGGGGCCCCTATTGCCTCTAAGATTAAATATAAATTTCTCTGTTTACTTTTTAAAGCCCCTTGTAGCCCAGCTGGTCCTAGACCCTCTTTTCACCCTTACTGGACATTATGCCTCCTCTACAATGAGAATCACACTCAGGTAATCCAGGCCAAACTGCCCTTCTCTGAGCTCGTCACACATAACACTTCATCTTCCATTTCCCATTTCCCATTTCCCTCCTCTGTGCCCTTGTTCTACCTCTCCTCACATCTGCCTCACAGAACTCCCTTATTTCTTCAAGGCGCATTTCAGGCACCACCTTCTAGATCACCTTTCCCCATTCCCCCAGCCCCCATCTGCTCAGACCCTCTCTCCCAAACTACCTTGTATTTATTTGCATTTATTCTATTTGTATTTATTTGGTACATAATTTATATGTACTTGTCTTTCCATTACAATTCCAGCTACTTGAGGAAAGTGATTGCTTCATTCTTTGCATTTTTATCCCCAACACTGAGCACAAAGTCTACGTTTAATAAATGCTTACTGATTGATCCTTTGACTAGTAAGTATGATGACCAAGCTTGGCTCCAGAAACTAGATGAGGAAATGTACTCCCCCCTCTTCTTTGCAAAGTTAGGGAACCACAGGTACAGAACATTGCAGACTGGCAGACTCAAGTGACGTGTTGGTTAAGTTTGCTAAACTATCTTTTCCCCTCTCTTTTATTGCTCTGTATTATATAACAGATGACTAAAAGCGATGTTAAAATTAAAATTTTAAAAAGAGAATTTAAGACAGAAATTCTTCACTATGATGTGATCCTTTAAATTGTGCATATCATCTCTAGAATACTTGTTCTAGCACACACAAAGAACATCGTTAAAGGAAAAATAAATCTGCCAGTAAGCTGGCCTGGGTCCTAATCCTTGCATTATTCTGGTTGTGGACTCTTCATAGCAATTTCTCTGCTGATGTCAATGTTTCCAAGTTTGAAAATTGGATAGCACTCCTATCTATCTCCATGGAATACTATTCAGAAAACATCAGAAATCATGGTTGTTTTGCCGCAGCCTGGTGACAGCAAATAGGGATGAGGATTGATTAAGGATCATCATTGAGGCAAAGGAGGTGGATTGACTAGCACAAGGATGAGTAAAAAAAATCAAAAGCATGAGAAGCTATGAAATGTTAAAAGACCTAGAGAAAGGCCTTTCGTGTGAGAACACTGGCAAGGGGTGCAGAGGATGTGGTATGGATGAGGAATAATTTTCATGGATGCAAGGGATGCCTTTATGAAACAAATCACTCAACTGGGGATTCTTAACCCTTTTTCTAACATGGGCTTCACTTTGGCTGTCATCTGGTAAAGCCCATGGCCCTTTTCTAAGACCCCTTAAATACGTCAAAGAAAATATATGAGATTACAAAGGAAACCAATTATACTGAAACACAATTATCAAAATATTTTTTAAAAACCCAAACTCTGGGGCAACTAGGTGGCACAGTGGATAGAGCACTGGCTCTGGGGTCAGGAGGACCTATGTTCAAATCTGGTCTCAGACCAGACACTTGACATTTACTAGCTGTGTTACCCTGGACAAGTCACTTAACCCCAATTGCCTCCCAAAGGAAAAAAAAAACAACCAAACTCAAAGACCTCAGGTTAAGAACCCCTGTGCAAAAATAATGAAGTATGAGTGCATTCAACAAACTTTTATTGCCTTATTGCAAGGCACTTGAATTTTTTCTAAAACATATGAGTTTATAAGCTTAATTTGGTGGCTTAATAATAGCTTTAAATGGGAATAAAAAACTCACTATAAAGAAATACCTAGAAGTCAGAGATTATGCCTAATTTCAGATGAGATAACACATTTAAGCACTTTTCAAACCTTAAATAAATATAAAGTTGCTATTATTATTATTACTATTATTATTATTATTATTATCTACTTGCCTTGCATAGCACCTAGAATAGTGCTATTCACAAGCAGGTGCTTAATACATATTTTTAATGATGTAAAGGCAATCAAAAGATTAGCATGATGCCTTTTCCCACAGTCTTTCCTCAGTCTTCATGTTGGAATTTGCTTTCTTGAATATAAATAAATGATGACCACTTAATACTGTTTCCTTACTTTTAGCAAGAGCCAATTCTATTTCGTACAAGAAGAAGATTTAGCCTGTACAGAGGTACAATATTCAAAAAAGAATAAGATCTCTCATAGAGAATTTATTTTCTTATGGTTTTCTGAAAGAAAAGTCTAGAAGAAATCACTGAATACAGGTCAAAGAACTGAAACAAGGGAGCTGTTAGGTTGTTAAACTGAGAGCCTCTTGAGTCTTTCTTATTATTTTCCTTATTACAGTCTTAGGCACTAATTAACCTTAACAGCTACCCAGAAGAAATGTCCAAACAATCGTTGCATACTAATATGCATATGAGTGTATTCACTGTCTATGCTCTCTCATTTTTGGTACCTGCATAGGCTATCAATGCTTTACTATATAGGAAAAGCTCAACATATATAGCATTTTACTTGAAGATGACTGTATATTAAAATGTGTATGTATGTATGTGTGTGTGTGTGTGTGTGTGTGTGTGTGTGTGTGTATATATATATATATATACACACACACACACACACACACACACATGTACACACTCACGACTCCTCATGGCAAAGAAATGACCCTGAGTTTCTGAAGGTCATTGGCAACAAAACAGAAGCCTTGACATGTCCTACAAAGCTGTAAAAACCAGGGACAGCATATCCTTCAACCCAGAGATCCCATTTCTAGGCATTTTTATCTTTGACCCAAATGAAATCAAAGATTTAAAAAAGGCTCCATAGACACCAAAATATTTATAAAAAAACTTTTTTTGTGGTAACAAAGAACTAGAAACAAAGTAGATGTCCACAGATTACAGAACGACTAAAGAAATTGTGGAAGATAAAGGTAGGGGGATATTAATGCACTGGAAGAACCAATGTATTCTTTCAACATGGAGAAGTATGGAAAGACATAAAAAATGATAGAAAGTGATGTAAGCAGAACCAAGAAAACAATGTACATAATGGCAACACAAACTTTGGTCCCTAGGAATTGACTGAATGAATCTGAGACTGAAAAATACGTTGTATGTAATCATCTTTTGTTCATGAAATCCCAAAGGACCTGTTTCTCAAATTGTGGCATAGATTATATACCTAGGGATGTCCAGATCCAGGGATCTGGACTGTTTTCTTTAGAATCAGACAGGTCCCACACATATCACATTAATTCCTGATTGGGTTCCATCATGATGGAAACCAAGACTTCAGGTCCATGAGCTTAGAAAAGGCAGAACATCTTGCTTTTCCATCTTCTTATAACTAAGTCATTGAGCAGTCAAATATTAGACATGACTGATCAGGACAGTCATGATCTCAGTAATTTCTACTTAGGAGAGTTCCTTCAGGATGGTTTTAGAAAACCTTTCCTGAAATTGATCAATCCAGGATAGCTCATTAAGATCCAGTTCTTAAAATAGCTCAATGGCTATCCTCTGGCATAAGTACTATTATACTACCAGCAACTGGTAACTTCTTTGCATTATGGGTCTTCGGGAGCCAGTCATAAATCATGAATGAAAGCTCTAAGAACATCTAACACTGGGTTGGGGTCAATGAGTTAAAGGGTGACCCATCAGCAAATGTAACCTTTGTGTTAGAGCAAGTCCTGAATCAATATTGTGGCAAAGTCCGCAGGCCTCAGTTATATGAAAGTGGCACATACATTTGTTTGCACATTAAAAGGTAACGAGTCTGGTGTTCCACTGAATGTTTTGGGCAAGCCAGCTAAGCATTTCCTCCATTAAAGTACATGACTAAGAATGTTTGCAGCCTGGAGTTAGTCCACAAAGGTAATAGTCTTCAATTACTTAACATGAAGGAACACAAGGCTTAGTTGCAGAGGAGGGGGAAAAGTCCATAGTTAAGGTAAGGGTACGTAGCTGGCTGCAAAAGTTCATTGTGGTTAGATAGATTTAGGACAGAGCACAAAGTTCAAGATAATTAGAAGCAGAAAGGCTAAAAGACAGAGGGTTGGCCTACTGGGCAAGATAGAGCCTCAGTCAAAGGAAATCCAATACCAAAGAGAACTAGCTGCCTCCTGCAGATGTTTCACTGAACTACCCTAAAGATCCTTTTATCTTTGGAATTCCAGACACTCCACAGGTGGTTTCACCCTCTTAGTCAATATTTCTTGTCATTAAAGGGGCCTGACCCATGTGCTCTGGCTTTAATCTTCATCCCTAGCAGGTGTCAGGAGCTTGAGGTCATCAGGTACAGATGACACATGGAAGTCTTCTGGATGGTATCTAAGATCTTTAAGGCAGTCCTCAGGGAATTCTATATCTTCAATTGTATCACAATTCTGGTTATCATTAGTGCATTCATTCCAGAATTCACCTTCCCTGACCTTTATCTCTTTTGGTTCATGGGCAGGGACTCCAACAGGTCCTGAAGCCCCATAAGGTGTCTTTTTTATAAACATACAGAACCATCAAGGCAAAACCACATTTTTTTTAAAGCAGGTGCTTGCACACAATTAAAAGCTAATTAATTTTACTGAAATCTATAACCTGATAACATTATATTGTTATATTAATGGATAATTGGCATAAAAGATGCGCCACCATCCTTTACTGGAGAAAAATGTGATTTTATTATGAACGTATCTCTTCACTATGAAAAGAAATATCTCCATGAAAGGGGAAATAATTTTATAATTCTAGTTTTTAGAAGATTTCCCCTTAATTACAATGACTAGCTAAAATGTATCTAATTATACTTTAGGGATAGCGAGGATAAAAATGCATATGCAGATAGAGATAGATGGCTAATACTTCCCTTCAAAGTAAAATATTTGATTGCTTTAGGTGTCATATGATTTAGTCATATGCCACCCCTCATATAACTTAAAAACCCTTTACTTTCTTTTTTCTAAAGTCAAGAAAATGGTGGAGTACTTTATACAAAGTCACAAGTATATTTAGATTTCTAATAGCGGTACCATCAATGCCAGGTCCTACAGTAACTGAGCTTAGGGTGGTGGCGATGGTGGTGGTTTTGTTGTTGTCCCTGTTTAACAATGACGATGATAATGATGATGATAATGGTGGTGGTGGTGATGATGATGATGATGAAGATGCTGTTGTTTGAGGAGGCAGGTGGAGAATTAACCAATTGTCTTGGTCCATCAGTCACTAAAGTCTCTGACATCCTGGACTGAATGGGAAGCTGATAAACTAAAAGAATGAATGCTTCTAAACCCAGAAAACATCTAGGTCAATAAAATCCCACACAATTCATTAAGATGGTTCTTTGAATGTAATGTAGGTTGGTTAGATAAGTCCATTGGTGCCTGAGAGGTACTACATACTAATACCACTATTATACCTAGTGATTCTACTCCAATCCCAATAAAGTGCCATCACTTAGAACAATAATCTGAAAGTTTTAAATTCAGAAGAAATCTAATTTTACAAATTTCCCTGAAATGTAAGGGAAATATAAAAAGGGAGCAGACTAATACGGAGTGAAGCTCCTATAAGAATGTAAGAGAATCTAACAATAGACATTTCCTATGCAAATAACCATTAAAGGAGAAGATTACTTAGGGCAAGGTAATGGCTGAAGAAGGAAAAGGTGGTACAAAATTCATACTCTATAGAGTATGAAGGAGCATCCCGTGACATTAAAAGAAACGCAATTTTAAAAAAAAGACACTTTTAGATAAGAGCAAAAATGTAAAAGCAAAAAGAGGGAAAGAAAAAAAGATTGTAATTTGACTTAGGCACACCATCAGAAAGGAAAGCAACAATATAGAGCATATTAATGGAACCAGCGATTATGTTTCGATGGCATAAAAAAAAGGAATGTAAAAGGTGACAAGTGATGACAAAGAATTCTGTTTCAAATATCTGATGGGCTTCCTTCTTGTTGTTTCTACGAAAATGTCTTAAATGCTGAATTCCAGGCTAAAATAGTTTCCAAAAGACAATGAAACTAAAGAATTCATAAAGTTTGACCCAGGAATATAAGTAGTATTTTAAAGCATTTCTTGTAGGAATACAAATACCCCACTAATGTTGGTAGATGCTGGTATCAATTGTTTATATGCCACTTTGCTTATTCCAAAGTCTAAGTAACTAATTTGTCCAGAATGACTAGTAGTGATCATCAGGACAGAAAGAACCAAGCTGGCACTATTGGCCAGTCCCACATGTAGATGTGATTTTAACCTACACTAAGAAAAATGTCATGGCCAGATTTCAATTTATCATGTTGAATATTCAGAAAGCATTGAACTGAGTTATTTACTTATGACTCATAGCAAATAGGCCACTTACAAGTTTTCATAAAGAAAAATCATAAAGGGACAATAATACTGAGTCCTTCCTCCATTGTATCAGAACGATGGTACTGATTATTAAATACTTCATGAAATTCCCTCTTTTCCATGCTTTGCACCTTCAAAATGTTCTGAATATCTCCAACCCAAGCCAGGGATTCACCCAATTCTTCTCCTTTATTCAAAAATCTGATAAAGAGGTGGCCCTTTTCTTCACCAAGGCCACCCTTCTCTATATGTACCTTTGATCTATTCCTTCCTGACTTCTCTGGCAAATTGTTCCCACAATTGTCCCTTCCCATGCTGATATTAAATCTTTCCCTTTCCAGTGGTTAATTCCTTGCTGCCACAACCAGATCCAAATCTCTCCAATCCGGAAAAATACTGCACTAGGCCCTATCATTCCCTCAAGCTATCACATATAGTGTGTGTGTGTATCTTTCCTTTCACAGCCAAATTTCTTGAAAGAGCAGTCTATATGCATGACCTCTACTTCCGCTCTCTTAATTTCTTAACCCCATGCAATGTGGCTTCCAACCTCATCACTCAACTGAAGCTGCCCTCTCCAGAGTTACTAATTATCCCTTAACCACCTAATCTGATGGCCTTTCCTGAACCTTCTTTTCTCTTGATCTCTCTTCTGCATTTGGTACTGTTCTTACCTCTCTCTTCCTAGATAGTCTATCCCTCTGTCCCCTCTGGTTTTTCATGAAAATGCTCTCTTCCGATTTTCTTCCTACCTTTCTGAACACTCTTTCTCAGTCTCCTTTTTTTGGATCATTATCCATTTCACACCTACCAATTATGTGTGTACCTCAAAGTTCTGTCCTAGGCTTTCTTCTCTTCTCTCATTATATTTGCTTCCTTGGTAATCATATCAGCTACTATGAATTTAATCATCATTTCTCTACACATGACTGGTAGATCTATATATGGAGCCCTACTCTCTCCCGAACTCCAGTCCCACATCACCAACTGTTGGAAACTTTGAACTGGATGGTGCCATTGACATCTCCAACTCAATTGTCCGAATCTGAAACCGTTATCATCAGGTATCACTTTCTATATGAAGCCTTTCCAGACTTCTCCCAGCTCCTAGTGCCCTACCTTTCAAAATCACTTTGCATTTATTTTACATATTTTCTGTGTATGTTTATTAACAATTATGTCTTTTGCCATAGAATCTTTGAGGGCAGGGAATGTTGCATTTTTGTCTTTGAATTCTCAGCACCTAGCCGAGTACCTGGCACACATTAGGTACTTAATAAATGCTTACTGAAGTATGCATTGCAGTCATTTGTTTGGGTAAGTTTTCAGTACAACCTTGCATACCTTTTGCATTTCAGAACCTCTCACCACCACAATTCTACTTTAATAACCTGGAGATTCAGCAAAACACCACCTGAGTATACCCACACCAAGAGGATTAAAACCTTCAAGGACACAGTCAAACACTACATTATCTAGACACATAATCATACTGAAAACACCTTTCTGCTTTTTTTTTTTTATCTAGTGGCCAGCACACATGACTGTATCAGCTAAGACACTCAGGAATATAATTGGGTATAAACAAATCATATTTATGTATTAGAATCAACCTAGCAAGAAAGAACCTAGCTTTAGTTTCTAAGACTATCCATTTCCACTCTAGGGCAATAAAATATCTGTAACTAAACATATCATCGTAGAACTCATCTGTCTCATATTAATTACACTAAAAACACCAACAATCATCACTGCACTGCACTAAATTCAAGAAAATGTACAAGGGCCAATGCCGCTAGCAGGCAAAGCTTTGGACTTAGCTTACTTGTATGCTGAGCCATGGCAGCAAGAAATTAATTTCCATTTTTTACCAGTGAAGTACCACCTAAACAGCAGCAAGGTTTACTACACAACGGCTTGGAATTGGAGGTGATAAAATCGATCTACAGTTTTTGAATGTAATTGAAGAATTAAAAGCAATCTAAATAGTTTAATGAACAGGCCACCCAGCCAAAGAATAAGAGAAATCCGATCTCCTCAAGATACCCTTTGGAGTTCAGCTAGCACTTCCAAATAAAGCTCTGGGGCACAGTCTTAATTCAGTCAGAACAGAAGCCATTGCTAATTGGAGGAGAGAATCAAGAGATGAAACTGGGGGGGGGGAGAAGAAGAAGAAGTGAACTAGATCACGTCATTAAATTGGATTTTTATACATTTTAAACATTATAAAAATTATTCTACTTAGTGCATATGAGAAAAAATCCACAGGTCTGGTTTATTAATAGTATTTTTCAGTTGAAACCCCATTTCTCCCCTCATCCTTTCAGAACTGAAAAAAGAAAATACTATGTAAAAGCTTTGAGTTCTCATGGAGTTGAGAGATTGCTCCAAACAGTAATTAGTTAGGGAGACCAAGTAGGAAGCCAGTGAAATAGTTCAAGAAAGAGGCGCCGAGGGCCTAACCTAGCGTGGCATCCATGGGAGTGAAGAGAAAGGAGATTGTGGAGCTAGAAAAGATACAATTTGACAGGTGATCAGACATGTGTGGAGAGTGAGAATGAGTAGTCAAGGAAGGTATTGAAATAGTGCAAGTGAGACTCTTAGGTGTTTATCATGTGCTAAGTACTGTGCTTGCACTGGGATACAAAGGCAGGCACTGCCCATAGGGGAGATAAAATAATGGAACTACTGTGAGTTCTGACCATAAACCCGGAAGTGTGTGCTCCAGTTAATTCTAAAAGCTGCCCTGACTTCTAGGTTATCTGAATTGGTTTGCTCAGCTCCTAGTATAGAGATTTACCCAAAGCAAATGGAAAACAGGGAAAGAGCTGGAGGGGAAAAAACAAAACAAAACAGGTAGACATATTTAAAAATAAGCACACCCAGATAATCCTATTCATTATTCCTTTGCAGATTTACAAATCAGAGCTGAACTCTGCAGGCCAAATCCCATCTACTTCCCTGTGGAAAGCCATCTGGGCTAAGCAAGATGGCCAGTTAGTGATGAGTTAGCAATCAGTTTGGCCCAAGGAAATACCACAATAGAAGCTGCCCATTTAAAGAACTACTGATAACCGAAACAGGAGAAGCCAAGACAGTTATTCATGAAACAGCAGTTGATAAACTCTTAATTCTGTGCTTCCCCAGAGTTATCTACAAAAAACTCTCCCTAACTCATTGTATCATCAAGACACACCAGAGCTGTTACCAGTAAAAGGAAGCATCAATAATGACCCTCCTCTGACACTGAGATTATAGATGAATGAAGTTCGTCACAAAAACTTTAAGGGAGTTTAATGGCCACAGAAGATGAACAAATAATCAAGGAACACTGTGGCAAAGTAGGGGTCAGCTTGTTGAATGTGTATATGCATATTTACATACAAATATTTGAAGAATCTGTAATTGTCATCATGAAGAATTCCTGATGAATGAGATATCACAAGCCATCACTTCTTTCTAGGTACCTCACATACATGAAGACATGCAGATATCTTCATTTCTTTTGTAATCCATCACATTTTTTTTTAAGTTTTGGAATAGCTTGCTAGTTTAGAGAGAATTTTATTTTTTTTCTTATTCTGAGGTTAACAAGTTACTTCATCAATTGCATTATACAAATCTGGCCTGGTTTTGTTTTGTTTTGTTTTGTTTTGTTTGTTGTTGTTGTTGAGAGCCAGATTCTTGCTTCTTCCTCAGCACTAGACAAAGTCCTTGGGGAACCAACTCACTTATTCAAGCATCTTTTGTCCAGACAAAAAACTATTTTAAGTGGGTGCTTCTAAGCAATCTGCCGTCCTAATTGAGCTGCTTGGCTCCTTCAAAGGTTGACTCTAGTAACTTTCAGACTTAGACTTTGGGATATATTTTAAAATAATATGCCAATTCTTATTCCATATAGTTTTTACTTTGGTTTGATGGTATTATTCTTAAGAAATCTCAACAGACAACTGTTTTTCAAATAAAAATAAAAGGATAGGGAAATGAAAAGGGAACCAATTTTAAGAGGAATGCTAGAAGACATGAATTTGGTAAGGTAATACTAAATGGCAGAATCTCTAAGGCAGAAAGCTTTCATAAATTAATGGTCATAGTAGGCAAAAATAAATGAGGAGAAAGACATATTCAAGAGATAAGCTAAAACAGGTCAATGGAAGATTTTTTAAAAATTGAACTGAATCCAAAAACAAATGGGGAGCTGGTGGCATTGATTGAGAAAGAAGAGTAATGCTGTCATAATTTTTCTCCTGAATAACTTGATTGATATTCTATATGGTTAGGAAGTCACCATACATATTTTATGAAAGATGATTGGGATGGCAAAAAAAAAAAAAGTAAAAATAAGCCTTTTCGAGATCATTAGTTTTTAGAAAAAAAAAGGCAAATGGTCTAAATTTGTTTCTAAAATAAAAACTTAATGTTTCCAAAGCCTCTCCAAAGAGCTCAACATTTTATATATTTTTTTCTAATTTTATTACTTCTAAAAATATCCCTGTTATTCAGGTAGAGAAATATAATTTACTTTATTATGTGGGAAATAAACTGGCCAAAAAGATTATAACAGCAAATGAAAGCATTAAGGGGAAGAATGGAATCACCATAATCATCCAAAAGTTATTAGTTTAAAAATATATATATGTATATGTATATCTATCTATAGATACTCATATATTTATAGGTCTGTATCTATCTATCCTTGTAGGCAGGGTCTGTCTTTACTTTTTTAATTTACAGTCTCAGTTCTTAACACAGTACTTGGGACCCAGTAAGCATTTTATAAATGCTTTTTCATTCCAAAATAAAAGTTCTTATTCCAGCTCCAAAGAGATTTTCAAAGGCCACAAAGTTCATTATTATGAAAATTATGAATTGAGGATAGATAAACTAGTAACCCCCTTACTTCTTTGCTGTATCCTCTAGACCCTGTGCATAATGGCTAAGGATGATTGTGATCAGGAAACTTCTTCCATCTAATCAAAATATCTTGATGAAATAGGAGACAATTTTTTTTTTCCTTGGTGTGACCTCAGCGGCAATATGGGGAACAGCAATAATTCTTCATAGACCTATGTGTTCTCATCTACAGAGATTTCACTCAAGAACTTCCCAGCCTATTCTATTCTGAAAACAGATCTTAAAAATTTTAAGGTTTTCAGTCATTTACTTTTCTCTCCTCTGGAAGGAGGGTGGGTTAGAGATATCTGAAAAGTCCCTTCCAAGTTTACCATCAATGTTTCTGTAGGATTCCCCCCAGAAAAGAACTTCATTACTGGGCCAGGCCAGCTAAAACTGTAACTCTGTGGTGAAGCCAAGGGTACAACTACTATCTCCAATATGATACTGAAACAGCTTAATCACACTGGGTCCTATTTGCCTCTTACTTTCATTTCACCACCTTTCTGTGGATTTGCTTTTTCATCAAATGCAATGAGCGTGTCACTTAACTGCCCTTGACCTCAGTTTCCTCCTTTGTAAAATAAGAAGGTTGGACTTCATGGCCTCTAAGGTCCCATCTAGCTCTAAACATATGATTCCATGATTCTATGTATGACTACAGGGAACTTTCCATACTGATTATGAACTTGCAGTTGAGTCACATACATATACATACATACATACATACACATGTATACACAGCTATGCAAACACATATACAAATATATGTGTGAGTAGACTAATTCCAAAACAGATTCTGCCTAGGTGACTTTAATTAACTCACAGGTTCTCAGTTTTTTTAATCTGTAAAATGAGGGAATTGAATTAGATTGTCCTCTAAAGGTCCCTTGCCCCTCTAAATCTGAAATTCTATGATCTTTTATAATCATTCTTGCCTATCATGAACAAAGAATGTTATATTTCAAACCAATATTACTTGTGGTCAAATTATCTGAATTAAATTGAACTGAAGTGGGGAAAAAAACAAATTAATTTTTATATGGATATCATTGCCATGACAAACACCATCATCTTTGCTAATTTTTTTAAAAACCATTCCTTTCAGCATAAGAATTAGTGGGAACTCACATTCAATATTTTTGTGGCCTATAGCTAGAGATTTTATTCCCATAACACGGTTGGGCCAATGATCATTATTAGGTCACTCCCTTCCAGTATGGGCATATCAATATATCCTCAGAAAGCCACACTGAGTTAAATCACACGTTATTGTTCCACCATGGTTATTGTGAAAATCAGAGCCTTAAATATAGACAGATACACTGGATTTATCCTTGATTTTTGACTTACTGGAACTGTCTTTGCCCAAGAGCCAAGTTCTCCTCTAATTTTCTGCCATTACTCTCAAGGGATGTTAAGATAATGGTAACTGACAGTATTATAGTTGTAATGCCATAAAACACCACAGAGGAGCAAATGGCAATGCTGTAAGGACCACACCTGCAATTACTAAACACAGCTTGAGTTGAAATGAGTTAAGGTATTTACTTAAAGGGCTGCCTCAAGGTAGGAAAAGGACAAGTCAGATAAAATTTTGCCCCTGAAGAGTGCCCGAATCACCTTGCATGAGTGAGAGTACCCACTCTTGAATTTGCCTTCTGTCTAACTATACTCAAAGTACATTTTGGTGAAGTTACAATAGCATTTCAATGGATAGCTTTTACAAATAAATCAGGCCTTTTCTTTTAAGATATCTCCACGTATACATAGAATGATGGAGAGGAGTGAGAGGATGGGGTATTTCTAGTATTTCTAGAGATTTGCCTAGGACACTAATGTGTTTCAGGAGCAGGATTGGAAGCCAAATTTTCCTCACTCCCAGGCCAACCCTCTCCTATCCATGAACGGCATCATCCTGTTTCTCACATACAACATCCACCCATATTGGCTTCCAATGTTGTTGTTGTTTATCCTTCATTTTTGAAGAGGAAGATGATGTCATGACTCCCAAGTGAATTGGATTTAAGTGAGGGAGGATTGTGCAAAGTCACCAGCCTCAGTTTCTCTTCTGGAGCCATCTGGTTCCAGTGGCAAGATATAGATCACGATGACTGGAGATGGCCCTGGATGCAGTGGGAGACCTTGGCCTTTTTAAGCTAAGGTCTTTCCCAGGTCTCAGTTTGACTGAGGCAAGGCCCACTCAGTTATAAAGGCTAGGTAAGAAATGAGGCAAAAAATGACCTCTTTTACCCAGTCAAAAAATAATAAAATCAAATTAATCTGGGAGGGGAAGACCCTAAGGGTTTTTGGCCAAAATAGAAACAATTACTACTTGCATTCACTCTGAGCCATCAGGGCCCAAACAATGATCAAGTAGGCTTGGGCTGGGACCTAATTTTGGCCAATCAATGAAAGCCAAAGTGCACTGAGTTTTAGGGAAAGCTAATAGGTTGGTAAGAAGTGCTTACAAATAGACTTAGCTTTTCCCTTTTGAAGTTCCATACACATCAAATGAAAAATTCTCCAAAGCTTTCCCCTTACTATTCAACTTGCTAATGCCTGCCCACTTCTTTTTGAGTTGAATGCTTTTTTACCTGTCAACTAATAGACATTTAGCAGGACTGGGTTGCTGAACTCATGCACTGAAATTTGTAAAGATTATAAACATATGTCTTGTTTGCAATCATTAGAGGCTTTGGTAAAGAAGTAATTGTTCCCATAAGGCAAACTACCAAGAAAAAAAATAATTTCAAGCGTTGTAATGAAAATCTAGTACAAAGTTCTTAAATGAGATTGACTTCAACAGCACCCCTCCTCCTCCAACTTCTACCTGCTTAGAGAAGCTAAAAGGTACTTCAGTAAAGATCTATTAAAACTTGATATGTGGCCAAAGCAATTTATTTGATCTATTACGCTATTGCATTATTTAATTATTCACACTTTGGAGATTGATTTTATGAAGAGGATTGTACACTGATAAATATGAAGGCAAATGATTATTAATTTCTTTTGTATCTAACTTTAAAATAAGATCGATTTTTCATGAACATTGTATAGTTTTGTCAAAAATATTTCTAAGATGAATAGTTCATATCCATTTATTTAGTTTTTTTTTTTGACTAGGCAGTGGGATTAAGTGACTTACCCAAGGTCACACAGCTAGTAAGTGTCAAGTGTCTGAGACTGGATTTGAACTCAGGTCCTCCTGACTCCAAGGCTGGGGCTCTATCCACTGCACCACCTAGCTGGCCCCATACCCATTTATCTTAGTAAAATTTACACCATCAGCCAAACAAAATCAGAGACTGCCCTCAATATAATTGGCCTGATTTTCTTTTATGAAAAACGTCTGATACAAATATTATGCTTCAGCCTACTAAGGGGGCTCCTACATAGCTGTTATCGAGGTAACGTGATCAGTGTAGACAGCTGAATAGGATAATTCATGTCAAACAAATTCACTTAATGTTCACTTTGAGGCCTGGGTTATCTGGTTTGGCTGTCTATGTTGATCAATATCAGGAGATAATTGCCAACTCTGCACTTCATTTTGTACTTTGTAGACACAGCCTGAAAGAATAAAAATCTGTTGGCCAGTAACGTTCTTTAATAGAAAAAAAAAGTTGCATATTTCTAAGGTTGAACTCTAGGCAAAATAATTTGAGATTTGGCTTTAACATCTTTTGTCCCTCAGATTGTATTCAGACACGATGATTTCATGAAAAAAATTAAGCATCAAATTGCTTCATATGAATATTGAGATACTAAGATTAATAAATCTCAACGAAATTCCCTTAAAACTCAAAAATACCTTTCGCTATTACTTTGTGTCAATGAGCTAACTGATGTGACGTGCATATATTCAAGCATTTAGCAACTCCATAATACGCTACTTCCACCAGACTTTGAATTGATACCTCTGAGAACAGTTATCTACGCCTTCTGTCACATACTTCTTGAGGGATTGTGATTATACCTGAGGACAGTAGCGGCTTACTAATGTTAATTAGGATTCTTTAATAACAGAAAAGCAAGGTAGTAAAAAAAAAACACTACTTAATCCTATTAGTATTAAGGTCTAATTTTAATAAGACCTGACCGCATTAATAAAGGTCCTTTCAAAAGAGGAATGAGTTTTCTGTTCACATTTATTTTCACTACAGAATGTGGACTTCGATACTCCAAGCTTTTACTTTTACTACTAAAAAAGCCCCAAATATATCATTCCAGTGTACTCTCTTGTGATCCCAACACAGCCAAGGAAAAAGCTAATCTGTCCCAAATGGGAGGAAATGTTATGAGGAATTATAGCTCCTAAATCTGGTTGGAGAGCATAACAGCCACTCAGAGCTCCACTTTCTTCAGACAACCACACCACCACCAAACGAAAACAAGTATGGAACAGAGAGTTCATCTACTCCAACCCCCTCATTTTGTAAATGGGGAAAAATGAGATCAATACATTAAAACCGTCATGAGTCTTTTAGAGGCAAATTAATATCTTTTTTATTTTGTTTTTTTTTTCCTTTTTGGTGAGACAATCAGGGTTCAATGACTTGCCCAGGGTCACACAGCTAGTAAGTGCCACGTGTCTGAGGCCAGATTTGAACTCAGGTCCTCCTGACTCCACTGCATCACCTAGCTGCCCCACAGATGAATATTTTTCACAAAGGGTAATGGTGCTGATTGTTTTCTGGTTACATCTATTCCCTTCTCTTCCCTTTCTCTAACTTCACCCTTTTTCAGGACTTTCTTGCCTCTCGCCTGGACAATTATGAAAGCCTTCTAAGTAAGTCCCTCTGACTCTTGCCTCTACACTTAATTCAGACATAATTCTGTATTGATTTTATTGGAATTATAATTTGTAAACCGAGGTCCTTAAATGCTTGATGGCTCTGTGACCTCCTCAATGGGGGAACCTCCTCCACCAATACAAATTACAGTGCATACATGCATTCTTCTGTGTGACTCTTGTCCATGTCCTCTTGTAAATTTCCCTAGGGAAATGGGCAAGCAATGTGCTGAAATTTTTTTAAGGTATCTTAGCTCCGAGAACCTGAAAGGACCTCAGAAGCCATTTCGTCCAGCCCTCACATCTTAAAGATGAGGAAACAATGGAGTGAAAGAACTGGGCATCTGTAGTTCTTTCTCGTTCTGACTCCTTTTCCTTCCATATACATTTCTTTAAAGAGCTCTTCTATGTTACGTCACGTGTCCAATTTGTCACTGGCTATATGAACATACTGCAACCTATTTGCTAATCAAAGAGATGTACTAGGAAGTGCTGAAAAGTGGGCTTAGAGCTCCTTCAGTCAAAGATAAAGAAAACTTCCTTCGGCTTAGAAAGCATCAGATTGCCTTTGTCTCTATCTGCTACGGTTACTGAATTCCACAACCCAGTCGATTTGAATCAAAATTGCTTACTCTGTTAGATGATTATTTCATAACTTGGACTTTATAATCTCAGATTTCATTACAAATCCAGCTTCATCACCCATAAGCTGATCCTCATAACTCCAACTCCAACCTTAGTTTCGGGAATAGCTGCACAGTTTTCATTCTGTGCACAGACAACACTCCCCTCTCCCCACTCTCACCATGTCTTATTGTATTAAAAAGAGAAATTAGGGACCAGGCCAAGGTGACTCAGAAAACTCTCTGGTTCCTAAGGCATTACATGGGGAAAGGGAGGGGTGAATCATGGGAAACTCTCCTGAGAAAAGTGTGCATAGCATGCCACTCTTCAAGCAGGCACTGTCAGCCATGGGAACAGTGTCATGTCTGTCTCAAGGGAACCCATCAGTACACTCTGCCACTGGGTTAGTGTGTGAATTTAGCTGCTGATATATGGGAAGAGTGGTGGAGAGCTAAAGCAGAAAATGAAGACATATGTAACAGTATCAGACAAATGAATTTCCCTCCAGATCCTACCATGGAGAGGAGGTCCCTGTGGTATATATGCCCTGAGTTAGGGTGGGTGCTTGAGGGACATTTCTATTTGTGGAAGTGTCGGCTGCCCTGTGAGGAAGACATATAATATGAAAGGAAGCTTCATATGTAACAAGTAATCAAATCAATAAACTAAAAGTGAAAGAGACACTGTCACTTCCTGCTCCAGGCCAGCATCTCTCTAAGAGTCTAGAGTATTCAATGACTTGAACAATTTGTCTTGTTCTTTAAATGCCACAATGAAGTAGAATAATGCTATGAACCCCTCACACAGTTACACCAAGTTAAAGGATAAAACTACGATAATGATTCTAGGGAATTCCTACCATAGCACCACTTTCCTTAGCATGAAGACATCAAGGTTAGGATAACCTTGGGGGGAGCACACAGCTGACTGAATCCAACCAACAAGCAGAGGCAACAAGTACCTTTGCTTGACTGATGGAACTGCTCCCTGTAGGGGTTGACCTGATTTGCCAAACAGGTGAAGTTCACCATGTCTTTTCAATTTGCTTTGCTTTCTTATCCTCCAAAGTAATTACAACAGCTGATCTACACTTAGAGCTCTGAAAAGAAAGTAGCTACCTTGTCTTTTCTTTATTGATCTTCTGAAAAGGTTTTTCTAGTTTAATTCAGTTAATTCAGACATATTTTGATCTCAGAATGGAATAAAATCCTATGATTCAACTAGCCACCAATTAACGAACATCAGATACCTACTATGTGCCAAGTGACTGTGCTAGGCACTGAGGAAACCAAGAAAAATGAAAACCATCCTTGTCCTTCAGGGGAGAAAATACATGCACATGAGTATACATGAAAGAAATGCAAGGTCATTTCACTGGACGGGGAGGGTACACTAGCAGCTGAGGAGAATGGGAAAGGCATCAGGCAAGAGGTGGTGCTTGCATTGAGCCATGAAGGAAAACTAGGAATTCTGAGACAGATGGAAAGTGTGAGAAACTTGGAGACAAGAGATGGAGTGTTGTGGGAGGAGCAACAAGGCCGGTTTAGCTGGACTCAAAAAGTATGTGAAGGGCAGTAAATACTCCACTATAATAAGGCTGGAAATTAAACCAGAGTCCTCATTGTGAAGGGAGTTAAAATGCCAAACAAAGTGTTTGTACTTGATTCCAGAAGTCATGAGGAGTCACTGGAGTTTAGGAAGAGGCAGAGGGACATATTTGGACCTGGGCTTTAGAAATACCAGTTTGGGAGCTGTGAGAGAGGAGAGACATTAGTACCATATTACAAGAGCAATTGTTCACTGTGATGCATGAAGACAATTTCCAATGTGCACAGCAGAAAAGCTTCTCTCTCCCTGAGTAGATTTCTTACATAAGAATCACATGAATCCAGTTGCCCATGACCCCTCTCTTTCTTCAAAATACATCCATTCAGAAGCTAACTCCTAGGTGACAACACCCTTACTGCTCCCCCCAGTTAATAGTGCTTCCCTTGTCTTGAAATGACTTGGCTGAACAAATTATGGGCTAGGAATGCAATGAAATACCATTGTTATAAGAAATGATGAAAGGGGACTGTTTCAGAGAAACCTGGGAAGACTTCTCGGAAGTGTTGAAGAGTGAAGTGAGCAGAACCAGGAGAACAAGTATTAACTGTCTATCTACTGGATGCTGGGACCATCAAGACAAAAATGGAGTTCCCCTCCCTCGAGGTGCTTATATAATCATGGGAGGATATAAGATGTCACGGATGAATATTAAGGTCTGTACAGAGCAGTGTCAAGCAGGGTAATTTGTAATTGGATTTCTTAATATACCAACATGAAGTTTCCTTTATAAATAAAATCGTAATGAATTTCTTACTTATTCATAGACTCAAAAATCTGTCATTTCATCAGTACAGGTACTCCTTCCACCAACTCAGATCCTAACCACTCTGTGAAGCGGTAGACCATCTTCAAGAGCTTCTATGGCTGAAAAAGTAATCCTCCTGCAGCCAATATGATAAGGGATCTCTCCTAACTAACCTGCGGTGGTCCTCAGATGACACATGTACAATCTGTCATCAGGCTAGCAATGAAAGCTTTTCCAACTTGGTGAGACCTACCAAAATTTGGGTCCTACTGGCCCAGTCTCCATAGACACAGGGCCACCTTCACATCATAATTAGGCAGCAGAGTAGGATTTTAGCACTACGTTTGTTAACAGATACACTGTTTTCCCTAGAATTTCCTTACTACGCCAACTCTTTCTACTCCTTTGCCTCCCATTAAATACTTTTTACGCTTCCACATTCTCTTCTAATCCTTGATTAGTATTATTGTGCTATCCCTACCTATTCACAAAAAATAAAGCAAGGTAATATTGATTTCATTTTGCTCTATTTTTGTTTTTTGTAGGAGTGATTGGTGATCCCTTAAAAGAAATGCCTATAGAAGGTCTCCTTTCAACTTGTAAAAGTTTGGAAAGATCACAGATGAATCCTAAGCTATTTCTTCTCTCTCCCACTTCCCCTAATGCATCACTTCCATGGCAGTACCCTTTTGCAAGTCAAAAGTACACTCAATTAACACCTGCCATGCCATGTCCCTCTGCAAGCCCAAAATCAGGCTTTGGGTCACATTCTCATTATTCTTAATGAGCAGTAAGGACTCATTGTGTATGTCCACAGGGCCATACAGGTGCATCTTTACACTAGGCACACCACACAACCCAAAAGCAGAACAGATTTCAGAGCAATTCTACTTCTAAGGCTCCCTTAAAGATGGCAGGGCAACCTGTCCCTTTGTCACTTGCTGACATTCTTTCAAAGTCAGCCAAATGACACGACATTTTTAACAAAGCTAAAATTAGGCCAGTATTTTATTCCCATTAAATTGTTGGCATGAATCAGAATCAGTTAATCTTCAAGCCAACCTAGAGATTTTGTGGAAGAGTTGCCCTGGGGGAAAGCTGACAAAATTCCTTATTCACTAGGGCACTGAGCTCTAGACACAACAAAGACTATAATTTTTTTTTTTCAGGAAGTAGAGAGCTGAAGTGCCAGTCTCATGTTTACATTTGACCAGCTCTCAATTTTAGTTTAACTTATTGAAATTTCCAATTCTCCCAATGACATTTAAAAAAAACACATTTTAGAACAGAAAACTCTCACTTTTGATGTTTAAAATTGATCTAATCATAGAAATCTGAAAGAGGAAGACATTACTAGCTGGGGAAAGAGGAAAGGCTAGCCTCCTGCAGAAGGTAATAGTTGAGCTGAGCTTTGAAGGAAACCAAAGAAAGGAGAGGAAGGAGAGTGGGGCAGGAGGAGCAAAGCATTTTAAGAATGGTGGCTAGCCACTGCAAAGGCAAAGAGAAGGGAGACAGGCTGAATGCAGTATTCTAGAAACTACAAATAAGTCATTGAGCAGAGGGGTGACTTGACTAGATCCCCACTTTAGAAAAATCACCTTTGCTGCTGAGTGGAAAAAGTATTGGAAAGAATAGAGACTTGAAACAAGGAGACCAGCTAGAAGTCTATTGCAGCAGTCTTGAAGAGGTGCTGAAGGCCTTAATTAGGGTTGTGGCTATTGGAGCAGAGAGAAGAGGACATGTTGTAATGGTGGAAATGAGGTTTGGCCACTGATTGGATATGTGGGTTAAATGAAAGTGAGGTGTCCTGAATGACATTGAGGTAGTGGACCTGGGTGACTGGAGGATGTTAGTGCTCAGGTGGGGGTAGGGGTTGGAAGGAAAGATAATAAGTATGTGTTTCATGAACATTTGAGTGGCAGCCCACTAATACAAGGAACCTATTTCCCTATTATTTCCCTATCAATAACATTTCTTCAAGGCAGTAGAAAGAGCTCTAAATTTGGAATGAGAAGACCCAGGTTCAAATGACCCCTCTGACTCTTTCTATGTGCATAGCCTTGGGCAGGTTATTTCATTGCTCTGAGACTCACTCAGTTCTCTCAAATGTGAAATGAATGGGCTGCACTGGATATCCCCTGAGCTTCCTTCCAGCCCTAAATTTATGGTCCCATACTTGAAATTTCTGGTAGATTTGAGTGTTTGATAAACTTCCTCTGAGAATACAATTGTCATAATGATCTCTTTTAAAATTCAGCTATAGGATTTTCAAATGACAAACTAACTGCATGTAAACTTTTCATAAAGGCCTTTAAATATATTCTTGAAAGAGTGATTTTATGTGTTTAATTCAATTCCACCAAAGGATATATATATATATATATATTATATTATATATATATATATATATATATATATATCAATATATATATATATGCGCTACGCATACATATGCAGAGAAACCACAACCAAACAAAAGGCTTAAAATCGTGTTGACCTTTGCCCTTTGGGTGGTACTACTAGGCACTGTGTTTAACCTTCATTAATTGACTAACTTGAACACAAATACCAATTTACACAGGAATAAATATGTGTGTGTGTATGTGTGTGTGTGCATGCAAAATTAAGTTTCATAAAACCCTATGTGGTTGCTAACTTTTTTGATAAGTTCTCTCAACCAAGCCCAATTTAGTTCAATCAAGTTAAGCCCTACAAAATTTTGACATGAGCATTCACTATTCTAACAAAGCAAGAAGTTTTACAGAACAAATACTTTAAAACTCACCTTAAGCAGATGGTACTGTTGAATTCCATTAAGGCCAATATCAGGATCAATAGCTGAAGGTATCGGAAATCGGGAATTGATAGCAGTGTTCTCAGGAATCGAAATGTTGATGACCGTTGCCGGGAAGAGTGGCGAATTATCGTTGACATCTTCGATCAGAAAGCGGATCTTGACCAATTTAAAGATTTCATCTGGCAAAATAGCTACTTCAATTTCATAAATACAGTGAGTCTGGGCAAAGGCACCAGAGCATAATTTTTCACGGTCTATGCGTACACCGGTGGTATAGATCTCACCGGTTGTCTCCTCTACCCTCACTAATGGCAGATCCCCACTCTTGTACACTAACTTAAACCGCAGGGGAGTCGAGAGCTTTTTCTCTGTTGGAAACGTCAGATTGAGATCTCTCACTATATCACCCACCAGAACACTTTCAGGTAGCTCTTCTAGTATGGTGTAATTCTTTTCCTGTGCGCCAGACTGACATACGGCAAAAGCCATCAGGAGAATGAACTTGTAAGTTCCAGGAAAAAAATCCATCTCGGCAATGGATATTATGCTCCTCAGAAAAAAACGAAAAATAACTGACAAAGAGAGAAAGAAGATAAGAGTAGTAAAACATCATTAAGTTCACAGGCTAACTGAATGCGGAAAACATAAAGTTGAAGAAAGGAAATAGTTCTGAATCCAAGTGAATTGAAGATTGTTTCAACTCGTATTAATGCAATGCCACTGGTCTGTAGAAACATTATGACAGTGATGACTAACTATTGGGTACTAAAGGCTTTATGTACATTCTCACATTTAACAATGAGAAATGTTAAAAGATTAAATTTGTTCTCCATCTGATGTTGGGTTTTTACGTCAGGGTTAAAGATGGCAATAGAGGTTCAGGAGAGCCTTTTTATTATAAATTCCTATGGAAATGTATACAAAACCAGACATTCTTAAGATTCTGCATACATATTTCAGGATCTTTGTGCAAGAGGCATATTTTAGTATAAAGAAGAAAAAGCATAGGAGATACGTATGGCTAATGATCAACAGTGTTCAATCATTTCAGCCATATGTTTTGGCTATTAATGTACCAGTCCTATATTAGTGATCTAAGTATTTCACTTGAGCGTTGCTATTTTTCTTAAACTGTCTAGCTATTGATGACAGGAAGACATGATCTCATCAGAAATAAGTCATTTAAGTATAAATACCCTAAGGCAATTTCTGAATTTTGTCCAAGGATATTATAGCAGTACCTAGAGTTGTGAAAAGTGCCACAGAATTATTAGTATCTATTCTGAGAAAAGACACTGCAATGACATTTTCCTCCCAGGGAGTCCAGTTTGACCTATTGATCGATGCATGTGGAAGTATTTTGTAAACTGGAAAGGATAAACATCTCTAAGAGATGGTTAGTATTGTCCCCTTCCCCCACAATCTTGTTCCTTCATAGACAAGTTAAGAATAAGCCTAGAGAACACCCTAATGTTCACTATTGGTTCATTCTCTCTGTCACTATTTTCAATTGCTAATTTCCTCCAAGACGTGCTAAAGCAAAGCATAATGTAACACTAACAAGGAATAACTCTTCTATCTAGTATCTAGTAAACAGAAAATCAGATAGTTCTAATAACCATCATCTCCACTGCCCTTCTATTTATTAAAAAAAAAAGATATATACAGTCAATTCTTCTTAAATTCCATTTGGCATGTCTAATGATGTTGTAAGAGCTTCAAGTCACAATGTCACATCTTTAAAACTTGATTTAAACACTTAATGATGTTTTCCGCTTAGATGTTTAAACTATTGACGATGTTTTACTACTCTTCTTTTTTCTTTATCAGTTATTTTTCAGGATTTTTTGAGGACTGTGATATCCATTGTTGAGATGAATTTACTTTCTGGAACTTCCACATTCACTCTCCAACTGGCTTGTGTCATATTCACTCTGGTGCACAGGAAATACTTCTCACCAAACAACAAGAGCCACTCGAAGAAGTCCTGACAGGCAACAGGGTGATCGATTTCAATTGTCCATCCCTATGGGAGAAAAAAAGCTCTCGACTCCCTTGAGGGTTAAGTTGATGAGCAAGAGTGGGGATCTGCCATCAGTGAGGGTAGAAAAGACAACCCATGAGATGTATACCACCGGTGTACGCATACATCATGAATAATTATACTCAACTTACATACAACATACATACTTACCAACATGCCACATATGTGTGATGGTTGATTTTCATAAAACTTATACATGAAAATTGCTCTCGTTTTATATTCACTGCATATATCCTTTCTACCCCATGCATAGATATTAGTCCATGGACATATTAGCCTATCTTCTACAAATTAGAAATTTGGTGAAAATCAGACATGAACTGGATCTAGGGCTTTAAAAAAAATCAAGGTAATTTAAAAGTTTCTTTTCGTGCGTTGAAATTTTTTAAAATTTTGGGTGTTTTATTTGAATGAAAAATTGACTAAATTAATTTCACTTTTAAAGCTCACTGTCCATTCAAATTTAAAAAAAATAACTATCTTTGTGTTCATTGTTTTTTAATTTAACAAAAATGCCTTTAAAACTACTTACTTTTTTTTTACAGCTTAAATTGAGCTCATTTATGCATGTGATGGTGTCTTATTAAAGGTTTGTTTACAAATCGATCAGTTTTTACATATGAGCCTTGCCGTTTACATTATTGGGCTGAAGGACAACTCCAGGCAAGCACGGGACAATAAAACATTCAATTTAGAGTTAGAGACCTGAGTGTGAATGCTAGGAATGCCATTTACTACCTGTGTTAACCTTGACAAGTTACATAACCTCTCTGGGCCCCAATTTTCTCATCTGTAAATTAAGGAGGTTGAATGAGATGAAGTTTAGTTTTAAATTTGTGGTTTGAAATAAGCTAGAGGGGACTAATTCTCAGTAATCATGGATCTAAAGCTGAAAGAGACCTCGGATGCCATCAAAGCCAACTCTCTCATTTTATAGATAAGGAAACTAAGGCCCAAGGAGGTAAAATGACTTGCCCAAGGTCACAAAGGTTAAAAAAATCAGAGATTTAAAGTACCTTAAACTCCTCAATTAGCTCAGCCTTCAGGTAGGTAAATGACTAAAACAGCATTCTGGCTTAGATCAAATTTAATTCACTAGGCTTCAAGTAAGGCAATACATACCCTTAAAACAGTCCATCGTGTATTACGATCAGGTCTCTAGAAACATACTCAATTTGGGATGTTTGTATTATAAATTTATTATACTAATGGAAATGTGCCTTGGCCACCAGAATTTTCCTCCTAGTGTTAAATGTAGTATCATGAAACTGGTATAATGATGAAGTTTTAATAGCTTTAAAAGTGTTCCCACTAAAACATCAGTGATGTGAAGGTGGGAAATTTGCTTATGAAATATTTGTAACGGGGTAGGGGGAAGAGGGAGAGAGAAAAGGGAGGAGAAAGAGGAAAAGAAAAAGGAAGAGGGGGAAGAGAAAGTGAGGCACAGAAAGTAGAAGGGTTGAGGGGAGAAAGGAAGAGGTGAAGGTAAAGGAGATGAGAAAGGAGAGGAGAGGCAGAGAGAGGGAAGGAAGTAGAAGAAATGGAGATGGAGGAGGAGAGATGGAGAAAGGGGAAAGAGAATGAAGGAGGGAGGAAGGGAGAAAAAGGAGTCAGGAAGGGGAAATAAACCTCTTTCTTTTGATGAAAGAGGGAGAGAGAGAAAAAGGGGGGAAGAAGAAAAGAAAAAAGGAAGAGGGGGAGAGAAAGAGAGGAAGAGAAAAGAGAGGTGCAGGAAGGGAGAGGTGGAGAGAAAGGAGGAGAGGAAGAGGAGGGAAAGGAGAGGAGAGGCAGAGAGATAGAAGAAGGTGGAAGAAATAGAGATGGAGGGGCAGCTAGGTGGTGCAGTGGATAGAGCACCGGCTCTGGATTCAGGAGGACCTGAGTTCAAATCCGACCTCAGACGAAACACTTGACACTTACTAGCTGTGTGACCCTGGGCAAATCACTTAACCCCAGTTGCCTCACCAAAAAAAAAAAATGGAGTTAGAGGAGAGATGGAGGAAGGAGGAAAGAAAGAATGAGAGTTGGGTAGGGGAAAATAAATGTCTCTTTCAATGTCTTTTTCTAACTGCAGTATGTTCTGGACTGCAACCATGAGACTACTGAGGCAGGTATGGCTACAAAACACAAAAAAACCCAAAAACAAAAAAACCTTAAAAGGTTACAATATGAGAAGTACTGTTTTTGAACTGCATCCTGCATCCTTGATGGCCACCAAGAATAGACTAAACTCATGACAGCAGAACCTTCCAAAAGATCTTAATTTTTTTTTTTTGGCAATTGGGGTTAAGTGATTTGCCCAGGGTCACACAGCTAGTAAGTGTCAAGTGTTTGGTTTGAGGTCGGATTTGAACTCAGGTCCTCCTGACTTCAGGGCTGGTGCTCTATCCACTGTGCCACCTAGCTGCCCCTCTTAATTATTTTTGTATGGGTGTTTTTTTAAATCCCCTCTAGTCTCTTTTCATATGTTCTCATTTTGCCTCATCAGCCCTCCTTTTGAAAATCATCTCAAATCACATTTTCTCAACTGGAGATTTTCTGCCAGTTTCTTTTTATCTCTCAAATATTGGGCTGCATCTAGGATTCTACCAGTGTAGTCCTTTCCTTCACAACTCAGCCATCCTTGCCTCTCCTGTTCCTGCCCTCCCTCCAGAGGGAGGTTCACTCAACATAAGAAGGGGGAAAAGGGACTTCCTCCTTTTCTCTTTGATCTCTACCACCACAAAGCAGTTCACCATGTTCTTCTACTCAAACTCCAATGGCTCCCTATTGCCTTTAGAATCAAATTTATAAAGTCCACTGTGTGGCTTTTAAAGCCCTCTGTAACCTGATCCTGACCTACCTCTCCAGCCTTGTTTTACCCTTCTCTCCTTCCTTCCCCCAGCAGGCCAGCCAGCCTGGCTTTCTTGCTGTTCATCACACATAGCACTGCATTTTCCACATCCATGCCTTTGCACTGGTTGTCCCTATGTCTGGAACGTACTACCTCCTCACCTCCAACACTTAGAATCCCTCGCTTACTTCAAAACTCAGCTCAAGAACTCCATTGCTTACACAGAACCTTTCTTGACCCCCCAGCTGCTAGTGCCTCTCCTACTAAACAATCTGGAATTGATTTGGTACATCTTTTGTATAATCTCATATATGTGCATGTGTCCCCTGATAGAATGTAAGGTCCTCAAGAGGAGAGACTTCCATTGACTTTGTATCTCTAGCACCTAGAACAGCGACTGGCATGTATCAGGCAGTAAAAAATGTTTGCTGATTAATTGATTGATTGATAGGCATTTGCTATAGAAAAAAAAATAATGCAAAATTTTCTTTGAACCACATCTTGTTCTACCAGATGGCAGATTAAAATTAAACAGGGGTTAATGTAGCCATCAGGCACTTAGTGGTCAAAAAGTTCTGCTAAGAGGGTGGTCATTTAAAAAGCCATGATGGAAAGGTATTAATGCATATAAGCATCTAATGAAGGAAATGCCCGTTTATTGGTGACCAATGACATTAGTAATATTTTCGCAATGGTCATAATGACAGGATTTATTATGGTAAGATATAAATATCTTTCCAAGGATGTTATGATCTATTTTGCATAGATAACGAATTATCCTAATGATACGTACCACTGAAAATAGGTACATTTATTTTTTTTAGTTATGTATATACATACATATAGGAACATAATAATTGAAAATTTTATACCATGCGAATTTCTTGCTTACAGTAAGTCACAAGAGAGTTTCCTACTAAGGCAATAAGATGATTTAAGTCATTGCTAGAAATGGGAGCTTCAATAGGTAACCTTTCTAGTCCAATGCCATAATTCATAAACTCTTTTTTTTAAGGTTGTTCCCATATGCCTCTCAACGTTGATGAACCAGGACTACAAATGTTAAATATTCCTTGTGAAATGGTAAGCGATCCTAATGGAGAGGAGATTGTGGTAAACAACATACCTAGGAAACCACTCACCCAACTATTGTCTGTGACCCAGTACGTTTAGCACTACTTATATGCTGTTGAGCACTGGGATTATGTAATGGACATACTAACTTTAAAAGAGTCTTTCTCTCTTGTGAATTACTGGCCTTACACTCCTTTATTAAAGTGAGGATAAGAATACCTCGTTGATACTTACTATACCATTCCCATGCACATATGTCTTCTATATATTTTTCTATTCACTGTACATCTAAGGAATCTATGCATGCCATCTTACAAATGCCACACAAAATTTACAAAGACGGAAAGGCAAGCAATCACCATCATTCGCCCTTAAGTACCATTCATTACTACAACTGGCAGAAAACCAGAGTCTATCTTAAACAATACTGCATGCATATTGTAATATCTACTCCCTAGAGAGAAAATTATGAATCAAGAGTGAGACCTAATTTGAGGTGTTATCTCCTCTGCCCAGTTTAGGCTAAATCAGCTACATCATCCTCAATCTTAGAAGTATTTTTAGATACCTGCATCAAATGGAACTCCTCTTTAAAGAACTGCCACCTCAATCCTACCCTGGTCCTAAAGTGGGTTACAAATGGATCACTCTCAAGTACCCAGTGAATGATTGCCCAGACATTCCAAAGATCATGGATCTAGAGCAGGAAGGAACCTCAGGGGCTATCTAGCCCAATGCTGTCATTTCATAGATAAGAAAAATGATTCATGGAGTTGAAGTGACTTGTCCAAGGTTACTTGGGTTATAAATAGCAGAGTCAGGATACAAACCAAGGTCTTCTGACTCTAAATCCCTCATTCTTTCCATTGCTCATGTTCCTTAGACTCCTAAAAATGGGGATAAGATGGCCTCACTGAATTTTCCAGCCTTGCCCCATTTTACCATTTTCTCCCCAACTTCCAGAGCTACCTATGTAATTTATTTAATGGTGCCTTAGTTAATTAAAATCGAATGGGGGTAGGGGAGGGGTTTGCTTATTTATAGCTGCCTGGCCAATACTGCTACAATTAAAAAGAGAATCCTCCCTTCTTGGAGAGAGTGATGGATTTAAGAGAATGATTATAATTGGAGAGTCCCATCACCCTATACATCAATGATCCATTCTTTCTCCTGTAACTTCTTTATAAAACGGCAAAAGGGTTATGGCCACTGATTCCAGGAGACTTGTTTTAAGGAAATAATCAAAGTGGGAATAAAGGTGGAAGGGATTAAAAGAAAGGTCCTTCCATCAAGTTTAATTTTTCTTGAGTGTTGGCTACAACTCTTATAATCTACTTTTTCATCAGTTTTCAAAATGTTTTGCATTTGAAGCAAACAATTTTAAGCTCTATTTTGTGAAAAATTGAGCAAATTTTGTTTTTCTAATAAGCCCCATTCAATTTTCTGTTTGCCTTCAGTTTTTAAAATGAAAGAACTCCAAAAGAACAATAACAGGAAATTAAAATTGTGGCTTGGAGTCACTCCAAGACATAAATCTCAAATTAGAAGAAACTACAGTCCGTTAGATATTAGGTGTCCAAAGTATTTCTGAGGACCTCCAGATGTTCATTAGCACTACTTTACAGGAATTACTACCAGCAATAGGTCATTTTCACCTGAAGCAAGGTAAATGCAGGAAGTGAAATTGAACAAAGGGCTTTTGTCTCTGAGTTTGTTACTATAATAAATCTGGAAAAAGACTAGATTCATAAGTATAGGAAAGGGCCCTCGTTGATGAAAAAACAATGAGCCATCAAAACTGAAAATGTTTCCCACAGGCTATGACTAGCATTTACTGTAGGAAACTAATCACATGCTGCATCAATTCTCTCTATAAATTGGCAAACCCCAGAAAATGAAGACAAGAAACCACTAGCAATAAAATTGCCTCATATCAAGTTGGAGTGTCAGAGATGGGACAAAGAAAAAGGTTAGAGGAAAAGGTAGTTCTCTCTTGGGGGACAGGGTGGAGGAAACATCCCACCTATCACCTGAATATTTTATTCTGTGGGCTTTAGGTATGGCCTACATGACTAGTACAACTGCTGCTTTGTGTTTTGAACTCATGAAAATATCAGGGGAAAAACCACTTTGTCAGTGTACTTCAAACACTGTGTTGGTATAGTTTTGATGGAATTCAGCATCAAATTTTACAAAGTTCAGCAAAATCAAAATGTTGGGCTGCTAAATAAATATTTTGCTCCTATATTCACTAGTTTTAAAATGCTTTAGTAGAAACCAGCTCCAATCTTTAAAGTTGTTCTGTTGATGGGAGTCGGGATTATGAGAATTCACTGGGCTAATGCAAAATACATTAGCTTTAATAGAAGCTCTTCTGACCCCAACTGTCACCAAAGGATTGACCCAAATAGGTGATTTGGCATTTTACTTCATTTGTTAAGATAAAACATATGCTATCATTTGTAATAAATCTGACAATATTCATTTTTCATTTAGACAACACTGGAGGGGAATGGGTATGCCTCTTGGAGAGATCAGAGGGAATTAAAGGAAGAAGGAAAATATTCCTCTTAGGGTCTTTAGCAAATTAGCCTCTAATTTTAGTCAAAAGCTACAAAAATTTCTTTGTGCTACTTTTGACATTATAGGTATGTTGCTTTTTTTTTGTTTGATTAATTTCAAGAATCTTAAAATCTAATTTTTTTTATCTTGGTTATGATTGGACTCCGGCTTATAAAAAGAATAAAGCAAAGGCACTTTGAAAGAAGTGAGACAGAAATGCTTTATTTTTGTAATGGCCATGTCATCTTGGCCTAAAAACTTGTTAATTTGCAAGGTATCATTTCTGCCTGTAGATAAAGAATATGATAACTGTGCTGCCAAGTGATACATGAGTCAAGATGAACTCAACCTACTTCTTTATCATTTATGGATCCAACCTCTCTTCTTCTAATAGGCACAAACTCCAGGCAATTTAATTTGGTTCCTTTGTGAACTTTGCTGGTGGCATCCTACCCAGTCAATGTCTGGCTTTGTTGAATTGGTATTCTACAGTTTAAAAGCAATTAGATACCAGAAAAAGTACATGTATGGGGGTGAGGGGGAGATTAGGAAGATGTAATTTTAATTGGAAAAAGGTAAGAATTCCTTTGAACCCTATGACCTAGCACTGTTTTCAAGAGAATAAAATAAATACATCTCACAAATTCGAGTGGTTTTTGAAATAGTATTTCTGTCTAGAATAAGTGAAATACGTCATCTCATTTATGTAATGAAAATGACATAAAATCAACTTCTGAATGCAGATCAAATGTGATCATTTTTAAAAGAAAAAAATCTAAATAAAATCCGGTATAACTGACAATTACAACGTTGCACCTTGAAAATTTTGCATCGATTAAAGCTGCTACCTTTCAACAAGAACTGTTAAAGTGACTCAGATTTGACATAACCACAGCTTCTCTACCTCTTTCCCTTGGAGAAAACAAAACAAAACAAAACAAATCTTCTCAGTAAAACATTGGCAAAAAATGTTATGTGTCCTGTAGGGACTCTAGTTTATGGACCACTACTATTTATCTTTGAGAACTCAGGCAGAGAAAGTCTTTGTTATTTCTTAAAACTTTCTTCCATGATGCAGTGGAAAGAACATTTGTTTGGCAATCAAAAGGACCTGGTTCTGCCACTTTGTGACCATGAAGCCTTGGACAAATCACTTCCCCTCTTTCATCATTTGTAACAGTAGGAGTTGGACTAGATGATTTCTGAGGTTCCTCCTAGCTGGAAATGTATGGATTCAATCAATGCTCCTATGATTCCTGACATAAGAAACTCTATTGGATTTTGTATGGCATACTATATTGAAACTCCTCTGCCTGTCATTAAAGGTGCTCTATCAGCCTCTTACTGACATATTTCTCAAGCCTTGTACCTCAGCCCACCGAGGTCTTATACTCTAACCAAGTAAAATCAGTTCCATACACTCCACATGGCAATTTCTTTGCTATGCTTTACCCTTTCTTTACCTGGAAAACCAGAGCTAATGGACAAAACGGAATTTCCCCATCCTAATATTCCCTTGCTTGCTCTGTGGAAAATTGTCATGTAGAACAAGAAGAGAGGACAATCACACTAACAATGTATTCATCACTTTGGAATTACCTTTCCTAGTTTATAGGCACTGTCACATACATAATTGCATTTTGATCAACAAACCATACTGGGCTTCTTAGGTGGTAAATTTCATTAAATGGCTATTCTCCAATTAGATACTAATGGTTTTAGTGGAAAAAAATAGCTCACAATTTTAGAGATGTCACTAAAATATGCTTGACCAAAATTCAGGAGCTGTATTTAATTGATATATACTTCTTAGATCATGTTCACTATCTTTAAATGCCTAATACTAAGTTTTATTTAAATATGTTGATTCTATTATTCTTCCTGTGTTCCTTGGCAAATAACTAGAGATATTTAAAAAAACCCCAGCAATATTTAAATAAATAGCCTGTCATTAATATAGAAGTGTTATGATATTTGAGAGTTAACTCATTTTGTGATTATACATGCATATATCAAGCTTTCTTCTTATTTGCATGATTCTAAAGTCTACCCTTTATCTTTAAAAATAGTCAGCTACATATGCGGAATGTTAAACTTCCATTATAGAAGGTGAAAAGGTTGAAACGATTTTTAAATAGTTTTAAATCCAGAACCATTTCCTTCCTCTCTCTGTTTCAAGGCATCTAGTTGGCCTGCACAGCCAGCCACGACGTTTTAATAATCTCTTCTTTTTTTTCTCTTTGGCAGTTATCTTTATTCTATGAAATGAGTTTTATTTCGGGTACCTGCATTTTCACCACTACATTTGGCTATGATGTATTTCAGTGTGGGACATTTACCCACTCTTCCCCTCTCACTATCTTATGGACATATGGCTTCTGGCTCATCAGTTATGATACCCCTTACGAGAGCTTTTTTCACCAGTCTTTTCTTTACAGTTATCATTACCTTCAGCAGGAATAATGCCCCCGGCCGTAGAGCAGTGTTTCCAGGTTTGAGAAGCTGGTAACATTAGTCAGACATACAATTAATTCATTATTCTAATCAAGATTTGAGATAACACACATACCTTGCTGTTGGATCACTCGAATGAAGGCACTTAGAGTCACCCTAATTGCAGAAAAGGAATCTAGGAGGGGGAGGGGGAAACACCTCCAGGGCTGAAATTGCAAACCTAAAGTGATAGCAGAAATCACATTGAGATGACATTGGAATCCTCTACTATGGACTCAATGGCCATTTGCTTGTTAGTGAATGGGAAAAGAAAAGGAGGCAAGGAAAGAGTCACTTGAAGTGGGCATAGAAGTAGGTCACTGTAGAACTGTACACAAGGTAGAAAACTCACCTTTAAATAAAGGAAATTTATGACCCTTGTGTTTTTTTTTTCCTCATAACTTTGCCTTCTACAGTGGAGGGTGGGTGAGAATGAGTAGAAAGAGGAAGGGAAAGAGATTTTTGCCTCCAGTAAATTGTCATCTTGTGCGATGTTTATAAAGCATGGAGAGTGATGTTCTCTGGTATCTAAAGGGCTGATAAGCTAAGACAGCTTATCACTGGAACTCTCAGTCTTTGGCATAAACCATCTGCATTCCCCCAACTGCTGTGACATAGTCTTATCCATCTGCTAACCAGCTCAAAGGAAAAAAAAAATTCCACAAAAAGCTTGGGTGAACGATTCTGAGGAAAATGTTAAGTGCCTATCAAGGGTCATGTGTTCAAATTTTACACTAATAAGCTACCTAGAAAAAATTACGGGGTCGATACAAACATGCAACTTACTGCTGAGTAGAAAAAGACATTGAGACGAATCTCGATATCATCAAATACCAATGACAACGTTGTCAGATGGTTTAATCTTCATATTTACAGATGATCTCAGCCTTGGTGACTTGAGCTTTGGGAGCCCTAAGAAGGAAAATTTGTAAAAATAAAGCAGCATAGATCAGTGGTACAATATAGATTGGGTCTAATCACAGGACTGCATCAATTTCCCTTAGAACACATCATAAGGTATTAGTCTACACATACTTGTCAGTGTCTTCATGGAACTACCTGGTTTGAGAACAGGTAGAGTGAAAGGCCATTACTGTGTGATCAGTGGAACCTTTTCTTACTCACCTAAAGACATTCCTGAGGTAGGCCAAAGATTTTGAGTCAAATCTTTAATTCATTAAGTAAACAACTCATTATTAAAAACCAGTCATTCTATGGCATAATTTTCCAACTGGTTGTAATGGGAACAAAACAAGAAAGGGCTAGTACTTTTCACAAGATTTTAGCTGTGGCCAGACAGAAACAAGAATTATAATAAATGGTTGGTAACACACACACACACACACACACACACACACACACACACACACACACAAAATACCACAAAGAAATGGAATCATAGTGTAGGTGGAATTTGTATGAGAATTACCTATAGACTCTCAATGAAAAAAAAGCTTTTAAACTTTGTCAGCCTTTAAATGCACATTTACACTATTACACACAGAGCTGCTTTCTTAAAATATATACCTCAGGGTTGGAATTGAAGCAGCTTGCATATTTACATTTTATTTTGTGGTCTGTATTATTTTGACTCAACATGATATAGATTCATGATAAATAAATTAACTATTTCTTGGGTTGAAAGGCAAGCAGGATCTAAATGATTTTTAGTCCCACTAAAGGAACTGATAAATAGCTAGAAAATCTCTTTTCTTGACATAAGAATCCTCTACCTTCTGACATTTAAAAAACTATATTAAACCACTCTGTTCTCACAAGCTGTTGAATTCAATGATATAACTGAACAAACATTTACAAACACTTCCTAGGTGCTAAGTGTGTGTATGTGTGGAAAAGGGTAGACACAAAGATATGGAACTACAAAGTGGTGGGGTTATTTTTGGGGGGGTAGGGGAGAAATGACAAATATGTCAACAAATATAATACAAAGCACACTATAAGAGCCACCAGAAAGAAGAAAAAATGCGATAGTGATTCAAAGGAATGTCATCATGAATGTAAAGGGAAGAGCAGGAAATTTATGGAAGATCTGACAGTTAAGATGATTTTTGAACGATGGATATGATTTTGACAAATAGATAACATCCCAAATGAATGGAATGATATTAGCAAAACCCTGAAGGATGCAAAATATAGGGGGTGTCAAGGAAAAAGAAAACAGGCTAGTTTGGGTGGAACATGGAGTATATGTGGACAAGAGTTAAAGGTGGGAAAGGGAAGGCCTAAGCAGATTGTGCGAGGTTAAGTAAAGAATGGGCAATAAAGGCAAAGAAGGTGAGGAGCAGCCATTACTCTTTGGAGAAGTCTGCAGGAAGTTACAGTCATAGGAGAGCAGAACCAAAAGGAACTTTTGAGGGAAGGAGGAAGTTTGAATGAGCAAAAAGAATTGAGGGTAAGATTTTTAAAAAAAAGAATGTGGGAGATTTTATAGACAGGAAGATAAGACAGTTGTAAGGAAGAGGAGATTGAAGGGGGGGAGGGAGGAGGACAGGGACAGAGACAGAAAGATGGAGAAGGGGCAAGAGGGAGAGAAATAGAGGCAGATATAAGGGGAGAGGAGAGAGAGGGAGGGAGGAGGGAGGAGGAGGGGGCAGACAAACAAGAGAAAGAGGGAGACAAAGGAGAGAGTGAGTCAGAGAGACAGAAAAAAGTGGGAGAAGAAGGGACAGAGAATAGGGAGGACAGACAGGAAGGAGGAAGAGGAAGAGGAGGAGGAGGGGGGAGAGAGGGAGGGAGATGGGGAGAGAGAGAGAGAGAGAGAGAGAGAGAGAGAGAGAGAGAGAGAGAGAAGGGGAGGGAGAGAGATTGGAAGAGAGAGCAGGAGAGGGAGGAGGGAAGGGAGGGAGAAGAGGGGGTAGAGAGAGAAAGAGAGAGACACAGAGAGGCAGAGACAGAGACAGACAGACAGGGAAGGGGGAGAGGAGGGAGGGGAGAGGGAAAGAAAGAGGAGGGAGATAGGGAGATAGGGAGAGGAGAGAGAGAGAGAGAGAGAGAGAGAGAGAGAGAGAGAGAGAGAGAGAGAGAGAGAGGAGGGAGACAGAGAGACAGCATGACAGAGAGGTAGAGAGACAAAGGAGATCACTGATAGAGCAAGGTTCAGCAAAATTGTGAGAAGGGATGGAATTGAGGGGTGGTTAGTCTTTGGAAAGAAGGGACTTGCTCAGGGACAAATAAGAAGGAAAAGAGGAAAAGGTGAAGACCTGGGGCAATTTAGAGGTGAGAAGGAGGGAAGCTGAGAGGCTGTTTGACATCCCTTCTCTCTCCATGTAGAGAGTTAAGTCATCTGCTAGGCAGGAGAGGTCTGGGAGTAGAGGCAAGGACCTGAGAAGAGGACAAAGGGCTGACTTCCAACTGAGGCCTGGAGGATATCTGATATAAATACCTACGCTTTTTATCAGATCCATTACTGCCAAATTAATTCCAATTCACCAAATCTTTCCTAAGTGCTTATTCTGCACAAAGCACTGGAGGTCTGAGAGCCAGGCTGCAGGAAGAGAGCATTCCTTTTCTAACTGGTCTTCAAGTGGGGACAGACACAGTCAGGGGCATGGCTGCTGCTTGACTGCATCTAGGTTTGGGAGAAAGTCGAATAAGCCTCAGTATCCACTTGTTTTTATCAAGAATGAAATAAGATTCTGTGGCCATTTTAAAATTTATGCTATGAAACATTTTTGCAAGTGAAGAAAGTTGAAAAGTTGTAGCCTTCCCCATTCAACGTTTTATTAAATAGGTGCTCTTTACTATGTGTCTACTTAGACATTTTCCTTCTAGGACTACACAAAAGAGTGAAGAGTTTTTAGTCAAGACTATTTAGTGATTCATCAAGTGTTTACCTCTGGAGTTGCAGCCCAAACACCACCACGACCATCACACCCAAGGAGGCCACCCAATTATTTGTTTAAATTGTTGGGTTAAACAAGCCTAGTACGGTCATCAGAGAATCCCCTGATCTTACATACTGTTGTTCTTTCTATAAAGACAAGTTTCAATGAGCACAAATGGTTGAGAGGAAATAATTTGGGCCTGTTCACATTCTGATACTATAACCTTAAGCAGCAAGGTACCTTTGGATGAGCTTTTAGATATATACCTATCCAGCGTTATTGCTGCCATCAGGACTGACCTACAAATCCCAGAGGAAGCTAACCACACTTACTCTGTAGAGGAGCCCTTTGGCCTCTATCAGACCTAGATTTGAACATGCCACATCTGACTTGCTCTATACAGTGCTTCTTAAACTTTTTCCACTCGTGACCCTCAGCACTTCTTAAACTGTGGGTCAAGAAGAACAACTTCCATAAGAAAGTTTGTTACAAAAGTGGGAAGGCAGCCCATACTATGTAATGCTTTGGTTTCCTGGCCCCCCCCCCCTTTTGCTAGCTAGATGACTTGCTAGTAAATTTCTCTAAATGCAAAGTACAATAAAATCACTTGGAAGTCTACGCACTTTTATTGTAGCATCCTGGAGGCTGGACAGAACAGCAAATGTCAGTTACCATGTTTTCCTTACTACAATGAGCTACCTGCCTAGTGTTCAGTCCACCTCAACATATGCTAGAGAGGCAGCGAACAACTTTCAAGAGCGTAGACAAATCTGTACAGCTCAAATGACAAGAGACTTGAAAAACCTTCATTCCAAATGGGAGACACCAAAATCTGCAAAGCGTGAGCTCCAACAACTCACTGCCACCTCCCATGCCCGCCGTGACTGAAATCCTCTGTTCCCTTACCTCTGCCCCTTAGTTTCTCTGAGTTCCTTCAAGATTCAGCTAAGTCCCACCATGTGCAAGAGGCCTTTCCAAGTCATCTCTACCAAGCCCTCTCTCAATGCCTTTCTTTGGAGATTGTTTCTCCTTTACATTGTGTGTATATTGTACTCCCTAGATATTTACATGTTATTTCACTCATTTCAATGTGAGCTCCTTAAGAACAGGAACAATGTTTTTGCTATTCTTTCTTTCTTCTTTTTTTTGTTCTCAGCCAAAGACAAAGCTTATTAGAACATCCATCATATCGGGCAAACTCTTAAGGAGTCTGAAAATTAGTGAGCTATTGGCCAGATTATAAGAATCTGAGCAATGGCTAGATTATAAGAATCTAAGCACCTTAATGGAGACAAGATGGACCTTATATACAGAAAGTAGTTTGAGGTGACTGGAGGAGGTGTCTAAGGAAGATCTGAATGGTAGTGGCCAGTAAACAGTGGTGAACAGAACTCCTGGAACCTGGACAATGGAGCCTAGCTAGGATTAAGTGTGGGAAATGGCCAGGGGCCACAGGGAGGTCTAGGCTAGGTTAAGGGTAACAGAGAATTGGGAGATTGGGTGTAGCCACAATGAAATTGCAGTTCTTCCTATCCGTAGAACTTCTGTATAGTGCCTAGCAGTGCTTAATAAATAGCTGCTGGTTGACTGACTCTGTACCTTGTCCTTATGCCCTTTATAATAATTTTGCTAACTGGAACTCTTTTGGAAAGAAAAGGTAATCTAAAAAGAGATAAAAATAAAACCTCAAATTCTTAAGGGGGTGATAATTTGGATCACCAGTATTTAATGCCATCATTGCTCGTAATGACTTCTAAGGATAGAGAAGAAGAATGCCAGTAGTCATTAGGAATAATGATTAACTAAAAAGTATGACAAACATAAAGGGAGTTGGAATGCTTGCCTTAGGCTAGATGTACAAGTGTCCACCAAGCTCAATCATTATTAAGCCAATTCTTTTATTCTCCTTCATCAAATAATCTCAATTGATTTTGTACAACCTTTTAATGGATACACAATCACTCCCCTTTGGTTTTTTTAAGAAAGCTAAAAACACTGAAATAACCATTGTACTAATCAGGAAAGAGGCTTAGTGAAGTAACTCATGTGTAGACATAATAGATCATTATAGTTGCCCACCGAAGGCCTGTTTTGATATTTGATTTTTACAGAGGCTCATTTGAAGTACTTACTACGTGCAATGCATAGAATTAATTTTGATACAACAGTCTACACCAATTACAGGTTATTATCACCCTACCAAAATAAAAAACCCTTAGGGTAAAAACACACAATATCAATACTATAGCCATTAGCCTAACTCATACTAAGCAAGTTACCATACTTGGAGGTTAACGTACTTGTAATGGAGGCACCACAGACATACAATGAATTTTCTTTAAAAAGGACTAACTGACTTTCAACAAAATAAACTGTTCAATTAGTATTGATAAACCTTAATTCCATGTTCTTTCTAACAGGCCTAATAAGAGAGGTGGATGATACTTCAGTCTGATCTGAGATTTAAAGAATATAGGTAGAATAATTAATGACCCCTTAATTAAGATATTTACAGGGAACTGCTATGTCTTAAAGCATCTTTGTCCGTGCTGGTTCCATGCCAGTTTAACCCATTTTCCTTCAGTGAAATTATTCATGCATGCTATTGGGCTCTGGGAATTTGACTAAACCGAAGCACTCACCTAAGAGATTCCTTGGGCAATCATTTCAATGTTTCAATAGTACATACTAGAGCATGCATCTTATTCACATTTTCGACTGTGAATGAAAACGTCCATCACTCTTGTGCTCAATAATCTACGTTGGCAGCCTATTTACTTCTTGGGATAATTCCACCTGGTGAATTTAATCTATGGAGGTTGGGTCCTGCTTGCCTTAGGTGTTAATTCTTTGTGTATACTCTTCACCTCAATAGAGCTTTCCTGAGAAATTTCTATTAATAGGTAAAAATCTTCTATGTTTTTCTTTTACAAAGCTCCCCCTCTCCCAATAAGGTACTTGATTATCTCTTTGCATTTTGTCCTTAATGATTTCTTTTACTGAACTCTTAACAAATAATATTTAAGGAATAGGGTAAGTTGCAGATTTCTTTGAGGAAAAAATAGAAAATATTTATTTTCCTTACTTGTAAATTTCCATGGAAAAAAGGAAAAATAAATACAAGTTGTCTGATAATGGGGTAGAAGTTTATGGACATTCTATTCTAAAGTTATCATACACAAGAAGAAAATATGTAATTGAATTTTCACTTGATATACATTTCAGGTGGTCTGCACCTATGCATTACTTTTGTTTATTAAATCCTCATCATCCCATCTTTATAGTGGCTTCCTTCATCTCTTATTTAGGGCTTTGGCCCCCTCACTTGCTTAGACTTCCTTTCATAGATGTGTCATAAAAACAGGCCATTGTGCTAAGTGCGCATAATCCATCTCAAGGTAAAGACTTATTCCTCTCTGGGTCATCCTGGAAAATGACAAATAATAAAATCCCTGCCATTGAATTTAGCATTTGGATGGAGTACAGCAGAAAGCTTGGAAACTACATGAAGAAGTGGTACCTTCAGTTAAACAGAATTTTTAAGCATAGAAAAATATCTTTTATATCTATTTCCCTGGCTTGCCTGTACTATAATCCTGAAAAGTAACAACTGTGTGTACAAGTGTCACACTAAATAGTTACTAAATATATTTAAATTATACTTCTAAACTTGGGCAAAAAAAAAAAGCTAATACATACGGCAGTGGGGAAATTGGGTTGCCCAAGTCTGGATACATTTCCCCCTCATCAACATCAGGCAAAGGTATCCAGTAAATCCTGCAGACTATTTGTTTCTCTATAACCCATGAGATGCAGTAGACAGAGCCATGCTACCCAAGATCTCACCTTTCTAGGCCTCCATTTACTCATTTCTAAAATACGATTAGACTAAATGGTCTCTGAGGTTTTATTTTTTTCAAGCTCTAATGGTTGATGTTTCTATGCTTAGCTGATCTCTAATGGTCTCTTTCCCATCTAAAATCCCCTATATAAAATTCTGCTGCACTATAACTATTTAAGGGCTGCGAGGTGGTGTAGTAGATAGAATGCTGGGCCTGGAGTCAGGAAGATCTGAGTTCAATTCCAGCTCAGACACTTACTAGCTGCGTGATCCAGGATAAGTCATGAAACCCTGTTTGCCTCAGTTTCCTCATCTGTAAAATGAGCTGAAGAAGGAAATGACAAACCACTCCAGCATTTTTGCCACTACTCTTGGGCACATGAGGATTATTATCTATCAGCATGTGAACAGACCTGGAGGACAGGTACTATAAGATATCCACAATCCATTAAAAATAGGCTATTAATGTATTACTACATCTAAATATTCCAAAAAATGACATTTATAAAGGGCTTGAAGGTTTTCCAAGTACTTTACATCCATTACCTCATTCAGACCTCCCAACAAACTTGTTATTATCACTACTTTATAGACATGGCAACTGGGACTCCAAGAAGTTATATGATATACTGGATCTGAATCAGAATTTGAATCCAGAACTTCCTGCTGCCAATTTTAGCACTCCATTGTAGCTCTCTGATTAAACACCTACTCTGTTCAAAGCATAGAGATTTAAGGTTTGGTTCATAGCTTATTTTTCTGAAAGCAAGAATTCCAGCATACACCTAAGAGCAGTCAGTACACTTAGCCTGAACTATAAATTTTATAAAATATTCCATGCTAAGAGAGCAAATGACAGATGGAATATATGCGTAAGTCTCTGCTGAATGAGCTATTAATGAACCAACATGAGTAAAGTATAGCCATATAAAAACTATGCTAAAGATGCATTTCTTTGTTTCCCTTTTTTACTGTAAATTTCTTGGTGAATTAAAGGTTTTTAGCTTCATAGGCATATGCTTCCAGCTGAAGCAGGTTCCAGATGTACTTAATCATTGTATGAGATCCACTAGCAAAGAAATTTTAAAATAAAACCATGAAAAATTCATGGATAAATTGAGGTTCCATTTTAAAACATATAAACCTTGAGAGCAAACAAACAAACCAAAAAACACTTTATCTTTAAATGAGAATGTGAAGCCAAGACTACCAATACACACATGAAACAATGCCTATAACTTGCCAGAAGAGGTACCATTTAATTAAGAGACAATATAATCATTTACCAAGGAATTAGAGCACAAGACTGTCCACTGCTCTAGGACCAGGAGACGACTTCACTATAATTCTCATTGAGTAATGGCAGTTCCAGAGTACTAGATTGGAATTGGTCAACAACTTTCCAAGTTACAGTATGTATTTGGTTTGCAATAAATAAATCAGTTTTAAATCCAAGCTAAAATGTAAATTTCCAGCTTTAGCTTTATTATATTTGTTACTTGTATTTTAAAACATTCATGTAGTATCCCTATCTCTTTAAAAAAAAAAACCACACCAACAAAACAAGGTATACTATATGTTCCCTTATAACCCTGGTTTTCTAATTTCAAGACTGAAAATTTAAGCAAATAATGACTCAAGGAGAGCCCAAATATTTAAAACATTTAGATCCTAGATAACTAATGTGAATCTCTTAATCACTTCACTCATTCCATTTAGGTTAAGATATTCTTTGTTGGATGGAAAAAAAATCATAACTTTTCAAAACAAAACCCTAGCAATGAAATTGCAATGGAAACCAAGCTCCAAAGTCCAGATTTGGGCAACATTGTCTTCATAATTCCTCTCAGCAGGACTCCCTTCAGGCTTATTTAAATATTTTTTTTTCAGAAATGTACAAAATAAATGTAAAATATAGATAAGGTATTTAGCCTAAAAGTTAAATAAATAAAAATTCTCTGACATTCTCAGGAGCTGTATTATTTTAAGGGAATCTTTACCCTTCTACTGAGATACCATCATCAGAAAATTCTTTCATCAGTTAATTTTTAGTGGCTATATATATAGATATCTATATATCTATATATATATATATCTCAAAGTACAGTTATTTTAAATATATATATATTTAAAATAACTGTACTTTGCTGATGTCAAATCTTTAGCAAGCATTTAAACTATTCAAAAGAATTTTCATAACTACAGAAGAAGCAAAGAATCAAATTTCCATTCTCTCTCTTAAAGCAGAGGCAGGTTCTAAGCCTGTTGGTGTCTTCGAAGTAACACAACTAATTTTCTCTATCTCTATTTCTTTTCTCTTTCTACTCAGTTTTACTTTTGGCAAGAGAGAGGCATCAAGGTTTTTTCTAAATTTTCAAATAATTAATAAACCCTTGGAATACTCAATGTGTATGGACAAAGAATTCAAATCCATCCTGTTTCAAAAGCAATCCTTTTCTTCTAAATTGAAGGATGAATCGTCTCCTTTCCCTTTTTTCTCATCCTGCTTTGGTCTCCTTAAATTATTCACATAAAATATACTGAATTATTTAGGCAAAAGTCCTAGAAACTGTTCTTCTTCAATGAAGCTTTACTACGGCTCAAGCCTTCTTTTCTCATTCATTTTGGTACTTATTTAATTTCTTTGGCTTTATGTAGTCTGTCATTCTGATGCGAAATGGTCAATAGAGGCAGGCAAATGAAGTTTTAAATGGGAAAACTACACATTCTAATGAACAAAATACCAAGTCCTTAGACTTTGGGTAACCATTTTGGGGTTCAAGACACTACAAAAAATTGAAGAGGGGTGGCTACTATAAGTATGAGCACTGTGCTGTCTATTTGGATTCAATTAAATTCAACATATATTTATTAACCACTTACTACATTCAAGGCACTGTGAAGGCTACTGGAGACATAAAAGAAAAAAAAAAGAAAAAAAAGGAGTCCCAGCCCTCAGGAAACTTACATTGTACTGGACTGCAATAGAGAGGGAGGAAGCTAGAGAAAGAAAATATGCTTTAGGAAAAATAAATTGCCTCTCTAGGATGTAATTTCCTTAGTGGAAAATAAGGGAGTAGGAGTAGATGGTCCAGCTAAGTTGCCTCTCTGCTTTATATACCAGCATCCCAAATCTGAGGATCAGAAAAGCTTCTCCCATCTAGATTCACCTAACTGAAGAGGCTAGATTCCTACCAAAATCACAGCTGTGGGTAAAAATGTGCTACTAAACGCTTTCTAAATATATCAAGTGAGACAGAATAGAACCATTAAAAAAGAAGCAGCAGTAGAAAAATCTTTAAATCTGTATATTTCCCTTAAAATTCATGAAATAGACTGCCAGTATGAAGTATTGTATATTCATCATATTTTGATATCTCACAAAAAGAGAACTGCAATTTATAGGAATAAAAGAAATAAGCTATTTTATCAATCCTTTGGAGCATCTTTGCTCTTTCCCTAAATGAAAGCTGAATACTTTTCTTAACCATTTTTATTATAGCTATTATCCTATAACTAGCCTTCAAAAAGTTCTGTCTGATAGGTTCTTTGAAAATTTCGGAAGGGTTATTGACTCACTCTCTAGTCCAATATGAAATCCTTCGACCCAATTATTCATTCTACAGAGTTTGCAAATCCTATATTGCCCCTATATAGACTACCTTTATTGTCGCTGAAGGGGAATTGTACCTCTTCAGAATTATTTCTTCTCTCACTTCTTGGAGCATATTTTTTTCTTTCAAAATCCTTTTGTCCTCTTAAGCACTTGACAATTGACTATTAAAGTGTATGGATCCTGAAAAACCCAATACACCATTTAAGAGTAAACAATTGGGCTTTAAACTATGTCTCCATTGACCAAATAAAGTGCTCAATTTAGAAATAGAACATATTCATTGGCTGACCTCTGCATAGCTCAATACACTTTAAAAAAGCCAATTTGCTAGAGATGCCATTTAGAGAATGTGGATAAATGCAAGAATGTTGCTCTTTGCCAAACGGATAAAGAAATACCAAATGTTTTTAGTGTCACTAAAAGTTCAAAATATCACTGGTCCCATTGACCTTAGCATTAGCTCAGGAGGAAAGGGTTGATTGTTTTTTTTTTTTAATGTGCTTTCCTTCCATGCATATAAAAAGTGGATCTTTTAAAACAAGAGGAAAAAAACCGCCAATTTCCCTACTCTGAAGTTTTACACAACAATCTCTAGGGCATCCAGTAAGTGGATCCAAGACTGAGAATCCTACCCACTGGCATCTAGCCAAGGAATAAGTAAATATATATGCACTAATGCTGACTGAGTGCTGAAGTGAGAACAAGTAGATAAAATAAACAGTTTAAGAACTGAATATATAGTCATTTCTCTGATCACAATTTGGGAAAGTACTCTGTTGAATGAAACAGTTCACTAAAAGGCAATCTCAGGAACCGAAAGGTCACAGGAAAATAACAAGAGACATTTAATAGAAGCCTCTGAAATTTGTAAAGATCTTTGATTAATGGATGGTCCAACCTCCTCGTTTTACAGATGAGGAAAATGAGTCTCAGCAAATTGAAATCATTTTTCCATGGTGACACAGGTGACAGAGTGAAGATATGAACCCAGATCATCTGACTTCAAATACAATGATCTTTCCAATGCTGCTGCTTCATTTTTTTCAAACAATCTGTATTTTTTTGCTACTTCTGAATCAGTGATTGTAAATGACCAGAGCCAGGATAAATGAACACTGGTACATTTTATTGGGTGGTATATTTGAAACTAAACAATCCCCAAAGAATGGAAACTTGTGATGGTCCTCAGTACTCATGGCAACAAGAATGAAAATCATTCTATATGGTCGTTTAAGAGGTGAGATTAACTATACTAGTGCATAGAAGGAAAAACTTTGATTATTTCTTCCTGCTTTTTGCAAACCTGATTGCTTGTTTAAGAGAACCAGCCTTTCTTATAAGGTTGCCAATGATAAGCATTATTGAGAAGGGTACTATTCTCACCTGCAATGCAAACTCAGAGGACAGAAAATGTCCATCTATTGAGGAAATTTTGGAATTTCTCAATAAAGAGAAAAATTCCCCCCTCTCCCATCATACTATCAATATGGAGCTGAGAAACTAGCAGGCATTTGGCTAGCTTTCCAACTAGGCTATTTGGACCTACTGCCACCAGGATTATGTACACCCTAGAAAGTTACCTGTAAATCATAATCCTGTTATGAAAAAAAAGATAATGAAGAATTCATGCTCAGCAATAACATGAGTTGTACAAGGTACAAAAGAAGACATCATTCCCTACAAGGAACTTGGACTCAGAAACTATTGGAAGAGGTGCAGAGGAAAGAACATGTTATGTTTTTTAACCTGAATTTTAAAAAATCCTAACAAATCCCTGATTTTTTTTAAACAAGTATTTCTATACTACAGAAAACACATCTATCCAGTAGGCATTTTGTTTAAAAATAATGTTTGGAATTGAGAGGTATCCTAACTAAAGGCTAAAAGGGGCAGCTAGTGAGCACTGCTAAGAAAGGAGACATAATAGTCGGCCTCTTTGTGTTCCACAATTTCAATAACCCATTAACAATCCTCTTCAACATTAATAACAATTATGTTATGTGGGCACACAAGCAATTGGAGCTTTGATCCAGTCCCACTTCTTATTTCAAGGCCTTAATTAGACAATTGCACCGGATTTAGGTTTTCTTCAGTTCAAGGAGGCTAGCCTGGCAAAGTCGAGCTCAGCACAAAACCTAATGACATGTATGATTGTGGTACCTTATTTTTCCTTAGCTTTCCTTAACTACTTTAATTTTTGGATAAAAAATTAAGGGATTGTGTGTTTTCCTCCTTAAATTCTGAACTCAGTTGCAACTACCATAAACCTGTGGAATAGCTCTGAAACTAATGAGGCTCCATATGGCAATGACCCAGAATATACGATATCAATATAACTCATACAATTTCACATTCCCATTGGTTTAGTCTGGCTTCCCTGAGAATGCGTGTTTGCAAAGGTTTCGGTTATAACTACTACAGGTGTTTGTGTCTTCATATCCTCAAAATATAAGTAGAGTCTCTTGCTACAAAGGAAGGGGCATGGTAATATTAAATGCAGAGTGCCCCAACGCATTCTATACAGAGGATCATTCTGCTGTTGATTACAAGAGCCATCTTCCTAACATAGGACCCCTTATCCGCTCTAATGCTATCTTCCACATGCCACTGTGGAACATCTGGCAATTCATTTCAACAGAAAATTTGAATGCCTATTCATATATGGCACTGACCACATCACTTGATGTCCCTACATTTCTTTGGTCATGAGTAAAATTTAAGGAGGTGAGACTAAATGATTTCCAATGTCTCCTCCCAGCTCTAGCATTCTAATATTTCTTCACCTAGCTTGTAGTCCTGTGATAAATACTTCCAAATTGCAGGTAAATATTTCACAAAAGTTCCAGATTTTTTTAAGTTTCTGCAGATTAACAGATATATTTAAATTAAATGAAAAAGTTCAGGAATCACAGAGCATACCTGGTAACGGTAGCCTAGTAAATCTTCCCTTGTTTTCCTACAATCTTTGTATATCTCAAATCATTATTAGGATTTTGACAAAATATAAATTTGGAAATCACAGATGATTTTCTTCTTCCATAGCATCTGACTGCCACTTCATAATTTTTGGTCATTTAAATTCTAAACATTATTTTCAACACAAATTATGAGTTTTCTGAGGCATAACACAAATATGCAAATCCCATTCCTCTCTTGACCTTCAATGACTCAGACTTTCAGAGTGGGAAAGGACTTTGGAGATTCGCACTTAAAATCCTTTCAATAATTGCGTAAGGGCCAGCTTGGGAGGAGATGACAGAGCAGTTTATCCTTCCACTAGAATGTGTTCTGATAACATTTTCCTTTAAATATATGAAGGGATTTGAATAGAATTTAGGTGGGTAGACAGCAATGGAACTATTTTTTTTTCTTTTTGGAAAATTGAAATCACATTAATGGGCATTTTAATGTACATATACATTTTCATGGAAATTTCTAGATCTTTCGTTTTTCTTGGGAAAATGTACTCTGAGAATTGTACCAAAGTGGAATCAACAATCCAACCTCAAACTTGCTCATTTTTTTTCCTACAGGCATAAATTCCTCACAAAGACTTTGTCAGCTCTGATTTCTGCATCAGTCTCATACTAGGCTAGCGACCAATTTGCATACACGAGGAGGATGTACAGAGATATTCTACACTGAGAAATCATTTGAATTTATAAGAGACTGAGAAGAAAGATATGATCATGGTGCTTTTCTTAAATCACTTAGACTCTAATCTTCAATTAGTGCATGAATAAATTTTATAGTTAGACTTTCTAATGTTAAATTTCATGCATAAATTTCTTATCAGGAAGAAAAGATAATCTGGGAATATTCAGACTAGTTGTACCCAAAACCTACTTATTTTCCTTGAAGTGTTCATAGAGATATAAGAATAGCAGAAATAAGTGTCCATCTAGTGGATTTTGCTTTGAAATGTACTTGATGTGGACAAGGGAAGAAAAAGGAATTGGGGAAAATACAGCTATAAAGGCGGGGGGGAAGAAACAGGTTAAAAATGATCTCTTAATTGTAAAAATTCACTGAGTGCCAACTGAATGCAAAACATGGCTTATAGCATGGGTGGTGGGCAAGGGATTAATAAGTCTGATATCTGAAATCTACCCTTGTATATCTTTTTGGATTGAAGGCCATTTTGCGATTTTTTGGGGTCTCTTTGGAGATAAATAGACCACTACAAAGAATTTGGAATCCTAGAATGATGGTACCAGGAGATACCTTAGAAATCATATTATTCAAACACACTCATTACAGATTGAGTGACTGAGGCCCACAGAGGGGAAGTGACTTGCTCAAGGTCACATAATTAGCAAGGCAGAGCTGAGACTATTACTGTACTTTCAGCCCAGGCTTTGTCCCACTAAATAAGGTGGCCTTCCCCTGTTGCCTATTTCCATTCATTTATTATAGGATTTAGAGCTGGAAGGGAAAGTAGAGGTCATCAACTCGAATTGCTCTCATTCTACAGGTTAGGAAAGTGAGCTCTACAAAGGCCCACAAAGGTGACTTGCCAAAGGTCACACAGGGAGTAAGTAGCAGAAGCAGGATTTTAACCCAGCTGATTCTACAACCCAGTATTCCTTCCACTATGCCTCAATTCTTCCTACTACATAGGACAGAAATTCTCCTTGGCTGGAGAGAAGAAATAATATCAGCATTTAACTACTGCAAAAATATATTTTTTTTAAATTTTGATTTACAAGGTTACTTAAATACAGTTTTGAGCTATAAATGCAGTCTCGTTACTTCTCAACTGGGCCCTTCCTTTCCTATCAGGATAATCTCCTTAACCTGTCTGCAGTCTGCAAAGAGCTACGCCATCCCCAATTTGGTGTTTTTACTCCCACATGGCCCCACTTGGAACACAGCACTGTTACGAGAATGGCATATGGCTGAGTGATTGGGGTGTTCTTCACTGTCAGTCTTCCAGACGGGAGAAAGGAAAGGTAATAGACAAATGGAATTCTCATGAAAAGGGGACCCTGTGGAATAGGTAATTATTGGACTGGGGAGATAGAACAAGGATTCCAGGGAGAGAGGCCACAAGAAAGGTGTGATATTGTAAATGACACTTGGGAAGATTAAGTGGACATCGGGGAAAGGTGTAATTTCATTGGCATGAGGAATTCCTGATGAAGAAATTTCCTTGGCTAACTGAGATGCTCTGCCATTTAGACTCTCAGAGAATTAGCTGAGTCACCAAGAGATTAATGACATGCCCAGAATAATAGAGCTAGTACATCTCAGAGGCAGGACTTGAACCCAGGTCTTCATGATTCTGAAGCCTCCTTTCTCATATACTGTCACAGCACCCCTATTTTATCACATTTGTACATAATTCTCTAATTGAGGATTTGTACTTAGCAATCATTATAATGCCAATTAGTCTAAGCAAGAATATACGAGCATATGTATCCCATATGGTTCTTAATAGCTACCGTTAATATGCAATCAATGCATAGTTCTCTTAATTATGTACAGTATATGCAGTTATCAAAAAATTTAGAGACAAATACAAACTATTTACATATTCTAACATTTCATCTGTTTTGTAACAAGGCACATCTAATACTTGGCATCCCAATGTTATTTGGCAATATCTCTGTGTTTTTAAAAATACTTGATAATTTACTAATATAAATTTATATTAACTTGACTGCTTTTTAAAGACTACGTACCTATCAACGCTATTCCTTTATTGAAGAGAGGGGTATTTTTTTTTTGCATTTGTTGTCACATTTACTTTAACAATCAGCCAGGGAGCTAGGTGTTTGGCCAGTAGTATTGACATCTTAATATATCTGATGTGGATTACAACATATATAATTTATAGTCTTAGATTTGCCTGGTTGACTTGTTCCAAGTCACTCAGCTAATAAATGCCAGAGGCAAAATTTGAACCCGGTTCCTCCTGACACCAGCACTCTCTCTACTGTATTGCTGTGTCTCTCTGGTAAGATGAAAAGACCTGGGCCTAAGATCTCAGAGTCAGTAAATTTGGAGTTCATTAAGAAAAACTCTCTTTCTATACTATGACTTATCCAAAGAACATAAAGTATACTAAATTGAAATATTTTGTATTGCAAAGGAGAGTATATGTTTTTGGTGTTCTAGAAATATTAATGAAAGTAGATATCAATATTCAGCATGTTAAATTCAAATATTTGCTGTTATTACAGGTGGAATCTCTACCAGAGTGTAACAGAATTTACATTGGAAAAAAACCAAATTGAATACTGCCCATTTCTATCACAGCCTTCAACTACAGAAAAACCACTTGGCAACCAAAATGCTCTAAAATTTCAGCTATATTTTTATCTTTCAAATTTCTTAAAATCTTTAATTTGTGGATTTTATTAGAACTTAAATACCACCTTGTCATCCCTTTAGGCCTTTTCTCTCTCTTACTGTCTCCATCTTACTGTCTTACTGCTCTATTTCCCTCATTCCCTCCCTACTCAACTGAGAGGTGAAAAGGGGAAAGGCCAGGCCATCCCATTTAAAACTGACTCTAAAGAATTAGAAAATAGCAGAAACTTGAAAATGCTCACCTTGTTCCTTAAATCTTTAAATTCAGAAGAACAAGGGACAGGCTGATACAATAAGGATTTACAAATGGATGTCTTGCAAATAAAACCTTAAAGAATGAATTCATCATGGGGCAGTGGATAGAGCTCTGGCCTTGAAGCGTTGAGGTCAGGAGGACTTGAGTTCAAATCTGGCCTCAGACACTTGACACTTACTAGCTGTGTGACCCTGGGCAAGTCACTTAACCCTGATTGCCTCACCAAAAAAAAAAAAAGAATGACTTCATCTGTGCCATTAGGCAGTCAACAGGCTTTGAATTCTCTGCTTCTACATAACAAATTGAACTTTTTCATAACATTATACTATAGCTGGTACATATAGACATATAAATATACCAATGATATAAATGTATAGTATATATATGTACACATCAAATAAATTTATATCTATATATATATGTTTATAGTTGGTGTATATATGAAATGCTGCTTTACATGCATTTTCCTCTGTTTCACATTTTAAATTGTCTCTTATCTTTCCAACTAGACTTTCCAGGACCATATCTTATACTTATTCTTATTCCACAGGGCAACCTCTAGAAAAGCTCGGGGTCCATAGTAGGCACTCCAATAATTATTGACAAAATTATTAAACATTGGCATTAATGGCTCCACATTGCATTAATGGCTCTTCAAACTACATTAATGACTACAATTTAAAGACGTAAAGTGAAAATACCCAACAGAAGGCCCAGTTAATTCCTACCTGATCTAATAAAGCAGTTTCACAAGCTTCATATTAGATTATATAAAGTAGTTTTCCTCTGGTTATTGAAATACAGGTGTCAGTTGAGAAGAGGTGGAAGCAGAAGGCAATCCTTCATAAATGATCCAACATACATATATAGAGGGATAGATACTATATATTGCAGACATATATATACATGCCTAGCCAGTCAACTTTTTACTATCTTTCATAATAGAAATGAGCAATAGCATAGAGACTTCCAAATGGTGGTTTGGAAAAGATATATATTTTTTATATATGTATGTATGTATGTATGTATGTATATTTTTTTCTTCCAAAGTGTGTTTGCACTTGCAATTAAATTGAGATTTTAAAAATATCCTCCTAGGAATTCACAATAAATATTTATGACACAAAACCATAAAGGCCTGATTATCCAACTTTACTATCATGCTCCCCTACAGTGGAGCAAGATTGTCTCTGCAAAATAGCTAGCTCATTGCTTCCCTAGAACACGGAAGTAATTATCTGGGTTTTGAAGGCCTGCTTTTCCCTGCTAGTTCTTCTTCTATGGATGGAGTGAACAAATTTATCATCCATGTTGATGATTAAACAATGATTAATTAAATGAATAATAATTAAATCGATCATAGTAATAATAATCAATAAAACTTCCAAGGCAAGATTCTTCAAGATGAAGATCTGAAATGCCTTTGGAAGAAAATAAATTTGACTGGACATATTTATATTGAAACAACACTTCAATTTATGAGCATTGCATTCTACCTCCATATTTCCTTCAGAAGTGAGTCTCCCTTCCATTATCTTCAAACCAAAATACATTCCATCATAAGACAAAATAAAGAATAAGTGAAACCAAACCGTTAAACCCTGAACAATCAAGAGTTCTCTAACAAGTGCTAAATGTCGTATTAGTAGACAGTTATCATGTCCAGAATAGACATTTGCAAAATTGACTGTAACAAGGTTCGTGGCCTAGACAGCTGTAATGAGAGTGTGCATAACTTTCAACAAACTATGTGTGTGTGTACACATTAAGTGGAATACCAAATGTTAGAGCTGAAAGGAACCTTAAGGATATTCTAGACCAGCCCTCTCATTTTAGACAAGGGGCCAAGAGAAGTGATTTTCTTACAAATCTAATAATGCCTCATTTTTTCAAGCCTCAACAGAAAATGTGATGTTCCGCATATTAGTAAATTAATGTTCAAGATGACTAGAATTTTTTAAAGCTCTTTCTTTTTAAAAAGTGTTTGAAAGAATTAGGCTATGAAAGATTATGCTAACAATTTTTAAACAGCCAATATATGCCACTCAACCAAAATGACTATCATGGAGTAGTGAATAGAGAGCTATCCTCAAAGCCAGGAAGATACAGGTTCAGATTTTCCCCTGTGGAAGTGCAAGCAAGTCTCTTAGCCACCTGGTTCTCTAGGTAACCAGGTCATTAAGTTGCAGAGACCAGGTCTACCTACAAGTGGTACAAGGAGTTTCCTGACTTACAAGTTCCTGCTACCAATGAAATCACAGGTCTGTTCTCTATTTGGGGAGTTCTTTTGGCCAGTGGGATATCAGTCTTCCCTTTCTCCCTACAAAGCTAAGTTTTCCATATCTATCCAGAAGGTGGTTTCATAAAATCCATTTTATACTACAAAGAGGCTAAGAAATTATGAGCAATTGGTAACAGAACAGGAATTCTGATTTTCCCTAACACTGAAATTGTAGTAGAACTGAAACCACACAGGAAGAATAAACATATGGCTTGAACAGAGGCCCTGAACCAAATATTTAGTTTGGGGACAAGGATAAAAAGGGATTGTGCAAATGTATTTTTCCTATTTCATATTTAGTGGCAATATAATTTTACTCATGAGTGAATCATAATCAAAATCATCCAATAAAGGAAAGGCTCTAATCTCAGGTAGATAAGATAGATGAATTTGTCACGAATCCAAATAGAAGTATGGTCAAAAATGGAGAGATCCTTGTTGCTCTGGTATTTGTTGGTGATTAACTAATTATTCTCAGATCAATGAGAAGTGTAGATTACAGGCTCCAAATTTTCATTTTGAAAAACAACATGACTTTTGAAGGTGCTTTTACTGAACAAAAAAGTTTGCCACTCCACTCCAAAAATCTATTATAAGCCAAAAGTGTTAGACATTTTTAGCAGGGAAGCAAACACCTTTAAAATAAAAAGTGAAAATATTTTGTTTTCATTAAATATATGAAGCACAACCTTCATTGATTTGTTCTACCAGAGGCATTTCAATAAACACTAAGTCTTTACCGTAGCATATTTTGTAGTTCTATTCTACAGAATGGAATTAGAGGCAAGACAAGATATAACAAGGTCATTATAGCACTTTCAGAAATTCAAACTCTTAGATCCAGGATAGGTCCATTTTATATCAAATTTCCTTATATAGTAGGTGCTATTCTAATGAAATTCCATTTAAATGTTAAGGTAGCAGACAATAACCCAGAAGAATACTTAAGTATGAGAAATTTGATTTCAAATTATAATTATAATCATATTATAAAAATCAAAGCTTCACTGAGTAAAATTTATCTTACTTTGGGTTTTTAAGGAATTTCAAAACAACCTATCCACTTGGTACTATTAAATTCACTACTGAATGGTTCTTATTTACAGACCATATTTATAATAGGCATTAGGAGTGTCCCAGAGGACAGCTATTGAAGAGATTTGAAAGAAGGCTCTAGCCACTATATATCTGGATACTATATTCACACACATGTAAGCATGCCTTTGTGCTTCGTGTGTGTGTGTGTGTGTGTGTGTGTGTGTGTGTGTGTGTGTGTTACTAGCACAAAAAAGACTGGAAGTATGATATAGTGGGGAAAACCCAACAACTAGGAGTCAGGAGACCTAGAGTCTACTTTAGTTATCTGTCATTTACTAGACATGTGACTTTGGGCAAGGCATTTTCCTTCTCTGGGGTTTCAGTAAAATGAGAGGGTGAGCTTTAAAGTTCCATCTAGCTCCAACATTTCCTCATTCTATGACTAGTGAAAGGCTAACATTTACAAATGTAGGCAAATTAGTCAATCTTGGCCAACTTCCCATTACTCCCACGGCATAAGCAAGACCTTTTTCAACTTTTATTGATTTTTAATACCGATTAGAAAATTGCTACTAACACACCAATAAGCATAGAAATCAGCTATTTAATGAGTCATTTTAGAAAGCATATATCATTAAAGCAATCAATGAACTTAATGCAAATGTGGTTCAAAATCTAGCTCTACAAGTAGCTTTAAGTTACAAATATCTATTAAACTAGTCAAGTCACTGAGTGAATTAGTCTCTCAGCTGAAATGCATTCTACTTCACTAACTACATTGACTGTGTTATTCTGTTATTGATACTACTAGTCAAAAGAAGGATATGACTTTCTGGAAAACAATTGACTCCGACATGCCAGTGGGCTTTAGCCCAGAAACAGCCAAACACAGTTCTGCAACTATGCAACTAATTACCTGTCCTTTTAATTTCTTTTTTATTTCATAATGCCCCTTGTGACCTTGAAATCTAGGAAATCTCCTTATCCTTCATCATTTCTAACTCGAATCAATGTAGACTTTCCAAAATAAATTCTGTACAACCAAAGATCGGAGCCTCCAATCAGGTTATTTGCAATCAGAAAACTTGGGCTCAAGTTCAATCTCTGTTTGTTTGCCTGTTGTGTGTCCTCAGGTAGATCACTTACCCTTTTGAAGTTTATTTCTTCATAAGTACAATCGACATAATGCTTGCACTAACTATCTCACAAAGTCACGGTGAAGAAATTCCTTTGTAAACCTAAAAGCAATATGTAATTATTTTTAAAAATGCTACATAGATAAATAGACCAAGACTAATTGTGATCCCAACAAAATTTTGCAATATATTTTGAAAGATAATGTTTGCTTTCTCTTGTCCAGGTTACCCCCTACAGAACATTTATAGTCATTTATGCTTTTAAGTCAACTAATTATCCCGTGAGATTAATTAAAGGGCCTATACAGGGCTCGCTTCTTCTTTTTTATTTTGTAGTTCTCTTAACAATCCATTTCTTCCAGGATAAACTGAAGTGTGATTTCCCAGTGGATCAAATTGTTAATCTCATATATGTTATTACAAAATATTTATCTCACTAAAATCCTAATCTCTAGTTCTAAGAGAAAGAGAAAACCATAGTCTTACCAAGTCCCAGGCTATAATCAGAACCAACCTTTGGAGCCTAATACACCTGGCTAGTGATTTGTTCAGATAATTTCAGATCCTGAAGTTAACCGGTACTGATATGATGTAATTATAGTGACATACGAGTTCATTTTCAAAATTCCCAAATCAATCTCAAGGTACTCATCCATCAGTATTTTTTCTCCGGGGTTGAACATTTGAACTTCCCTCAAAGATCTAGTTAGTTGCTTAGAATTAAAAGATAAGGTATAAATAGAGACCACGTTTAAGGGCATTTTCTGTCTGAAAAAAAAAATAATGATATTTTGCAGCATATTTTCACGTTCCCAAATGAATGGGAAGAAGTAAACTGTTAATCCAGAGAGCTCATTTCAACTTGGAACCTAAACCTAATTTGGGATTTTAACATCTCTCTAATTGGAGAGCTAACTAACTTATGTCCTTCAATGGGGGCATTGTGTAATATAGAGGGAGTTCAATAAACCTTTCCTCTACTGTGGATTAATAGACATTATAAAGTCCATTTTTAGCACTTCTACAATATTTGGCTATCTCTGTTTCATGTAACAATACTTAGAGGAGCCTTCTGTTTCTTTATAAATCATAGATGTCCATATGTCATTGTTTACTGGGAAATTTTGCTAGTTCTCATATATTTTCAATAAAATCCTTAAGTACTTTGTTAAAGTCTAAAGTGTTGTACCTGCTTAATTCACCTTGTAATTAAAGTGTTTTTTTCTTCCGCCAAATTTAGAAAAAAAACCACACACCTCTCTTTTAAATGCATATCAGAACTGAAGCAAAGGAAAGGTTAATAAGTTGAAAATGACGCATCTGTCAAAGTTGTCTCAAACATAAAGTCAGATCCTTTTGGGAGCCTTAATGTCAATATTTCTAAGATTTTTCTATGTTGGCACCTGGGATTCTACTATTACCACTGCCAGTTTTGCAGGGTCATGAGATAAATCCACTTTTAGAAATTGCTATGAATATTTAATGTTAGACAGGCAGCTTGGCCAAGCAGATAAAGACTACTAACCTTGGAGCCAGGAAGCCAGGAGTTCAAAAGTCCCCTCTGGCACATACTGTGTATGTAACCTGGTATGACCCTGGGCAAGTCCTCTACAGAGGCCATTGGTGTCAAACTCAATACAAGTGGGAGGGAAATAATCCACACATGAGGATCCCCACTCCACAAATTAATTTAGTTTTAAAATGCAAATCTCTGTTTTATTGTATTTTATTTATTTTGTTAAATAATTTCCCAATGACATTTTCATCTGGTTGGGGCAGCACCCCACAGGTGGCCAGCAGGCCATGTATTTGACACCTCTGCTCTAGATAACTCCAGGAAACTACAAACTTCAAAGAAGGTGTGAGTTTGAATTAGGGGAGGAATTTCCTCAGCTGGAAGCTCCCTCTCAGGAAATGACAAGTGGTCCCTCAGTGAAATAACAAGTTCAGCTTCTATCCCCTATGAATGTGCAATTGGGTTCTGAGTGTCATTTCACCGAAATGTAGCTTATGACTAAGTTTTGTCTCCATCCGCGCTAAGTTTTTGGAGATGACATAATAAAGAATGTAAGTTCTTTTTGGTATTTCTTCTTTCCAGCACACATTTTGTAGTTTTCCTACAAAACATGGCAACATGTTTTTTGTTGTTATACGTAGTCATATAGACTGTGAAATACCTTTAGCCTAGCATTATTAACTGATAAAGTGAAAAATAATGAAATTCAAGGCATTATTGGCAGATACCCAAGTTCATTAGCACTTACAAAAATCTCTTTAATCCAACTGGCCTTTTAGTTCATCAGGATTCTGAAGAGGCTACAAAACGAGTTCTGTTCTTTCCAACTTACAAAGACTTATAGTTAACTAACATTTTATTTGATTAGGAAGGTGGTGGTTCCTAAGTTCAATCAAGGTCTTTGAAGTGACAGTTCTTTAGATGTTTAAGTAACCCTGAGAGAGCTATATTATGCTTCCTACCAGAAATATTTATATTTCAGCCTTCTCATGGCTGATTTCAAGTTTTTTTTTTTTAATTGGCAAGAGGGATAGGGACTGGAGTTGCAATGGCATAGGGAACTCCCAGGTTAGGGAAATCCTTCCACAGGTGCAGATCAGCACCCTCTCTGCAATTTATAGTCTTAGAGGGTTTCCTAGAGAACTGAGAGGGTTACTAAGGCCCCAGGATCCTGTGGTCAGTATGTGTCAGAGGATGGCTCAGTTATTCATAGCTCCAAGGCCAACTCAGAGTTGATAATACTTTTTTTAAGTTTGAGACAGCTATGAAAGATACAGAAATGATTTTATTTGGCAAGATAAATGATACATAAGTGAAGGAGACTAGATCCTTCCCTCCCAGAGACTGATTGCTTTCATACTCCTCTGTTATTCCTCTAAATAACAAAGATCACAATCTGACATAAACACAGTTATTTTGCATTCTAATACTTAGGGTTTGGGTTTCTTTTTTTTTTTTTTTTTGTCTCATGGAAATCTCTGTCAAGAATCTTTTTGATGTTCTGGGAAATATCATACACCAATAGGAACGTGGAAAAAATACTTTGGATTTTGTTAAAAGCAATTTGACTGGCTATCTTTAGTCTACAAAATTTAATCATTTTTTACTGTCAATTTTATGCTTACAAATATAAGTATAAAAATTATCTAGTGTTTAAAATTCATTGTCACTTAAAGTTACCAAAATCAAAACTTAAAAGAAAAAATAGACTATCCATAACAAATCATTAGTTAGAGTACCCATCATTACCAACTGACTGTCACTTACCCCTACCCAATCTCCATTTAATCTGGAACATTTTTTTAGTTGATGATATAAGCCCAGTACCATTGAATTTACACCTAGTCATTGATCTTAATAGAAAACCAGCTTCTATGGCCAAAACAGAAGCAAAAACCTGGCCTTTAAATATCATCTGACAACTCTAGTTGTGATCAAGATTTAAATATGTGCATCAATTAATCCTATATATCCTGTTATTGAAACCTTGTTTTGAAATATATTTTGGAAATGGTCAATGTGGGGAATTTGTTTTGCTTGATTATGCATATTTGTTACAAAGGGTTTTTTTTAATTTTAAATAATAGGGGAGAGGAGTGAAAAAGAGAAAGAAAGATTTTTGTTAACTGAAAAAAATTTAATATTTTTAAAATCTCATTTTTGGAAGCTGTGCAAAAGCTTTGGTAGACAAATAATAGTTGCCTACAAAATGACTGACTTCAAAAGGGGATACTAGGATATTTCATTATGGCCTTTAAACAAAGTAATACACTATTATTTTGACTGGAGAGTTAAACTAAAGATAGAAATTTAAATATTGGAATTGATTATCAAAATCTGTAAAATAAACTTAAATGGAAGGGATTGAAAATGGATTTTTATAAATTGAAAAATAGAACAAACTTAAATTAACATCTTGGAATTATTGGTAAAATACCTAAATTGCGAGTAGAGGGGGAAACTTTATCTTATATGCTACTCCCCTAAGATTTGCATTGAATATGAATTTGTACAAATCCTTTTTATGGAATTTAGTATATTATCTAATTAGCAATGGTGATGATTAGAAATGTTTTACTGGTTCTTATTCTTTCTAATTTGCTTTCCTTCTCTCACAACTACCCAATCATTACATTTTAAGTAAAGACCTTCAAAGTCTTTGTTTGACCAGCTGCCATGAAAATCGATAGCATACAAAAGCAGGTTTTCCTTAAACGTCCTATTTTGTACTCATTCTTTTTATTTGACTAGCCAACAAAAATTATGAATGCTATTTTCTCATGTTTAATCAAAAAAGACTTCTTCATGCTAATTAAAAGCATCCGGCAGTAGTATAAGATTGTGAAGATTTCTGATATTTGCTTAGCATCCACTTCTTATAACCTCTGAGAATTAAGATGTCATGCCAAGTTGAGAGCTATGAATACACTTGGAAAAGCTGTCTCATAAAAAGGAAGCAGCCCGTGTTCTAGTCCATTCTTTAGCTTCTCTCAAAACTGAAATAATTTTCATTCAGTGCCACTACTGCTATACCTAGCCCTCAGGTAACCAAGAAATCAAGCCATTTTCCCCATGCAAATGAGTTTTTAAAACACAGTAAGGGAAGAGGAAAGCCATTGGAAGCCATTCCAAAGCCGCTGCCTGCTCAATATTAAACTGTAAATAGGGGCTTAGCATTTAAGGATGCTGGACCTTTTTTTTTTCTTTTTGTTTCTGCTCTTTCTTGTTTCCCAGTATTCCCTGTCCCCCTGCACTAGCCCTAAGTAAAACAAATTGGTCCAAATTATATCGGGAAAAGAGGAAAGATGCTTTGTAAACACAGTGCCTAGGAAACACTAAGTGCCTAATAAATGTTTTCTCTAATCAAATCTGAAAGACTGCTTTGGTTGCCTGTTCCTCCTCACACCTAAAGAATTACGTAAAGGATAAGTTGCCTACAGTGGCTTTTAGAAAGTCTCTCTCAAAAATCCCAATACGGGTATTTTATTTCTTAAAAAATCTTACTCAAGGAGACCTAGAGATAGAAGAATGAACTATGTAATGCCCCCCTAATGGCAGTGCCAGCTTACCTTGTGATAAGACTTGATTTTAAACAAATGAACAACTTGTTTCAAGTTGCAAATAATAGGGAAAAAACCCTTACCCGGCTACTTCATCTTTTGCATTGCTAACCTTTATGTCATCCCCTACGTTGATATGTGCTATTTAACCTGGTGCACAGAACGTTTGGTGGTAGTTGTTTTTCCTTGATTAAATTAGAATTTCATTTTTTTTATTTTAAAAATTAAAATTTTAAAATGTAAAATTGCTGACATTGAACTAGAAGGGAGAAAATCCTTCAGTTTTTTTTTAAATGTCAACTATATTAACTACTTTTGACTTCCAAAGTCTAGAAGCCCAACCAGCACTGTTCTGAGCAAGGCTAATTCCAAATTATACAATGATGTTCTTTAGTGCTGACCACATCTGCATTCCAGTTCAAGAAGCACTTGAAGGAAAGCATGAAAAGAGACCATGCCGTGCTCTAGCTCCAGATGTGCTCCTGGATCCTATAACAATTAGGATAAGTCAATGTAAAACTGTCTTGACTATAGCTTATTTTCTATTATTCTCTGCTTCAAGTGTCAGCCTTTCTTCAACCAAACTCAGTAAAGTGTATATAAACCTGTTATTATTATCTCCCAGAGTACCTAGTACAGTGCTAGGTACGTAATATGTTCTTGATAGCTCTACTATGATCGTTGATAACACTATATAATGCAGGTTAAGGTAATGAAATTAGGTTCTATATGAATGCTACCTGTTACATAGGAATCAGGGAAGGTTAGAGCTGAAAGGGACCCTAGGAAATTATCTAGGCCAGTGATTCTCAAAGTGTAGTCTCAGAGACCCTTGGAGTCCACAAGACCCTTTCAAGGGGTCTGTGAGGTCAAAACTATTTCCATAATAATACTAAAATATTTTAATATCTAATATGGTAAATATCAACAGGTATAAACCATGTAAACAAAATATCTTTGGGGGAATTCAATTATTTTTAAGGATATAAAGGGGTCTAGAGACAAAAAAGTGTTAGAACCACTAATCTAGACCAACCTCCTCTTCTATCTCATTTTCCAGTAAAGGAAACTGAGGCCCAGAAATAGGCAATAACTTGCCTAAGGCTACTTTCTAGTTCTATTTATTACAGTAAAGAATGTAATACATTTCTAAATCATTCTCTCGATCATGTATGAACACATAGGGACCTCATCTAAAGGAAGACTTGATTAGCAAAGTTCATGTTATTATCATGATATAGTGATATCTCTGATAAACCAAAAATAGCCAATTCCTAAAAGTAGATGAACTTTAAAAAAAAACCAGTTCCATAATGTATTCATTTTCACTAATTTTTGTTGTATCTTTTTTAAACTTTGCATTTTTAGTAAAAACATGAAAGATAATTTTAAGATTATAAATTACACAACAGTTGGCAATCTGCATGGATCAAGGGCATTTCCCTATGTCAGTGAAATGTCAAATCTAGGGCCCCTTCCAAAAAAATCCCTGTCATTTGAGTGAATGGTATGATAATTAAAAGTGTTTCTATTTTTGTCATTGTATCCTTGGCTTGTAGCACAGTGTCTGGTACACTGTAGGTGCTTAATAAATGCTTATTGAATGAATGATTAAGATGAGAGAGTAGGCAAAACACTGGAGGGGGGCAAAATGTGAGACAAGGACAGGAATCTATGTGCTAGAAAATAAAATAATGTATATAACAGGCACTCAATAAATATTTGTTGATTTGATAAAGAACACATAGGAACTTAAGAGAGAATTACTGCTTTTAAAGTAGCATGTTGGAAGAAAAAAATTGGCATAGAAAATAATTAGAAAACAATGGCAAAGAATTTTGATGTAAGATGAGCTGTGTTCTAATGCTAAGCATTTGCCATGTCAAGAAAGCTTAGCTTTATTCAATGTCAGTAAACTATGTATTAATCTAAATGATACCTATGAATTGAAATTAGCTAGGAAAAGCAGCAGATTGCAAAAATCAATGCAAAGTTCTCACATTTTCATAATGGAAATGGTTTTTTTTGAACCTTAATGAGAGTACGTGCTACTAAATTACTTAATTTTTCTGCAAATAGGTTTGTTGTGGGTACATCAAAATAGATTAAATGATTATAGTAATAACCATATATTCAGCTAGAGAAAACTTTTCTCGGCAAATGGCTTTTAAAAAAATTCATGTTCAGAGACAGATTAATTGGGGGGGTTGAGGAAGGGAGAATTTTTTTATGTTTGTGTGACAAATGAAAAATGCAGGCATTGCCACTGTTTCAAAATTTATTTTCTACTAATCCTCCTCTTCTTCACTGCATAGCACATTATAGCCAATTACAAGGGCAGTTTAAATCCCTAAACAGTAAAGCTTTTAAAAGTGCAAAAGCTGGAAGAAGCTTTTATGATTTCTGGCAAGTCATTTCTATATTGAGAAACTCTAACTGAGAAAGACACGCTTTCTATTCCTAGCCCCACCCCCAACCCGTTAGTACACTTGCCTGATGAGAATGAAGCCTTTCTAATCAGATCACAATTGAGTTTTCACTCTAAAATGTCTATGTGACAAACCCAGGCTTTACCACTACAGTAATGTTACCCAAGATGACATCATTTTAGGTGAGCAGGTTTTCGGATTAAGTTCTCTTAAATATTAACACCATTTCCCAATAATATTAGACTAGCAAGTTTAACCCCTGAAATGCAATGAGTGTAAGCAAAGGATTTTTTCAATACCTCATCTAGGACTCTTCATCCCATACCCTATAGGACCAGTGAGATCTTTTGTTAATAGAACTCTGCACAATTTAATGACCTCTTATGTTAATTCAATTAAATGCACTTATAAATTTTACTATTCCTAAAGGTTTCTCTGGGAATTCTCAGAACTCTTGCTTAGGATTCTTATGCAGTAATGTTCTATTCTGTATTATGTTTATTTTTGTATGTACGTGTTTTATCTCCCTAAGAAGTTCCTCAAGGGCAGAAACAGTGGACTATATCTGCATTCTCTAGTCTACTGCTTTGCATGTAGTAGGTGTTTAATGAGGGCTTATTGAATGAATGTCATCATTTCTCCTATCGTTGTGACCTTCTGTAATTGGAAAGCCGGATACATTTGCAATGCTCCATTTCGGGAGGACTAAGCCAATGATATAACCTGGAGAAATTGGTTCATATTTTCCTTTCTTTAGTTTGGGTTGTCTTTAATGTGATTTTGAATTATTAGTGTCCAAGTGTATATTTCATCTTATTCCATAGAGGGCCAAGGCATTCTAGTTCATAACATCTCTTTGTAAACCCACAAGTCGATAACACTTTAAAAATTGCCCTTTCAGTGAGATTGATCCTCTTATTATGGTCCTTACGTGCTGTTCTTTTGAAGCACCCTACTGATAGAAGTCAAACTTTGTTCACCTTGCCTTGTGTCACTTTTGAGTTTGATTTTGGCTTAAGTGATGAGATGGCCTAATGGAAAGAGAGGTCAGTGTGTGTGTGTGTGTGTGTGTGTATGTGTGTACTTCTTTTTAAAAACGGCCAACAGATTATTGATCAATCTTAGTATTTCAAAAAGGCTCTTGATACATGAATTTGGGTTTCCGGGAAGAGAAGTGTTTCCTTCCTAATTATGAACCTCTCAGAGATGAGGGTCATAATAGAACTGCTGACATGCCTCTAATTTTAAAAGTGTGAGGACTGTCAATAGGCCTCTTGCTTAGGTCCATGAAGAATATAAATTCAGCATAGGACTACAGGGTCAGGTCTTTGATCTCCCTTTTTGCAGAGGCTGCAATGGATAAAACCAATTCCAGTGAGCACATAGTACTACACTGCATATTAATTATCCTTGGATGATAACAAGGTATTCTTACACTCAAATTAAAAGAAAAGCTGCAGGGATGAACAGCGCAGCCAGGAACCTGGGACAGCAGAGAGGATTTCATCATAGGAAAAGTTTTAAAATTATTATCCTTATTTTCCATTTTAAAAATATCCCATAAGATTCTGATTTCAGAGGCACTTGTATATTGGCAAATACACATACATGCATATTGACCTCTTTTTGCATTATGCCATTTTAATACTTGAATTAGTGTGAAAATATGTATAAGGGATTAAACAAAGCTTGGCTCGCCTCCAATAGGTATATTTCTGAATACAGCTTAGAAGGAAAAATGTCTTATGTAGCTAGACCCTTCTTTGCTAAGAACTTTGACACTAATATTTCAAACTCATCAAGGGCCTTAACTTGAAGATCAAATACTTACGAAGAGGTCATTGTACTTAAGATTTCTCTACCCCAGTGAAAGCAGGCATTGAATATTCTTACCTTTCTCAAGCCAGCATTCCAGTCTCTTACCTTTCTCTCATGCAAAATTTACAGGTTTGAAGGCATTCAAGTGTGCAGCCATTACCCAGGCTTGTGTACACATTTCAAATGGAAAAACAAATGACTTTAGACCATAGGAAATATTTTTGCATCCTGAGCAGTCTTTACATTTAATCAGCACCTTTGCTCTACATATGTACAGAAGCTTTATCATGTATTTTAAAACAAATGGAAGGTGTTCTCTGTAAATCCTACTTTATGTCTCAGGATGTGCTTACTAAATGATGTCATTGTAATCATTAAAAAAAAAACTTCTGGGGCACCTCAAATTGTTCACTGTAATAAGGACATGCAGAGTATTTATATGTATATCTAAATGCAGATACTAACTCTTACCTCCCAAAATTCCCCCCCCCCAAAGAAAACCCTTCACCAAATTGTTTTTTGCTCTTCTTCTAAGGAGAGCCAAGGAAAAGTTCCTGTGTGTGGTCTGCCTATTCTGGGCACTTTCTTTAAAGACCACTTTGATTTTCTGAAAGAGAATTTCTTTGCAATTGACTGGGGATTTGGCCCTCTTGAGCTTAAGCTGAATCTTGCAGATAAGGAGCCCTACCTAGTAACAACCTGTTCTTCTGGTTGTCTGGGCTCAGCCTGGTCCTACATTCTTTCTCCAGCCACCCACTTCACCGAAATATGCTAAGCAGTAACATCAGACAAAAATTTTGCTCCAAATTTTCTTCCCTAAACAACTTCTCCTACTAAGATAAAGTATGGAGACATCCCTATATGCAATTGCTGTATAGATCTCTGGAAGTTCTCAGAGAGGGCTGACAGAAGACCCCTTGCCTGCTCCACTTACTGGCGTGCACTGAAGGCACACATACGATGTGTGTATGTGCAGAGAAGAAAACAATTCTCTGCTCTCCACATCCCCTACCATACTTGTCCCTGCCATCAGCAGTCTGGAGGCTTTCCACCGTGAATTTCTATTTTGTAAAACCCATAAAGGTTCTACAAAGAGGCATCTCTCACAATGCCCTGTCCTCTCAGCTGTATCAGTGTTCCCTGCTGCTGAAGCCAAGTGTCTTTTGGACAATGCTCAGCATCTCACCAGGGTGATGGCTGGATTGCTTCCTCCCAGCCTTTGCAAACGATTTTAGGATTTCCCAAAAATGAATGTCTAGTTCTGCCTAATACGTGTGCTCTCCCTGGTCCCCTTCTCCAAACGCATAACTTGAAACTATCTCTCAGCACTCTAACTCTAGGCTCTAAATGGAAAGCAGCAAAGAACTTCACTTACAAGAGTAGTTCTTCCCTCCGATTTCACTCCTTCCCCCAAATAACCCTGACTTCTACCCTTGGAACCACCAAAGAGCACCTACGTATTTCGATGCGATCTTAATGCAGTTCCCACAGAAGGACTGCGACCGGCTCGATAAAATGCTCCCTGCGCTCCCCCTCCCCTTTCCCCCTCTCGCTACCGCAACCATCTCCGTTCCCACATATTCCCGAAACACCCCGATTTCTCCAGGGCGCCGGGACGCTATGGGGGAGAGAGGAGTTTGCTAGCTCATCCCAGAGCATGACTTTAAAGCCTGCTCGAGCCCTGACCTTTGTAACATCTTACTCCTGAGCTCTCAAGTTAGGGCTGCATGGCCCGTCAGCTTTTGGCTCTGCAGCCGCACCACGAAGATGCTGCGTGTGCGTGTGTGTGTGTGTGTGTGTGTGTTTGTGTGTGTGTGTGTGTCCCCTGTGCTCTGCCGCAGCACTTGCGGTATAGCCTTTTCTAACTCCAGACACTTTTTTCCCCCCAGCCCAGGGGACTTTCTCCGTGTCTCTGTGAATTCGCCAGTCCTAGGCATCTTCCCCTCTAGCTAGCCTACTCTGCTGAAGGGCTGGAATGAGGACGGCTGGTGTGTGCAGGGGCGGGGGGGGGGGGGGGAGGGGAAGAGACGGGCTTATAGATATCAAACATATATAAAGATGCTCATTCTCATGCCCCCTCTCTCCTTACCTTCAGCTCCTGCTCTGCCCAAGATGTCAATCTAGGGCGGCTGGCTGCTCAGTACACCATCACGGCGTCTTCGAGGAAGCCAGGCAGCCCAGGACCAAATTCTAAGAAGCAAATCTTAAATACCTCAGGGAGCCGATTCTGCCAGGGCAGAATGGAGAAAAAGAATAAAACACTGATTCACGGAGATTTCCACGGGGCCAAAGGAGCTTAACTTTTTGGTCCGGGCTGGGATTTTTTGTAGTTGTAAAAAGGCAAACATCATTCCCCGTTTAGAGCCCTAACGCTAGTTCTTGCCCTCCGAAACTGGTTCATTTCCTAATTTGAGGAGTGACAACCATGAACTAACATCACTGGGAGGGGAGGGAGGGGTATTTATTTATTTATTATCTTAAAAGCAACTCACTCTCCCAAACACCTCTCTTTGGAGAGAAAGAAAAGAAGAAAATTAATTGAGAAAAACGAGGGTCAGAGGGAACAGGAAAAGGGAATGAGAATGGGGGAGGGGGAGGGGAAGGGGAAAACTGGGTTTGATCCCCGAATAAGGACTCGGCTACCATTTGGGGTATCCTGCAGGAACCTGCTACGGGTTGGAAGAGAGAGGAACGGAGTAAAGAAGAGGGGAAAGAGGTTTGGGGGGAAAAAAGAGGGGGAGGGAGAGAGGAAGGGGAAAAGAAGAGAGCAGGGTGGGTGAGTGGGAAGCTCCCTGAACCCTCAGCGTGATACAACAGCCTCCTAGGCTGTCTGTACTCCGCTCTCCCTACAGCCAGAAAGCAAGTGCTCTCTGGCGCTGACATCATTGCAAAAAAGGAGGGGCATAAAATGGAAATGCCAAGGGAGAAATGAATTTCCCCCCTCTTAAAGGTGCCCACGCTGTTACTGTCTCACTCTGTTTCTCTCTGTCTCTGTCTATCTCTGTCTCTCTGTGTGTGTCTGAGTGTGTGTGTGTGTGTGTGTGTGTGTGTGTGTGTGTGTGTGTGTGTGTGTTGTAATGCAACCCTAGAGCCGCAGCAGCCCTCGAGGGACGGCTTTGGGGTGGTTTTCCCCCTCCCCAGTTTAACTTGGTTGTCTGGCTGTCACCCTTTCACCACGAGAGAAATTCATATGTAGCTTCTAGTACTAAGTGCGTTTATTCTGTCGTTGCTCAAAGAAAGGAACAAGAGAAGAAATAAAACTATACTTTGAGTTAAAACGGCTGTTTTTCTTACTAGAAGAAATTCGAGTTTCCTAGAATTTAACTCCCCCTTTCTGCCCCCAACACACACATATACACACACACACACACACTCACCTTCCCTCCAGGGACTTCTGCGTTGATTATGAGTGCTCTGTTTCAAAACTAGTAGATTTATGGTCAAATCCACATAGTTGTTACCAGGTTTAAGAGATGCTCACCAGAACCTGTTTTCTTTGGCTAATGCTCAAGAGTTCGAATTCATTGAACCACTTGAATTGGGAATGGGACTACGTTGGAACCTAGCTTCTGAACTTCTCCCTGAACACTCCACTGGCTGTATCTAGCAAGCCTGTAGAGCCCAATTCTTTCTTTCCTCTGTCCATTTCTTAGATCACTCCTCTGTCCCCTTCTCATATCCCGCTCCTTCATCCAGTGGGAAAAAAAAAACAACTTCCTAAACTCAGTCTTTTACTTTTATATGTATTCCTGATTCTTAGCCCCCCCCCACCTGAGCCTTTTTCCTTTCCTCATTCTTTTACACATGTGTTACAGTGGCCTAAATTTAAATTCTCAGCTTCTAAAGCAGGAATTCTCAAACTAGGATCCATGAACCTTTTGAAAAAATAGATTTTGATAACTGTATTTCAGTGTAATTGGTTTCCTTTGTGATCATGTTGTTTTATTTTTATGCATTTAAACACATTATTCTGAGAAGTTTTAACCAGACTGGCAAAGGGATCCAGGACACAAAGAAGCCCTGCTCTAAAGCAAAAATTTTGGAAATGCACCCCACCCCCCACATCCCAGCAAATACAACTCTCCTTTGCTATTCTGCCACCCATAAACTTCAAAGGTAGCAAACAATTGGGCCTGGGCTTTTTCTAAGCTTTTATAAAGTTGAAGAAAGGGGATAGTTTCCTCATTAATTTATTAATGAGGAAATTAAACCCTAATTAATCCCTCATTTTGTATCAGTACTATGGATAATTTGAACTGAAGAGCAGGACTTTATATCTATCTTTATTAAATGTCATCATGCAGATATGGCTCATGGAGATCCTTTTGGATCCTAAAAATTCCCCCCTCCCAAGCCTTGTTCTATACATCATGTAAACTATACTTTCAATAATGAAGTCAAAGACTGCATTAACTTTTTTGACTATCAGGCCACAACTCTCTTTGCTCTTAGTGAACTTGGAGTCCACTAAAGCCCACCAGGTTTTTTTCATTTTGTTTTGTTTTGTTTTTTCCTCTACATGGGCCACATCATCCCCAGTTTGCCCTACCTTTTATGTATGTGGTTGAATTTCTCATCCTAAGCGTAAGACTTTACATTTATCCATATGGCATTTCTTCTAGTGACACTTGGTTCATTTTTCAATCTACTTGGGGAAACAATAAAGTCCCACTCTACAGGTGAATAAAGGCCAACTTCAGCCAAGTGCCCTGCTGTTGCCCTGGCCTTGGGTTCCTAATACACACAGGCCAACTCAATTCTTTATTCCCTTCCCATAATCACACATAAGGCTTATTTTCTAGCTAAATGCATAATTTAAAATTCCTTCACCACCCTAATCAGACTATGGTTTATCAATGTAACCTCTAAAATGTGATGCCTTTAAATGAACAAAGCGTTCCAGATGGGGTCTGACCAGGGCAGACTTAAGTGGGACTATCACTTACCTCAGTCTGGACACTTTTATTAATGCAGGGTAATACCGCATTACCTTTTTTTTTTTTTTGACCACTGCTGGGCTTGCAGTAGCCCCCCTCCCTTCCCCCCCTGCGCCCCACCCTTCGCCCAGCCCTCCCTCTCCCGCCTCTGCCCCGCCCATCGCCCCACCTCCCCCCCGCCCATCGCCCCACCCCTCACCGCCCGTCCCACTCCTCCGCCCCCACCCTATTCCCCGCCTCCGTCGCATTCCCCGCCCCCTACCCCCACCCCCTCCAAGTCCCCGCCCACTCCCGCCCTTCCTACCCCCCCGTCTTAGTCCCCTCCCACCCACCCGCCCTCCTTCCACGCTCCTCCCACTCCCCCTCCCTTCTCTCATTCCCCTCCCACCCACCTCCCCCTCTCACAGCCCCTCCCACCTTCCCCTCCCAGCTTCCTCCCAACCATTCTGCCCTTCCCATCCCTTCATCCAAGGCTTTTTTTTTCCTCACCTGAACTGCTGTTAAGCCAATTCTCCTCTATTCCCTGCATTTGCAGTAGGTATTTTGAACTTAAGTAGAGGACTTCACATTTATCTTTATATTTTTCATTTCGATTAAATCTATTCTTACAGCCTGTCCATATCTCTGGATCCCGAATTTCCTATGAGGTCATTCATTAGGAAAAGGGAAAGTCTTTACCTGTGAGTTTTCATCTAAACTCTATGTAAAGGGGCAGTTTTCACTGCAGAAGTTTCCCATCTAGCAAATTAGGGAGGAGGGAGGGAGAAAGGAGAGTCGAGGAAGGGAAGAAGACGGAAAACTCTCAGGATTAGTTCGGCTTGGGTGACGGAGTGTGGTGCACTACCTGCAGCTCTGTGCGCGCTGCAGTTTGAAGAGAGGTGGAGTGGGAGATGGAGCCGGCCAGAGGCCAGAAAGAACAGAGGAGCGGAGAAGCGAGCTAGAGGGGAATGAAATGGGATGAGGGTGACACAGGATGGCTCGGTTTTCTTCTAGTCGCATTGCCCCGTCACTACTAAGTACCTACGGTCGGGGAAATGGTTTGGGACGCAGCCTTTAAATATTTGTCCAATATCTTAGTTATCACATCCTCCGTGCTTAGGCTAGAGGAGTGAAGCTGAAGTGAGAGAAATAGCCCCACGTGCACTCTCTGACAGTTAATGTGGGAGTTTTCATAAAGTAACCAGGTAAACGGTGTGGAAGATATCGAAGGGGGAGGGGTGGGCGTTAATCTGTCTATCGCTCGACCGATCAAACGATCGATCTCCCCCTCGCCCACAGATCTCGCTTTTTCTCTCCCCTGGGAGAGGGGCAGAGGGGAGGACGCCAAAAAGCGTCTCGGGGATATGCGTCCATAGGCATCTCTCTAAACACAGACGGCAGGAGAGCTAAACACAATAGATGATCTATGCAGAATAAATTGACAGTGGTGTTTCTTGGTACAGAGATACTCACCAGGTTATCAAGGTCTTCTTTCGGCCGGAACTGGTGCTTCCACCGCCGCCGGCCGTCTACCGCCACGTTTCGTCGTTTAACGCCTTAGCGGCGGCGACTGAGCGCGGTAGCCAAAGTGATGGCAACTGCCCACTAGAGCTACAGCGGCAGTGGCGACTGACCGCGAGGGCGACCGTGGCGGGGCGGCCGGGGCGATGGGGACGGTGGCGGTGGCGGTGGCGGCTGACCGCGGGGGCGACCGCAGCTGTGGCAGTGCCGCCGCTGCGGCGGCTGTGCCGCCGCAGCGGCGGCCAAGGAGTATACGCTCCCCGGCTCGGACTTCGGGCTCTTCTCCGGGCTGGTCTTCGCCCTCCGGATTCCTTTCTTCGCACCGCGTTCCGAAGCTTTTCAGCCCTTCTTCGCCCCGCGGAGGCTCTTCTTCAGGGACTTCTGCTGCTGCTCTTCTGCTGGCTGGTGCTTGACAGTTTCGCAGACTGCAAGGAGCCGGGGTGGTGCAGCCCCTTTTCAATACTAAGGGGGAGGGACCAAAAAGAGAGGGGGGGACGAATAGGGAGGAGGAGACGGGGGCTCCAGAGAGGGAGGGGGAGAAACCGTGCCTAGCCGCCTGCCGGGAGGGGATGGTGCAGCGCCAAGGGCTGGTCCCCCTCTCCACACTCACATAGGCGCGCACACATACATGCGCACACACTGCCCCCCCCCTTACACACCCCCGCACCCCTCTCTCCCCACCTCTAAGGGGCGGCCGCTGCTTGCTGACGCGGGAAACGGGGGGAGAGGGGTGGGGGCCAACAGGAGGTAAATCTGTAAGTTACCAATCGCTCGGTAAAGGAGGCAGGAGCCGGGCTGCCCCTAGCTCGTTCGCTTGAGGTAGAATAACGGAAAATCTGCTCTTCCAGGGCTTCAGCTCCTCCGGAGCGAACGAGCATTGATGTTATTTTCCCGCGGCGGAACCCATCCCGTCCCCTTCAAGTTTAACTCATTCACATTTTCCTACGGAAGTTTTCCGAGCTCGCTTTTCTCGCAAGCAAACAAGCAAACAAACATAAAGCTACTGCGCTCTCCCAAACAGGGGCTTCTGAGGCTAGAGTAGTGGAAGTGGGGGGGAAGGTGAGCAGCCCCGCTTTGGCTGCAGAATGCATGCTAAACTGTGAAAAGGGTCTTGGCACCGAATCTCCCCAGGTTTAGGCGTAAGCCATGGTTTTTCACTACTCAAAAGAACAGTGTGAGGGAGGTTACAGTGTGACAGGATGTTCGAAGTGTTTCGATGGTGTCCTGCTGCATCGTCCAGAGCTGCTTGTTATCTGTGTGGAACCGTGGCCGTGGCCGTAGCCGTAGCCGTAGCCGCCTGGGGAAGCACTCCGGAGGTAGGAGGGTGGGGTGGGAGGGGGGCGTCCAACCCACTTTTCAGTCTGCTTTGCTGCCCAGGTGGCGGTGAACCCTAGGGACCCCACTCCTTTTGCATTTCTCCCTCTCCCCGAATCACTACAAAGTGCTAGCTGCTTAGCTTATACTCTGTTGGGTCGGAGCACTCAGAAGCAGTGGCTAATTCCTCAGCCAAAGAATCTGCGATTTAAAATCGTCTCCTGCTCCCCTAATCCTCTGATTCTTGCTCCGAATATGTAGTTTGTGGATGGGGTCCTGATCTTTGCCTACAGGCAGATAGATGACTAGGCTTAATTATTTCCCTAAGATTCCTCTAATATAAGCTCTGTGATTCTCTCAAAATTCATTTTACCTTTTTGAACTCAATGAAAAAAGAATCTGTCTCTAGCTCTGTACCTTTTTTTTTTTTAATTAAGACCCTCTTCTCTGAAATGAGAAGACGAAAACGTTAGGTTTTAGGAGGGAAGGTGGTATAATTTGTTTCAGCCAGTTTGAACCGGTGCAACAGATGCTTGTTTGGGGAAAACTTTCTGGGAAGGGCACAATTCCTACAGGTCTTAAGAACCGGCAAATTGTAATTTGGGTATTAGTAGTTTTCCAAACCTTAGGAATTCCCCAGGAGAGCTAAACTACCTAGGAAACATTTCCTCAGTCAGGGACCGAGGTGGTCGGTAATTTCTCCTTCTGCTGATTTAGACAGATATTTGCCAGGACGCTGTTAGGCTGTTCCTGAAGCTCTAATATAATGCTGCTTTTGTGTACCGGTTCATCCTTTACTCAACAATTTTTCTCCGAGGAGGAATGAGGTCTGAGCAAAGCACTTCGATCTTAATAAATATATTACCAACAGTAACATTTGATATCATGATTGGAAACACAGGACATATATGATTATGCTTCATTTTTAGCTTACATGTGATCAGACTGGATCATGTATGTAAAAAAGCATATTACAATCATAAAAAGTAGCTAAATATTATTACTAGCTTTTAATTGGCTGTTCCCAAACAATCAAGAAATTTTTACTAATTACCAATAGCTGTTAATGCTAGATTGAGAGTATATGACAATAAATTATGCTAATTATAATTGTTTTGCCAGAATCCAGAATCCCTCTGATCTTTCTCTTCTGCCCATCTGTGGAGCTGATAATTCTCATATCCTATCCACAGTTCTCTTTTTCTCCAAGTCTACTCAAATCCACCGTGCCTGGTAACTCACCATGGGCTCACTTTTATCATTTCCTCGGAAGAAATGTAAGGGTTAGTTTATACCCTTTCCTCTACCTCTAAATGGTCATTGCCTCTACCCCTCAACCACCATTCCAACCCCATCCACACTCTCAGATTGATTTATTAGCAGGGTAAAATATTTCATGCAATTACTATTATGCTCCCCCCCCACCAAAAATTTATAAGGCCCCCTTTTGTCCAAGGGTCCTGCCTAGACTACTTATATATTCCTCAGGTGCTAAGGATCCTCTGGAGAAGTTAGTGTAAGAGTTCAGAGATCAGGGTGGATTTCAAACCCCCCCCCCATCTTCTCTGCTTTTTGTCAGATTCTGAATATTTGAAAACAAGCTGCAATACTTTTTTGGTCTGTTGGAGGAGCTCTAAATATTCCCCGCCATGCTTTCTTGCATTTTCTTTAACATAGCTCCTAGAACTACCCCCCCTTTCCTTCTTTCAGTATAACCCCCTATCCACAGCAGCTGCCCAGGTCACTGCCCCCCCCACCTTAGATAAACCTGACCTTGAGAATGTTAGGGTCTTAACCTATTGAAAAAAAGTATGATGATATTAGTCCTCCCTATTCTATCTAATGGCACCAGAAGTCCAAAATCTGGGTGCGATGGAAAGGGAGTGAGAAGGATGTCATGACTGTTTATCATAGAAAGAGAAAAGCAGAAAATAGTTTGTGTGTGTGTTTGGAGAGTATAAATGATATATACCCTATTTTTAAGATGCTTTTAGCAGTCTTTTTCCTCCTTTTTTCCTTAAGACAATCTTTGGCTTGAACTGTCCAGATGTTACATAGTAGGGTGAAAGATTCAAAGACTGTGATTGCTAAGAAAAGCAAATTTAGTTTTTGTTGTTTCTTGTAATGTTGGAACTTCATCTTTTCGTCATAGGGAAAGTGTTATATATCCAAAGCTGAAAAGAACTAGGTAATAGCCTTTAATAGTAACATTAGCTATGATTTTAAGTTTCTAGTGCATATATAAATGGGGTGAGGAGAGAAATGCAAAGATACATAGGGGAAACTGTAATCTGTTACAATATTGTAATCTTTTCTGACTAACCTCACCTCAGATCTTACCACAGTAAGGTTTTTCTACAATTACAATATGTAACTCAACAATTATTAGAATGATTTATATGTGTGATTTGTGCAATCAGATTGTGCATTAAGCTTAAAAGAAATAGGAAAAGGGATTTGTTTTCCTTTAATAACGAACACCTCTGGCCGTGGTTTAGAAAGCTAACCATTTAGTGGATGGCTATTTTTGCCCATTTCCCCTTACCTAGCATACGGCAGTTACAGCATCTATCATGTTTCATATGTTCAGTAAAGATATATTGGTTAGATATAGAACTAGATATCAACAGGTGATTTTTTAAAATGAACAATTTATATTTTACTATTACCTCAACTCAGCTGAATGAATTCATTTTTATTACAGAATGAAACCTGGAAAAATATTCTTCTCAGTCTCTCTAGCTACTGTTTATTAAGATAGTTTTCCACGATGCAGTTAAATAGGGATATGGACCAGAGCTGATTTCACTGGTATAGGGAAGTCTCGGGGGAATGCACTCCCAATGCAAGGGAGAGCATCTTTGTATCAAATTATATTCTTAAAATTTGCCCAGAGCCCTGAGAGGTGAAATCCCTTTGCTAAAGCACGGCTAGTACATGTCACAGGGCAGTCCTGAACCCGTGTCTTTCTGTCTTTGGGGCTGGTCATCTGCCCACTACAGTGCCTTATTTCTCAATATGGTAACAATTATTTTATGTCCCTTTCACAAAAGATAAGGGATAGAGATTTATTTTATTTTAATATGAAAATAAGATGCCTTACTTAAAAAAAAATATTGCCTTCTCATGAATACCTTTCGGATCAAGTTAAACCACAAGACAGTTTGCCACATTATTGTGGTTAATTTTCCCCCCGATGGACTAAATATTCAAGTAAACTTGAAATAGCAGAGCTCCATTTTCAAGGAGATAGTAATTATATGAGCAAAATTGCCAATTGGAGGTAAATGTATAGATCCCATTCACAGCAGAATTGATGATTATAGATAGTGATAGAAATGGTTTTGTGTTTCTGTCATAAAATTCACTATACTGTAATTTTTAAAGTAGGAAGTACATCATAGATAGGTAGACAGACAGATAGACAGACAGACAGACAGATAGATAAACAGATAGATACTGAGTGCCTACTATGTGTTCAGCACTAAGTTAGATTCTATGGATGATACAAAATATTTATAAAACATTCAACCTGAAAACAGCCTCCATCTACCTCTAGGACTTGCTTCTCCCATCCCGATATATGAAGTTTAGTTTTCCAGACTTCCTCTAGTACATAGGTCAGCAGAGAGCTGGCTTATAGCTTTCTGTTATTCTTTCTCTAGGGACAAGAAGTTGTATTTTTCACTGAACCCCTGTCCTCACTACAGACAGTGGGTCCTTTACTTCCTTAAGCAGTGGGAACACATAGGTAGATCACAAATCCGATTGAGTGAGTAGCTGCAGTTGTCTGTCCTTAGTAAGGGGGTTTCTCCACTGGGTGGCAGATTGGACTTATTAACCTCTAAGGTGTTTTTCTGGGCTATATCATTCCCCCAAGCCCAGCACTTGCATTTGCTCTGACTTCTGCTTGTCTCCCTAGTTCCTGACCTACTGCTTGCTTTAACCTGTTGTACAGTATAAGTGCAGAGAGCACTACCAAAAGATAAAGGTCACTGTTCCATGTGATCTTGGTCAACTCACTTAACCTCTCTATGTCCTAGTTTTCTGATATGTAAAATAATACTTTACTTGATTACTTTGCAAGGTTATTGTGATGATCAAATGGTAGTGAATGTGAACATGCTTTGTAAACATTCTTGTCATTTTTATCATCTCATTATTCTCATCTTTGTCCATGGGGTTCACATAGAAACAGCCCTGGGACACGTCAATTTCCCACTCCTATATTTTAATATTATATTAATGATTGAACAGGTGCACAAAATAACTGCTCTTTGTAGTTGAATAAAAGCACTAGGATCTAAGCTCTTCTTCTGTATGTTCGTTGAAAGGATCCTCAGTACAACCCCAGTAGCAGGCAATACAATTGGGATGGTTATTATATCAGCTTGTTCCCTCATGATTTGGATCTCCTTTAATAGGTTTTTATGTTTTGAAAGCTTTTCATTTCACGTAGCTTAGAAAATCTATGCACATGTTATGCTTAGACAGTCGGGGGCAACAATTTGTTTTGTGATAATGGTCAAGGTCCAGTAGGGATGACTAGCTGAGTTCTCCAGGATACTTTGGGGTCTACATTTGTAGTGTGAGGATTTTTCAAGTCAGTCCATGGAAGAAAGTGAGCCTCTGGTAGACAGTCTTGATGGAGTTCATATCTTGCTAGGTATTTGATAGGTGCTAAACTTTAATAACCTGCAGTGATGCATAATCTACATTGAGGACTAAATCCAGGATCGCTAAGGAGAGCCATTCTGTAATTTCTGGTGACAATAACCTGGTCTTGAATTTCCATCATAAAGCCCTTCACTGTCACAAACAAATCTGCATCAGTCAGCCATTTGTTCAATGCTCCCTTGTCAACGTCTTGCCGACTGACTTCATGCAGCTATAATCCACGTTCCTTTCTTAGGTCTTAGTCATTTCAGAGACTCTATCCAGAGGCAAACCACTCCTGGTTATGTTTTAACAAATCCAATGGCATATATACCTTTTAGCAGCCTGGATGAAGTGGTTTCTGCTTATTCCAAATCTATTTTTGTATGTTTGTATTTTTTTCCCTATTTACCATGTTTATCACTGTTATCATTATTATTTTTTTTTCTGTTTCAGGACTCCTGATTACTTGCCTGGTTGTCTAGACCCCTCACCTTCAGCATATTCCTGGTTCCTCCCGTCCTAGGTTACCAGCCTTCTTCTGCTCTCCTCCACTGCTGCCCAAAGCATTGGCCCTGATAATTATAGTTCACTCTATGAAAGAAATAAATTCAAAATACATTACTTAAAGTCTTTCAAATAATAAAATCTTTAAGTCTTCTGCTTATATCAGGAAATGCACTTAATTAGTAGTTCTTTGGTGGGGGTAGAGATAGGGACATATGAGTAAAGTGAGAATAGTTGATTCTACTGTGTTTTTGTTGACTCCCTGCAATCCATACCAACCTTCTCAGTTCTATGATTCAGCAACTCCATTAAAACACTAGAAAAAAAGCACAAGCAACTAGGGTGGCTTGCAGTTTTCTTGCTATGTATTTTTGGAGATGGGAACTTGATAAAGACTGAGGGACTCTCCAGTCTAGTGATTTTGATTAAGCTAGAGAGTCACTGTTGTTTTAACTTTGGACCTTTGTGGTATTTTGACAAATATAAAAAGAACTCTAGGGGCAGCTAGCTGTCTCAGTGGATAGAGCACTCAGGAGGACCTGAGCGCAAAATTGTGCGACCCTGGGCAAGTCACTTAACCCTAAATTCCTGAAAAAAAAAAAAAGAACTCTAGTTATCTGGCATATTTCTAACATTTTTATATTTTTCAGAATATTATTGATTTTTAATTAAATATGAATTTTTAAAATAGCTGGCTGCATCTTTGTGTGCAATTTTATTATGTTTTTGGGCCAAATTTTTTGGTACAGAAATGCACTCAAGGTGGTATAATGGGAAGGGAAGTGAAGCTGTAGTGAGAACACTGAGGTTGGAATCCCAGCATTACCACTTACTAGTGATATGATCTTGGGTGAGTTACTTAGCCTTTCTGAACCTCAGTTGTCATGCCTCTATAATGGGAAGACTTGTACTAACTACCTCAAAGAAGAGTTGTGAGGGTCAACTAAGATAACCTGTGCAAAGCACTTTGCAAATCAGTAGATGTTCCTACATTGAAGCTGTTTATTATTGCTGTTCTTATCATCATCATCATCATCATCATCATCAGCAGCAGCAGCAGCAGCAGCAGCAGCTATGGGAAATAGATCTCCTTTCTGTACTAGCTTGCATCTCTCTTCTTGTCCATGAAAATAGCATGAGAGACTTTGTTAAATGCTTTGTGAAAATAATAGGTCAGCTATGTCTACAGCATTTCCAATGTCTACTAAACAAGAAACCCTATATTTTAGGGAATCTTAGGAGTGAGAAAAAATGAAGTCCATTTCTTTTTATGTTTTTGAATCAGTTCCAGCCAAATCTCTATGCTGGTAGGATAGATTGTCACCAAATTGGCATGAGTTGATGCTTACACCCACACCACATACCATAATAAGTTCACACCATATATCACAGTATACACCAATTAGATATACAACCCAAACTATAAAAGGTCATAGCATGAAAAAAATATAGAAGGGAAGGCAATATTTTAGACAGTTATAACTAGAGAGAGCAATTCTTAGCTAAACAAGGGATAAACATAACCATAAAAAAAAATGGAAAATTTTGATCACAAAAATTGAAAAGCTTTTGCTGAAGCAAAATCAATTAGATTAGATCTAGATTAGATCAAGTTAGAATAGAAACGGAAAAAAATCACCTGCAGAAAATCTTTATATCAAATTTCTCTGATGAAGATCTGATATCCAAGACATACAAAGAACAGATACAAATACATGTGTTTAAGACTAAGCTGTTCTCTAGTAGATAAATAGTCAATGGGTATGAATAAGCAGTTTTCAAAAGAAGAAATGCAACCATGTAGCAATACTCTAAATCACTAAAAATAAAGAAATGCACATTAAAACATGTATGAGTTTCCATCTCACATCTCAGATTGGCAAAGATGATTATGAAGGAAAATGACAATTGGTGGATGGGCATGAGAGGACAGACACACTAATGCAGTGTTTACTATTCAAGGATCTGTGAATTGGCCTAATCCTTCTCAAAAGCAATTTGGAACTATGCCCCACAGAGGCACTAAACTGACCCATTGATAATACTAGGCATGTATTACAAAGAGATCAAAGACTGAGGGAAAGGAACCAAATGGATGAAAAATATTTATTACATTACTTTTTGTTGAAACAAAGAATGAGAAACAAAGTAGAGGGCTATCAACTGAGAAATGGTTGAACAAATTATGGTATATAGATGTAAAGGAATATTACATCCTGTGCCTTAGGAATTGAAAATAGGGATGGATTCAGAGAAACCTGGGAAGACTTATGTGAAATGATGCAGTGTGAAATGAACAGAACCAGTTGTATAATTTATGCAATGGCCACAATAATGTAAAGCAAAACAACATTAAAAAAGAACCATCAGACATGTGATCATTGCTATGACCAATCACAACTTCAGAAGACTGAAGCATGCTTCTCACCTCTTGGCAGAGAGGTTATAGACTTGAGTTTCAGAAAAAAAAAACCAACCACATACTTTTTGGCATTAGACAATGTGATGATTTGTTTTACTTTACTATATTTGTTATAAAGGAGGGATTCTATGGGGGGGGATTGTTGGATAGCAATAGTGATGTAAAAAAAAAAGAGGAAATAAAAGAACAGAGCATCAGTGAAACATTAACAAAATATACAAAAGAAAGCAGAAGGAAATTCAGTCAGGGACAAAGACAAGCAAGGGAGTTCTGTTATTACCATGTTAGCTGTAATATGTGATTTAAGTATACATGTGTACACACACACACACACACACACACACACACACACACACATAAACAGTTCACAGTTTCATATACATGGTTAATGTTTATTAGGTTCATAACAAAAAGAAAATTTATATTTTAAAAGCAATGCCAATCACAACAAAAAGAGGACAACAGGAGTCCATCTGCCCCAAACTATGCCTCTGAAATTCTAGACATTAGAATTTAAATAAATAAAGAATAAAAGGAAAATGGGGCATCTAAAAATCCCTATTAGGAACATGACTGTTCAATTGAATGTGAGTTAGAAATAGACAAAACCTCCTCATTTTACAGATGAGGAAACTGAGGCATGGAAGTGATTTATGTAAGTTAAGTGGCGGAACCAAGATTCAAACGCATCTTCTGACTTCCAATCCAGTCCTTTTGCCATGAAAAAAATACATGTTATCTGGGGGTTAATGAACAAATATTTATTAAGCACTTACTATGTGCTAGGCACTGTAGTAAGTGTTGGGCATACAAAGAAAGACAAAATGATGGCCCCTATCTGCAAGGAGCATGCATTCTAATAGGAGACACAGCACGCAAAAAACTATGTACATAGAAAATATATATATATACACAGCCTAAATAGAAGGTAATAGAGGGAAGGCACTAGCAGTGGGGGGAACTGCGACAGGCTTCTTGGAAGAGGTGAGGTTGAAGTTAAGTTTTGAAGGAGGCCAAGGAAGCCATGAGATAGAGGTGAGGGGGCAAAGCATTTCAGGAATGGGGGCACAACCAGTGAAAAGCCACAGAATAAGGAGATGGAAGGTCATGCGGGGAAGAGCAATCAGGTCAGCACAGCCGTATTGTAAAGCCTATAGAGGGGAGGAAGGTGTAACAAGAGTGGAAAGATATGAAAGGGCTTTAAAAGGCAAACAGCATTTTAGATTTAAGCTTGGAAGTCTTAGGGAGCAATTGGAGTTTATTGAGTAGGGTGATAGGGAGTAGGGGTGTGTGTGTGTGTAACATGGTCTGACTTTTGCTTTAGGCAAAAAAAAAAGTAGAAGATAGACAGGAGTGAAAGAAGAGAGAAGGAATGAGGTCAACAAGTCAAATTTTAGCATTTCATTACTTTAGAGCATCCTTCAGCTGGGTGGTGCTGCAATGGATGGAGCACCAGGCCTGGAGTCAGGAAGACCTGAATTCAAATCCAGTCATAGACACTAGATGTGTGACCCTGGACAAGTCACTTAATCCTGTTTGTCTCAGTTCTTCATCTGTAAAATGAGCTGGAGAAGGATATGGCAAAGCACTCTAGTATCTTTGCCAAGAAAACACCAAATGGGGTCATGGAAAGTTGGACGCCACTGAAATGACTGAACCGACAAGAAACTTGGGGTAGGTAGGTGGCCCAGTGGATAGGGTGCCTTAGTGGTATAGAAAGTATAATTGATAATGTTTCTGATTTGAATAGAAATCTTCATTTAACTTTTTAAACACTTTATCATGTATTAATGTAAGATGCCCAATTGCAGCTTCAGTACGTCCTGCATTGCAAGGCCAAGGTGAAAATGTTAAAATCACTGCCATTGATATTTCTAGAATGTTATTAACTATTTACAGAGAAATAGGGAGAGACATGTCTTTAGTCTCTCATTTACAGTTTCACATTGGCTCACTTAGTCTAGAGAAAGATGTTGAAATAGTTAGACTATGTTAGCAATTTTATTTGTGATTTTCTAAGATAAGTAATAATGTTATTTGAATATATTTTTTATTCTTGAGCAACATAACAAACAACATTAATACTTGCCCTTTTTTAATTATAAATTATTCTCCAGAAAAATAATTATAGAAATATAGTAATCAGGGCAAAATTTAAAAGAATGTAAAACCAACTTTGCCATAAAATTACCATCTGATTATAGATTCAGAGTTGGAAAGGACTTTAGATGACATCTGGTTCAGCCCTGTTATTTTACATATTAAAACACGTGCCAAAAAAAGCGATTTGCTCAACATTATGCAGGTATTAAAGTAGCAACAGAGGTTGCTTTGAAATGTCTCATGAATTCTTGAAGTTAACCCCTCTTTTTTTTTTTTTACAGAGATCATTTGGGGGTAACCTAGTATATATTTGTTGACAACAGCACAATATTTTTGGAAGGAGATTTACAAGACAAAAGATATGTCAAATTTGAGCTGTTATCTGAGTTAGTGACACAATGAAGCTTATGTCCTCCATCAGGCAAGGATTTCCCGAATTGAACAGTTTCAGTGCAAATCCTGAAAGTATTCAACTATATTTGTCAATGGCTGTTAAATAGAATAGTTCTTGAAAGAGGATGAAAAGCTGCATGCACTGCAATTAACTCTCAAACCTTAGGAGTACAATTCTAGTATTTGCCTCTTCGAAGATCTTCCTGGGTTAATGAGTGGTAAAATCCAAGTCTGCTTGGCCTATAGAATAGCCTGTACAGAAACACAATCCAGAGACACATGAAAAGGTGCAAAAACAATAACTTTGTCATAAAATGTGTTTCAATCATGGGAATAAATTGTAATCTGATGCTTTCTAATAATATAAAAGTTGCTTTAGATTTCATTTCAATGAATTGAAACTACAAATTTCTTTTAGTCAAGTTTGACATTTATTATCTTCATCCTCAAACTCTTGATTTCAGAAATTTTTTTTTTTAAAGACTAGACCCCCTAGCTTCACAGGCAAAGCTTCAACAGGAGGGGATGGAATAATAATCATAGATGGATGTTGAGAAGGGTCAGGAGGGGAAGAATAAGGTTCCTCTTGCCACGTCCCTGACAACTCAGTCCCCTTGGAGAAGGGGAAGGGATAGTGTCTGGGGTCCTGGCCACATGGATCAGCTTAGGCTAGTGGATGGAAAGAGCAGGGATTCTGCCATTACAATGTCAGGGCTAGCTTTTGGCACAGAAGAACTGACAGAGATAAGGTATTCTTAAGTCTTTTGGCATACAGGAACTCCTTTTTTAGGCACTCTTTGCATGAGCAGGGTAAAAGGAGGTGGTCGGACTAGTGATCTCCAAGACCTTTTAAAACTCTAAATGCTAAGACCCAAGGTAGTGGGAAAATGTTTCTAGTAGGACTTAACCATGTTGGTACAAAAAGAACAAAAGGATTGGGTCAGAGTACATAAGATATACTGTTGAGACATCATAGGATTTAGAGGTGAGTGGACAAAGACCATCTAGTCCATAACTCTGCATTTATAGAGATTGAAACCGAGACTTTAAAAATTCAAGCGACTTACCCAGAGTCTCACACGGTAAATAGCTGAGGCAGGAGATAAAACAGAGTTATTTGGCTCCAGTTTTTACTTCCAGGAGACAAATCTTTAAACTAGAAAGGCCCTTCTTGCTGTTTACCTGAGGCTTAGTCATATCCTGTAGTCTCTACCCCCTCCAGTCTATCCTAAACACTACTGCCATGTTAATCTGATCGTGTCATTTTTCTACTTTAAAAAAAAAATCCATGGCTATCCCTTGCTTATCAAATACAGTATAAATGTCTTAACTTGGCATTCCTTGCCCTCCAACAGCCTTTCCAATTTTATATCCCACTACTCTCTTTAGTGGTGCAGCTAGGTGGTACAGTGGATAGGGTGCTGGGAAGTTAGGAAGACCTGAGTTCAAATCCAGCCTCAGACACTTACTAGCTGTGTGATCCTGAGCAAGTCCCTTAACCCTGTTTGACTCAGTTTCCTCATCTGTCAAATAAGCTGGAGAAGGAAATGCAAACCACTCTGGTACCTTTGCCAAGAAAACCCCAAATGGGGTCCCAAGGAGTCATAAACCACTGAACAGCAGCAGCATTCTCCCCAGCATACACTGCATTCCAGCCAAACTGGGCCATTCATCCTTCCTTGAACACTTTTCCCACTTACCATTCCCCATCTACAACGCTCCATCTCCTATTCCATGCTTTTGTATTGGATGATCCTCTTGGCAAGAATGTTCTCCTTCCTAACTCTTACCTCCAGCCCTAGCAGCCATCCAGACTTGTTTCAGATGCTGGTCTCCTCACTACTAGGGCCTCTTCCTTCTAAGGTTACCGTCCATCTTCCCTGTCCGAATCTTCCAGATAACCTATTCGTGTATATGTCGTCTCCTGCAGTAGAATGTAATTTCCTTTAGGCCAAGGGCTGTTTTTACCTTTTTGTTGTCTCTCCAGCACATGATAAGTGATTGATGAATGCTTGGTGATTGATGCCTGCTCCTTTTCCACTCCTCTGTCCTAGTGTGACTCACTGAATCATAACCACTGGGAAATGCAATACAAATCTTCAAGGATTTGGAGAGAAAAAATGCAAATTGAAGGAAACTGTAAATTGTAATTCTATAAATAAAGAACTTTGCTATTGCTAATTTTGGCATAATTCCTTCACATTTTGTTTAGAAACATTTATACTTTTATTTAACATAATTTCATTTCTTCTGGCAGCCCTTTGAAAATCATTTTATGCACAAAATCTGCTTTAGGCTATGTCTGTATAGTATTACAGGAACGGAAAAGTTGGCAATTATCCAATTGGTTCATTCCAAAAAAGCCCAAGTAGTATAACTGTCTACACTGCTTGAATAAAATGGGTGGTTAACCAAAATCTCTCCTTCACATTAAGCTATATGGCTCTTGACTTAGAGTTCCATGTCTGAGCAAAATGTTGTTCGTTATTGGCGGGGAGGGTGGGGGTGAGGAAGGGAGTGGAGTGGAAGCCCGCTAGACTGATTTTGGTCTAACCGTAAATGTTTCTGCCCCTCAAATAGCTCTCTTCTAAGAGGCCTTCATTGGGCACAAATTGAGTAGACTGATAATTTAGATAGCATATGGATGATCATATGTGTCAAGCTGACTGTAGGTCATTCATGTTTTGGCAACAGCAGCTTGTTCTAAGTGTAGATCTCGGAATGGTAGCCAAGCTGGCGGAACGACTGAGAGAATTTTGACTACGTGACTAGGTCACTCTATTTCACACCTGGACAAACCAGAGGTAAAACATTTTTAAGAATGCAACCTAAAGAACAGTTTTAGCTGTACCGAGTGGGTTAATTGGCCTCTATAAAATCGCTTGATCTGGGACCAACGTTTCAAAGCCCTTGAAGCAATTTTCCCTCCGCTCCTCTTGGACTTCAATCTTCACCCACATTAGAAAAAATACTCTCACAAACATCTTTAGCGAAACAGATTAGTTCCTTTAATTAAAGGTCAAATAAAACATGATAGTATGGAATTCTAAACTAGAATGGGTTATTGTTATCTAGGAAATTACACAGCAGGTGAAGTTTTCTTGCCGTCCCTGTTGTTGTTTTTAAGTATCCTGACTGGCTCTGCTTCTTGCTTCGATGTTGGCCGGGTCAGTGCACTTAACCCCACCGTAGCTAGAGAAAATATAAAACCTCAGGGATCTGAGCACCAAACTGACTCTGCTATTGGTCCTGCTGTGAGCTTGAACCTAGTTCCAGGACCTGAACACCCTCATTCTTTGAGACAGTACCCAAGTGGCCAGGACAACTAGATGGGTCAGTAGATGGAGTGTAGAGCCTGGAGTCAGGAAGCCCTGAATTCAAATTCAGCCTCAGACTCTCACTAGCTATGTGACCTTGGGCAAGTTTGCCTCAGTTTCCTCATCCGTAAGATGAGATGGAGAAGGAAATGACAAACCACTCCAGTATCTTTGCCAAGAAAACCCCAAATGGGGCCATGAAGGGTCAGACACAACTGAAATGAATGAATGAACAACCACAAACCCATGTAGCTAGGTGCCTGCCTTGGGCTCTCTGCCCGAACCCCTTTGTTGAATCAACTCTGTGTTGCTGGGTTCCTGCTTTTTGTAAATATTCCTACTGGAGAATGGCATGCTGCTCAGGGTTTTGTCCTGAGCCCAAGTTTCTCTGGCGATGTCGCTAATCTCTCTGCCAAGTTTCCATTCTGCCTTGTGAGATACCCTCCAAATGTGTGTTTGTGAATGGGTCTGACATGACTCACCTACATCCCAGGCTCCACCTTGATGCTGTGGAACTCACCCAGAACTCCCACCCATAAGTCCTGTGGGCTGAAGGGCGGAAGCTTTCCTTTTTAGGTCCATTTAGACTCCTACCTATGACCAGTCAAAGTAGCAATGCAGAAAAACCCTAGCTTCAATTCTGTATCTGCCACCTCTGTGACCATGGACAAGTCACTCAACTTTTTGGGATCTCATTTTCCTTATCCATAAAATGGAGGTTGAACTGTAGGATCGAAAAGGACTCTTTTTAGCCCTAAATGTATGTTCCTAGTGAGCCCCAATATTGCCATTTGTAACGATAGTTGAGGGATTTTTTTTTCTTCTCAAATTTAAGGTATAAATGAAATGCCTGAGAAAGCATGTGAAATTTCATTTTAAAATTAAACTTAATGTAGAAAATGATCAAATCAGTCATTCCCTTCAGGTTCTCTAAAATTCCTCTAAATTTTCTCTAAAAAATTCCCATGTAGGATTTGAACTGTTCAGTTGTCATCATAAATGACTAAGGACAGGAAGTGATTTCTCTGATTTCATCCACCCCTAACTGTTGACCTATATATTTTTTTCAACTGTTTTCAATGAAAATGTTGAATTTTCCACAGACTAAAATGAGTGTGAAGAATGTTAGAATTCTTCTGTGACAATATCAATGCATTATTCTAGCAAGAAATAATCAACCCACAGACCTTTTATTCGTACATTTGTGATCCATTTTAAAAAAACTTTCATGCTGCTAATGGGAAAAGTTTTCCTAGGAAAAATTGCAGTTTTTGATATATTGAAGGGAGTAGCCTAAGCTTTAGGTAATTGAACCTGCCTGTATTTTTATAAGAGTTAGCAATTTTTTTTTTCAGGGAACATAGAATCATTTTGGCCAAGCCATTAAATGTGTTGCAAGGTATAGCTGAATATCTGAGGTAATGATAATCAATGTGTGCTGTTCTTCAGACAGAAATATAATGCTATTTGTGTATTGATGCCAAGTAGAAAAGAAGTTATTTGAGGGTAGGGACTGTTCTATTATTGTCTTTGTACTGGGAATACCCAACACCCAACAGAGTTCTTGGCACTTTTTTTGCACTAGATCAGTTTCTCCATCTGGGAGTAATGATAGCACTTACCTTCCAGGGTTGTTGTGAGAATCAAATGAGATACTTCAAAATCATTTAGCATAGCACTTGGCACATAGTAGGTGTTCAATAAAAGCTTTCTTCAGATGTGCAATCTAGGTCTCACTTTACCATGGAACTTTAAGTAACTAAACTCATCTGCCTTTAAAATAATCACAAACGCTGAAAAGGAGATAAGTGCCAAAGAAATAAGATATTCTGTTTTCTTGGCTTGTTAAAAAGATACAGACCATTAGTCAAATACGGAAAAAATGTGCTAACAACTTCCCAAAATCTCACTAAGGAAGGAACTCTCTCTTCCCTCCCCATCCCACACTCCATGAAATGAGAAAGCAAAATGGTATTTTCCTCTTTTTTCCAATAGGATATGTTGGCATACGAAGAAAGTAACATATTCTAGTTTTTAATAGCTTAAGCATTGAAATTACTTGTGAATGCTAATTTTTTTATAGGAGCAACTCAAAGAAAAATAAAGGGTGTAGGGACTGCCCCCATAGTTAAGCTTTAAAAGCCAACATGTATTTAGGAAAACAATTTTAGAAATCAGGAGATGCAAAACGTTTAGACTTCTGAAACATTTAGTTATGAGTCAAAGGCCATGTCTTTGTTGCATTTCCAGATCAATTGTTTGGAAGTCAATTCGTTTTGGCAGCTCACCAAAGAAATGCCAATTAGTTGACTCTTTTTTGTTGTCTTAATGCCCAAAATAATGCAAATATATTTAATCTATAAAGTTAATGAACATTTTATGAACTTATGTCATCATATTTAGAGCCTGGGCTTCGAAGCCTAGAAGACTTAAGTTTCAAGTCAGCCTTTGATGTATTGGCTATGTATAGATGAGCAAGTCACTTAACTTCTTGGTTGTCTAGGTACCTCTCTAAGACTGTAAGTAGCAGAGCAGCTGTCTAAAGTGTTGGGTTTTTTTTTTGACAATTGGGGTTAAGTGACTTGCCCAGGGTCACACAGCTAGTAAGTGTCAAGTGTTTAATCTGAGGCCTAATTTGAACTCAGGTCCTCCTGACTTCAGGGCCGGTGCTCTATCCACTGCGCCACCTAGCTGTCCCTAGTTTTTTTTTTTTGTTTGTTTGTTTTAAGAGATCTTTTTCTTTTTCTTTTTTTTGTTTTTGTTTTTGTTAGTCGATGGGGTTAAGTGACTTGCCCAGGGTCACACAGCTAGTAAGCTGTCTAAAGTTTTAAAGAGTGAAGTAATATTTTTGCATACCAAGACTATCAGGAAGACCAGTAAGTGAGATGGATTGGAGGCAGAGAGGCCAATCTAGAAGGCTATTGCAATTGTTTGAAGAAGTGGTGGTAGCAATGACAGTGGAAGAGTGAAAAGACTTGGATTGTGGGGCTAAAGGAAAGGGTAGTGTCAAAAATGACCCCAGAGCTACAAACATGAAGGAATGAGAGCCAGTCCTTTAATTTCACTGAGTAGATATTTCTTAGACTAATGGAGCAGTTAAATTCAATATCCCTTAAAGTCTTTTCCAACTCAGCAGTTCTATTATAACTCACTCTAATGACCAAATCTTACCTTACTGCTTGCCTGGACCTAGAATTTACAACAGGTTTGTTAATGGTCATTCATTTTGGTCATGTCTTACTCTTCATGACCCCATTTGGGGTTTTCTTGGCAAAGATATTGGAGTGCTTTGCCATTTCCTTCTTCGGCTCAGTTTACAGATCAGGAAACTGAGGCAAGCAGGGTGAAGTGACTTGCCCAGGGTCAGACAGCTAGTAAGTGTCTCAGGCCAGATTTGAACTCAAGTTTTCCTGACTCCAAGCCGTGCACTCTACCTACCACATCACCTAGTTGCTCCTATTTTTACCTTATCCCTATTCCAGTGGGGAAAGCACCTGGTCACTTGAAAATAAATCTCAAAGTAAACCCTGACAAAGTGACACATTCATTCATTATCACTAATATTTTCTTGATAGCGAAGTGTATAATAATAAGTAAAATTACTTATATGTTGTAGAAATGTCACAAGAGAATGATCAAATGTAAACACGTAATTCACTCTTTACTAATGACATTATGTTTTAAAATTTTGATGAATTCACCTCTTTCTATCATATAGAACTGTATTTGCTCCCTCTCCTCGCCCCAGTCACTTTTAGGGAAGGATCTTGTGTATCTTCCCTTGTTCATCACAGGCTTCTATATCTTAATGTAATATTTTAATGTATAAAAACACTCATGATTATATAAATGGTGAAATTAGTCATCGGATTGAAGTCCAACTTTTGCTAAATGACATTCTGCCTAATTAAAATTCCCCTTATAATAATTAAATATCATTTTCTCCCATTTCCTGTCCTAAACTGCTCTGTTATGTTGTATGATGTTAAATAGTTGCCAAGTTTCACCCCCTCTGATGACTGATATTAATGGTCTTTTAAAGTGCTTGCTTGAAAGGCACAATACAAATGTAAGTCATTATCACTTGGCTATAATTTCTGTGTTAATTTCCTCTCCTTTTCTTTCCTTTTCTTTAAGTATTCAACTGTTAAAAACATTGAGAATATACATATTCCCATTAATATGTGTATTACTCATCAGACTAACTGTAAGGAGCCGAACTATCTTATACGTCAATTTCACTTTGTAGATTATTGACCTACTACGCAATTATGGTCTACCATATCAATTTCGGCTGTTAGCTTTGGGTTTTAAATCCATATGTACAAATCTCTGTTTGTTTAAAGTTAAAAATAGTCTCCCAACATATGAAATTTGGAAATAACACTTATTTTTAGTATTTTTTTTTATTAAACTCTCCACAGGCAATAATATACTTAATAGATCAATGACATCTGTGATTTTATTCTGTTAGCCAAAGTCATTTTTGAAAAAAATAATTAAGGAATTTATAGAATCAACTTCCCAATTCTATTTGCATTCATATTTAAACCTATCAAACATGTTCTTTTCCAGAAATAACCTGTAATAGATCTAAGTATAAATCTTCAATCAGTTTTAGAATTATGCTTCCAACTGTATGGCAGAATAATACCCTTATAGTTGTAAACATTTATTCCTAAGTGAAACTTTGTGATTAGATTCAGTCTTTATCAGGTCTTTCAAGTAGAATTTTGAACTCCAGGGGGAAAATCATCCACTTTATACTCCATTTAACTGGATGGAAAACTTCTTGGGGTTAAAAGCTATTCTATATAAAATACTGAGTGATTAATAAATATTTGTTAACGAGACTAGAAGAGTGATCTCATTCATTATGTAGCTGCATGAATTTGTGATAACCACATCATTCATAGCTAGCTAGCTATTTTTAATCCTTCTTTAAGAAATATCTTAGGAATTCCATATACTTCTATTGTCACAAGCTGAGTTTGCACCATCTGGAAAGAAACAAAATATTCATTTCTAAAAATGCTCAGTAATACAGTCTGGATCTTTCTATGATTCTGTTAATATCAGCAGTATATTTGTATTTTTTTGAGAGGACATTTATCCATTGCTAAGACTATCCAATGACTAATAAAATGATCCTGTCTTAGATTTTTGGAATGATTCTATGCACTTGATTGATATAAATAATGGTAGCTATCATGGCAAGAGTACTAGAGGGAGCAGAGCTAGCAATGCAACTTGAAGTTTACCAATTATTCTGGAAAACAAATGAAAATTAATTTCCTGATTTGTATATAGTACTTTTTTTTTATATGACAATTCTAATTTCGTTATTTGGGAAGCTGTCATAGTCTCTTCCGATGTACAAATCCTTTACTTGTCAGATATACAACTAGAAAGAAAAAAATCACCTATGTTGGTGTCAAGTATATTTCTCACTCTTTGCACAACGGAAATATGGTTTTTGTTCATTAATAAAGCTAATTTTATTCCTTCGGGGTTGATCTTTAAAACAGAATAACTTTTATAAAGTAGTATAATGCTGTGAAAGAAAGTACATTTAGAAGGGAGATTACCTCCTGGGATTTTAGCAAACTTCCTAGGGCAAGGTCAACATGAAACCTGAGTCGTCTTTGAATGAATCTGGAAGGGGGCATGTAATTAACCTCAGAATGCTATCTGACTGTTAGCTTCATTACTGAAACTTAAAACCAAGTTTGTCAGTATAGCATACATAAACAATAGGAAAGGAAATTGAAAAACATTCAGATATACACTGAGCACCATTTAGCGCATCTTTCTCTAAAACAATTGACCCGGTTATGTGTGAATGAGATGTCTCTGGTCCTCTCTCATAGAGCTAGGCATTTTAAATCATCAGCTATCTCCAGACCCCTGGGGAAAAAAAAATACAAAAAACTGTATAGTTAGTTTTCCTCCTTTGAGGCCCTTTCCCAAAAGAAGGCTCCAGGGGGAACGGCTAAATGTTAGGTGAGTGGACTCCAGTCTCAGCAGCGATGCTTAATAGCTCCATGACCTTTGGCATGTTAGTCGAAATTCAGCTTTCTCTGAGGTCAATGCTTTGCTTTGAGCCTCAGTTTGCCCATTTGGAAAGTAGGAATAGTATTTCTATTACCTACCTTACAAGATAGTTGTGAGAATCAAATGAGATCAAGTGTTTAAAGCACTTTTAAAACCATAAAATAAAAATCACATTATCATTATATGTGCTACACTCAAAAGAAGCTACTGATTATTTACTTGAAATATTATTTCAGTAGTCATGGACTGGTAGAGCTGCAAAGGACCCTGGACATTACCTAGTCTAATCCTCACATTTTACAGAGGAACTGGGGGGCCATGGAGGGAATGTGACCTGCCCAAGGCTATGTAGTGAGTTATTAAATGGCTTATGAAAAGATACAGCAAGATTTGTTATTCCTTATATTTGCCTAGTACTTCACTGTTCTTTTTTAAAATTTTAATTAATTAATTTATTTTTAGTTTTCAACATTCACTTCCACAAGCTTTTGAGTTTTAAATTTTCTCCACCCCCCCCCAAGATGCCAAGACTGCATGCGATCTGATATAGGCTCTACATAAACCTTCATATTAAACATATTTTCACATTTGTCATGTTGTAAAGAAGAATTAGAACCAATGGGAAGAACCACAAGAAAGAAGAAACAAAACAAAACAAAACAACAAAAGAAAAGGAGAGCAAATAGTCTGCTTCAATCTGCATTCAGACTCCATAGTTCTTTCTCTGGATGTGGATAGCATTTTCCATCCTGAGTCTTCTAGAGATGTCTTAGATCCTTGCATTGCTGAGAACTAAGTCTATCAAAGTTAGCCATTGCACAATGTGGCTGTTACTGTTAATACTTTACTTTTCAAACCACATTTATATCTATTTTCTCCATTTCATTCACACAAGAACCCTCTAAGGTAGATTTGGTAAGCGTTATTAATCTCATTTTATAAATGAAACTGAAGTATCAGTCAGCAAGCATATATTAAGTGCCTACTACATGCTGGGAGATATGCTAGGTATTTGGGATATAGATACAATGAATGAAACCACTGCTTTTTGGAAGGAGTTTACATTTTTTTCTTTTTTTTTTCCTTTTATTTTATTTTGCTAGGCAATGGGGTTAAGTGACTTGCCCAAGGTCACACAGCTAGTAAGTGTTATGTGTCTGAGGCCGGAAGGAGTTTACATTTTAATGAGAGACAAGACTACATTTATAAATATATATAGAACAAATTTAAGGATAATAAACACAAAAGAGTGAAATACAAGGTAATTTGGGGTAGGGGCAGGGACAGAATCATGTAGAAAGTCATGCTTGAGCTAGATCTTGAAGGAATAGAATTCCAAGAAGTGAAGGTGAAGAGGGAGTATATGTAGTGGGTAGCCAGCATAAAGGCAGAGAGATGGAAGGAAGATGGAGTGTCTTGGGTGAGGAACAGAGAGAAAGCAATTTTGACTACTTCACAGAGTTGCAGCAGGAGAAGTAATATCCAAGGGGACTGGAAAGATAGGTTGTGATTAATTTGTGAAGGGATTTAAAAGCTAAATAGAGGAGTTTATATTTTATCCTAGAGGCAACAGGGAGCCATTGGATTTGATTGAGTAGGTAAGTGACTTGGTCAGATCACTTAAGGAAAGGCACTTTGGCAGGAGTGGGTGAGGACTTGAGGTACAAGAGACCAATGTTGGAGACTATCGTACCTCTAGGTGAGAGGTAATGAGGACCTGAACTAAGATGGCTGTGTGAGTGGAGAGAAGGGGTGAGATGCTAATGTTGTAGTGGTTGAAAAGACAAAATTTGCTGACTCACTGGTTATGTGATTAGATTCAGGAGAATGAAGAGTCCAGGATGATTCTGAGGCCACTACAAAGCTGGGGTTATAGAAGAATGGTAGTGCCTTTGACAGAATTAGGAATGTTTGGAAGATGGGCAGGAATTGGGGGAAAAGGTAAGGAGATCTTTTGGGGATGTTTTGAGCTTGAGATATCTCTGTGACATCCAGTTTAAGCTTCAGTTATCCAGGTTTGACCTCTAGTAAGTAGAAATCGATGGACTCCTCAGGAAACTGATTCCACTTGAGGAAGGATCTAGTTCAGGGGTAGGGAACCTATGGCCTTGGAGTCCACCTGTGACCCTCTGGATCCTCAAGTGCATCCCTTTGATTAAACTGAAACTTCACAGAACAAATCCCCTTAACAAAAGGAGTTTTTAGACTCTAGTTATAGTTCAGGGGCTCAGGATGAGACCCCTTATAAAGTGTACCTATATTCATGGTTCTCTTGGGAGCAACCACTCATTCCGTTTGATAGCCCTGAGACCCAGCCAATGGAGCTATGACTCATTTTTATCTTTCTATATATTAGAGAATTAACAAAGTTTTCTGGGATTGAGTTTGATTAGTTGAAGCAAATCAATTCAAAGCAAAAGGCATTCAAGGAAACATCAGCATGTAGTAAATGACAACAAATCAAATCAAATATCCCCTTACCTACGTGGCTCTCATATCAAACTGAAACAGAAAAGGCCATCCACAACTTTCTCAAGCAATGATCATCCGGCCTTTACTTGATGGCCTTTTGTGAGGGGAAATCCAGGACCTTTTGAAGATGCCCATTCCATTGAAGGACATCTCTGTACAAGGTATAGTGTGGGGGCCTATGATTCCACCCCTTGCAAACTGAACCCCATATTCATGGTACTTTGGGGATTAATCATTTGTTCTACTTTATACATCTGAGCTCCCATGTAGGTGAATGTGATGCCTCCTGAAGAAACTCCCTGGCACTTTAGGAAAGCTCTAATTTTATGTCTGGTCCCGAGGATGTGGCTCCAGCTATAAACTCTACCCATATGTATGATATTTCTGGGGAATCATTATTCATAACAATTTTTATATTGATGAACTCCTACCCATGTGGGCAGAGTCTGTTTCTCATTTTATCTTTCTACATAATAGGTAATTAACAAAGCTTTCTTGAGTTGGTTTTGATTAGTTGAAGCTAGATAACTTCTGAATTCAGAGCAGAAGACATCCAAGTTAACAGAAAAACAGTGTAATAACATGGAATTGTATTGAGTTGAATATACTCAGGGTGACTACTTTGCATTGTCTCTTACCTCAAATTTGAGTAAGAATGCCACCTATAAAATTCTTATGCAGTGTTTCTCAGGCTATTGCTTGAATACTTTCAGTGAGTGGAAACCCACTTCCTACTGGAATGAGAAACTCCATTCTGCTTTAGGATAGCTCCAAGGGTAATGAAATATGTTTTGGGCCCTAGGATGTAGTCCTTTTATAAACCATACCCATGCTTGTGGTACTCACTTATAGAGTAATCTTTCATTCTACCTTATAACTTGGAGTCTCTACCAATGTGGGCAAGTTCTATTTTTAATTTTGCCTTTCTATATAATAGGCAATTAACAAAACCTTCTTGCATTGGATTTGGTTAGTAGAAGCAAGATAACTTATAAATTCAAAGCAGTAGACCTTCAATGAAATAGAATGGTATGTTAACAACACAAATTGAAAGAAGGTGAACATTTTTAGAAATCCATTCCCAAATGACTCTCGCCCTAAATTTGAAAAAGATCTCCCTCCACAAAATCCTCAATGTTTTAAAAAATTATATATTTTTTTCAATCAGTAAAAATCTGCCTTATTAGGCTCCCACTCAATGCCCCCCTTTATACCTAAGACTAAAGGAAAATAGGCTATTACAAACTATAGTTAATCAAAACAAATTTCCACACTGGCCATGGCAAAAAAAGAAAGTTATTTCATTCTGCATTCTGAGTCCTTCACCTTTCTATCAGGAGTTGTGTAGCTTATTTCATTGTTAGTCCTCTGGTAGATCATTTGGAATCTTGGTAGGTTATTACACTGATAAGAATTCAACACAATAGTATTCTATCCCATTTATATACCATAACTTGTTCATCCATTCCCTGATTTATAGGCACTTCAGAAAGAGCTGTAAATATTTTTGTACACACTTGAAGTTTGTTGCAGTAGATAGAGTGATGCGCCTGGAATTTTCATTTTAAACTTTCAGGAGGTGACTGTGGATTCTTTCTTATTCTCATATCCTTTTGCTCCAAGGTGCTACACCCCTCTTACAGGCTGTCTGGTCTTCTGAACTGGGAAAAGCAGAAGGGATGTTCAGGAGGGCTGGGAGCTATCATTGGCCAGCACAAAAGGGTGGTTTACTCTCTTGAGGACTAACCAATCAGCCATCTCAGGAGCGTTCCCAATCATTTGGACCATACTTGAAAGAAATCAGGAGTTGTTCATTATCATTTTAACAAGGTATCAGTGCAGGTGCCCAGACTCTATTGTGAGAAATACTTTCCCGATCCCAAACAAAACTTCAGTCCTTGTAAGCTTGACCAAAGATTGCTTTGTTCAATGTCTTTTATGTTAGCATGGCAACTAGAACGCACTGAGATGTGTTTGCTTCTCTTGGTCCATCAGCTTGTCTAGGCTATACTGCCCTAGCATTGCGGTCACTTCTGGTCATGATAGCACTAACATGGTTTAGACTTAGTGGTTTGTGTCTTTCTTTCATCATTCTGGCACTATCCCATGCCACCTGCTTTCCCTTGAAAGATTCCTTAGCCTTTAAACTTGGCTCCCTAGAAGTTTTTCTCTCCAATACACAGCCCATACTGGTTAGTATTGCCTTGCCGTGGAGCACACAAAACTTTTGCGAAGTGTACTTCAACTAACTTAATCCAATGAGTAAGGCTCTCTCTAACCCCTGAACATTGTGGGAACACAATGTACAGTTATAAACAAATCGTAAACATCATTTGGCAGGTCGTGTGGTCACAGGTGATTGTCCCAAATGCACAGTGTATGTGCAGTTACCAAGTACACAACATCCACATGAATTCTATGCAACCGACCAAACGTGGATCACATTCAGAAACAGTACATATAACAATAGGACACAAAAGCAAAGTTGCATTATGTAGGCCAAACATGTAGGTCATACACAACATTTAACATCCCCTTTTGTTTATTTACAAAGCGCTATGAAATTCATCCCATCAATGGTCTCCATAGTCAATGTGCAGCTAAGTAGATGGCCAACTCTCCAATCGCTCTTGTTCTGTTCACCAGAGAGCCTGACTATTGGCAGAAGGTAGTTAAAAGCTACTGTTTCTCCAGGTTCCTGACTATTCTTTGGGGTGACCTTGTAGACAAACAGGAGGCCCACACTTCCAGCCTATTATCTTATATTGCCTCTGCATAAGATTTCTTAGCTGGATTCTATCCCGTGGCTGTTATTGCTAGCAGTGAATTCAAGCATCATGTTCCCATCTAAGTTCTCTTCCAATAGTACACAATTAAAACATTGGCTGCAAGTCTTCTTGAAGATGAGGTATATTTGTGAACTTCCTGACTCCTGATAAGACTAATGTTTCTTGAGAAGTGTATTATCAAAACTTCGACTTTGGCCAGAATGTTTCCAGGCAGGCAAGCCATATACTGACAGATACTTCTCCAACGACACATTAGCACCTTGCCAACCATAGACATTTTCTGGTACCTTTTTGTACCAGATGAAATGGTTTGGTACCATTATGGAATGATTTCTTACTATGTTGCTTTCTTTCTCTTCTACAGATTTTTAAAAAAATCTGTGCCCAATCTCCAAAGGCTTGCTGGAACTTATACTCACCAGATAAACAGCACTTTCCTTTGAAAACACTGATTATAGGTCTCACCCTTCCTATGTACGTCTGTTCTTATCTTGGGTCTGCAGAATATTTCACAGCAGTTTCAGAATTCTTGGAACACGTGTCCCCAAATTGCCATGCATAGCTTTCACAGTCATAGAATCATAGATTTACAGTTGGAATGAACCTTAGAAGTTGCCTAGTTAACTCATCCTTCCAACCTATTTTATTTAAAAATAGATTTATTTCATTTTTTTTGTTACATTTTGAGTTCCAAACTGTCTCCCTCCATCCCAAACCAATATTAGAGAAAGCCAACATTTATATATTTTTATATATGGATATAATATATATATGCACACACATATACATACATATATGTATAATATTGGCCTCTAATATATGCATATATACATATACATGCATGTATATGTGTCTATGTGTATACACACATGTGTGGAACCATACAATATATGAGGACAGCTGGGTGGCACAGTGTATACAGGGCTGGGCCTGGAGTTGGGAAGTCTTATCTTCCTGAGTTCAAATCTGGCCTCAGATATTTACTAGCTGTTTGACCCTGGGCAAGTCGCTTCACTCTATTTGCTTCAGTTTTCTCATCTGTAAAGTGAGTTGGAGAAGGAAATGACAAGCCAATCTAGTATCTTGCCAAGAAAACCTCAGAAGGGGTCATGAAGAGCCGGAAATGACTGAAGAACAATGGCAGTGAGAACAGAAGTGCACATACTTCCACGATCAGTTCTTTCTCTGGAGGTGGATAACATTTTCCTTCTCAAGTCCTTCATTGTTGGTATGAATGTTCATATTACTCAGAATAGTTCAGTCATTCACAGTTACTCTTTGAACAATATTGCTGTTACAATATACAACATTCTCTTGGTTCTGCTCATTTCACTCTTCAGTATTTCATGCAAGTCTTTCCATGTTTTTCAAAAATCAACCTGCTCATCCTTTGTTAGAGCACAGTAGTATTCCATCACAATCATACACCACAACTTATTTACCCATTACCCAGTTGCTTGGCATCCCCTCAATTTCCAGTTCATTGTCACTACAAAGAGAGTAGTTATAAATATTTTAGAATGTATAGGTTCTTAGTGGTATTTCTGGGTCAAAGGTGTACAGTTTTATAATTCTTTGGGCATAATTTCAGATTGCTCTCCAAAATGGTTGGATCAGTTCACAGTTCCACCTACAGTGTAGTAATATCTCATTTTTTTCACATCCCCTTCAACATTTGTCATTTTCCCCTTGTATCATTTTAGTCAATCTGATAGATGAGAAGATGGTACCTGAAAGTTGATTTAATTTGCATTTCTGTAATCAATAATGATATAGAACATTTTTTTCAGATGACTATATATAGCATTGATTTCTTTTCCCCAAAACTGTCGGTTCATATCCTTTGACCATTTATTAATTGGGGAATGACTAATATTCTTATAAATTTGACTGAGATCTCTATATATTTGAGATATGATACCTTTATCCAAGAAACTGTCTATAATTCCCCCCCAATTTTCTGCTTCCTTATAATCTTGGCTACATTGGTTTTATTTGTACAAGGCCTTTTAAAATTTAATGTAATAAAAATTATCCATTTTACATTCCATGATGCTATCTCTCGTTTATTAATAAATTCTTCTCCTATCCATAAATCTTATAAATAATATGCTCCATGCTTTTCTCAATTACTTATGATATCTACCTTTATGTCTACATCAGGGGTGGGGAACCTCTGGCCTTGAGGCCACATGTAGCCTTCTAGGTCCTTTTGAGTGAGTCAAAGTTTTACAGAACACATCTTTTTATTAAGAGGGTTTGTTCTGTGAAGTTTGGATTCAGTCAAAGGGCCATACTTGAGGATCTAGAGGGCCACATGTTGTCTTTAGGCCACAGGTTCCCCACCCCGGGTCTAGGTTGCATATCCATTTTGACTTTATCTTGGTAAATGGTATAAGATATTGACCTAAACCTAGTTTCTGCCTGACTGCTTTCCAGTTTTCCCAGACATTTTTTACCAAATAGTAATTTCTTATCCCAAGAGCTTCTTAAAATCTTCACATATATTAAACATAAGGTTACCATAATCATTTACTACTGTGTATTCTATGCTTATTCTGTTCCATTGATCCACCATTCTGTTTCTTAGCCACTACCAGATAGTTTTGATAATTACCACCTTATAATACTGTTTAAGATATGGTACTGCTAGACTTCCCTCTTTTACATTTTTGTTGTTCCAAATGAATTTTGTTACTAGCTTTTCTAGCTCAAGAAAATAGTTTTGGTGGTTTAATTGAGATGGCACTGAATAAGGAGATTGGTTTAGGTAGAATTATAATTTTTATTGTATTGACTCAGCCCACAATATTTCTCCAAGTATGTCAATCTGACTTTATTTATATAAAAAGTATTTTATAATGATATTCATATAGTCCTTGGGTTTGTCTTAGCAGGCAGTTTATATTGCCTACAGTTATTTTAAATGAAATATCTCTTACTATTTCTTCTTGCAGGGCTTTGTTGGTGATATATAGAAATGCTGATGATTTATGTGGGTTTATTTTATATCCCCCTACTTTGCTAAAATTACTGTTTCAACCAATTTTTTAGTTGACTCTCTAGGATTTTCCAAGTATACCATCATATTGTCTGCAAAATGAGATAGTTTTATTTCTGCATTGCTCATTCTGATTCCTTCAATTTCTTTTTTCTTTTCTTATTGTCATTGCCAGCATTTCTAGTTGAATATTGAATAATTTCGGTGATAATGGGCATCCTTTCTTCACTCCTGATCTTATTGGGAAAGCTTCTAGCTTATCCCCATTACAGATAATGCTTGCCCATGGTTTTACACAGATGCTTCTTATCATTTTAAGGAAAAATCTGTTTATACCTGTGCTTTCAAGTGTTTTTAATAGGAATGAGTATTGTATTTTTTTCCTTTTTTTGCATCTATTGATATAATCGTATGATTTTTGTTGCTTTTGTTACTGATATAATCAATTCTTTTAATAAGTTTCCTTATATTGAACCAGTCCTACATTCCTGCTATAAATCCCGATTGTCCACAATGGGATTTATTATCCCATTATCCAAATCTTTGTGATATATTTCTGTAATCTCCTAGCTAGTGTTTTATTTAGGATTTTTGCATCAATATTCATTAGTGAAATTGATCTATAATTTCCTTTCTCTGTTCTTGCTCTTCCTGGTTTAGGTATCAGCACCATATTTCTTTCATAAAAGAAGTGCAGCAGGACTCCTTCTTTGCCTATTAATTCCAAATAATTTATTTAATTTTGGATTTAATTGATCTTTGCCTGTTAGGTAAAATTCACTTATAAATTCATCTGGTCCTGATGCTTTTGTCTTAGGAAGCTTATTTATGAACTGCTCAATTTCTTTTTCTAAAATAGGTTTACTTAGATATTATATTTTATCTTCTGTTTATCTGAGCATTTTATGTTTTTGTAAGCATTCTTCCATTTCACTTAAATTGTTAAATCCATTGGCATATAATTGGGCAAAATAACACCTAAAAATTGATTTGATTTCTTCATTAGTAGTAAATTCACCCTTTTCATTTTTAATACTAGTGACGTGGTTTTTATTGTTTATCTCATAAAACCAACTCCTTGTTTTATTTATTAATTCATTGATTTTTATTACATTTAACTTTATTAATTTCACCTTTAATTTTCAGGATTTCCAATTTGGTGTTTAATTAGTGATTTGTAATTTGTTCATTTTCTAGTTTTTTTTAACTGCATATTCAATTAATCAGTCTGCTCTTTCTCTATTTTATTGATGTAAGCATTTAGAGACATAAATTTTCCTCTGATTACTGCTTTTGCTGCATTCATAAGTTCTGATGTTGTTTCATCATTATCATTCTCTTTAACAAAATTTTTTGTTTGTATAATTTGTTCTTTTATCTCTCATTTTTAAAGATTAGATTGTTTAGTCTCCAATTAAGTTTTGATCTGTGATTCCATAGTTCCTTATTAAATGCAATTTTTGTTGCATTATGATCTGAAAATAATGCATTTAATATTTCTGCTTTTCTGTATTTAACTATAAGATTTTTATGCCCTAATATGTGGTTAATTTTTGTAAAGGTGTCATGTATTGCTGAGAAAAAGTTCTATTCCCATTTAGTTCTCTTCAGGCAGATAAACATCATACCTATCTCATTTAAGATCCTTTTAATCTCCTTGACTTCTTTCTTATTTATTTTTTTTTGGGTGAGATTAATCTAGCTCTGAGAGGAGAAGATTGAAGCACCTCACTATTATAGCATTGCTAGCTATTTCCACATGTACTTCATTCATCTTTTCCTTTATAAATTTGGGTATTATAGCATTTGGAATACACACACATACATTTAGTATTGATGGTACTTCATTATCTATGGTACCTTTTAACATAATGTCGTTTCCCTGCTTATCTTTTTTAATTAAATCTAGTTTAGCTTTAACTTTGTCTGAGATTATGATTACTACCCTTGCTTTTTTTATGTCAGCTGAAGCATGATAAATTCTATGCAAGCCCTCTGTTTTTGCTCTATGTATGTCTCTCATTTTTAAATGTGTTTCTTGTAAACAACATATTGTTGGGTTCTGTTTTTTGATCCGTTTTGCTCTCCATTTCAATTTTATGGTGAGTTCATCTTATTCACATTCAAAGTTATAATACTAGTTGTGTATTTCCCTCCATCCTATTTTCCCCCACTGTTTATCCTTCTCTTTCCCTTTTTCCCCTATCACTCCTTAGAAATCTAATTTACTTCTGACAGCTTCATTACTAATCCACATACCTTTTAAAAGTCCCTCTCTTATCTTATGCCCTTGGCCTCCTATTCCCAAATAGATGTATATGTTATTCTGTCTTTAACCCTGTTGCTATGACAATAAGGTTCTGAGCTGCTGTAAAAGTTCTCTACTGTAAAAGTTCTGCCATTCATGACCCTTTCGTGTGTGATAATATGCTCCATTTTACTTCTCCTTACCCAATTTTATTTTTTAGGATTATTCCATTATAATCAACTCAATCCTAAGTCTTCTACATATTCTCTTTCTACTGCCCTAGTAATGATAACATTCTTGAGAGTTATAAATCTTTTTCCCATATAAAAAGTAAATAATTGAACCTTATAAAATCCCTTATGATTAATCTTTTATGTTTACCTCTTTATGCTTCTCCTGATTCTTGTATTTGTAAGTCAAATTTTCTGTTCAGTTCTGGTCTTTTCCTCAAGAATGCCTGAAAATCTTTTAATTAATTAAACATCTATTTTTCCCTTGCAAGATTACACTTAGCTTTGCTTGGTAGGTTATTCTTACTTGAAAACCTAGCTCCTTTGCTCTTTGAAATAACATATTCCATACCATTCAGTCTTTTCATGTAGAAGCTGCTAATTCTTGAATTATTTCTTTCTAGTTGCTTGTAATATTTTCTCCTTGACCTGGGAGCTTTGAATCTTTGCTATAATGTTCCTGTGAGTTTTTATTTTGGGATCTCTTTCAGGTGGTGTTTGGTGGATTTTTTTTTTCAATTCCTATTTTATCTCTAGTTCTAAAACTTCAGAGCAATTTTCCCTAATAATTTCTTGAAGTATAGTGTCTAGACTCTTTTTTAAAAAATCATAACTTTCAGGTAGTCCAACAATTCTTATATTCTTTCCTCCATTTTCCAGGTCAGTTGTTTTTCCAATGAGATGCTTCATGTTCTTTTCTATTTTTTCATTCTTTTGATTTAGTTTTATTATTTCTTGCTGTCTTATGAAGTCATTAGCTTCCCCTTGCTCAGTTCTAATTTTTAAAGTTATTTTCTTCAGTAAGTTTTTTGCATCTCTTTTTCTAATTGATTGGTTCTTTTCATGATTTTCTTGCATTACTCATATTTTTTCCCCTCATTTTTCCTTTTATTTGATTTTTAAAGTCCTTTTTAAGCGTTTCCTTACAAGTAGCCGTATTGACTTCGTTATCTTCTGAGTTTGAATCCCTGGTCTTCTCTATCACCCTAATAAATATCTGTGGTCAGGTTCTTTCTCTGTTGTTTATTTATTTTTAATGGCCTATTTCTTGACTGTCAAATTTATGTTAGAGTCAAGTTCTGCTCCCAGAGTGTAAGGGATAATGTCTCAGACTTCCAGTGTGTCTTAACTGTAGTTTTCTGACCTCTATTTGGGGGTATTTGACCTCTTGGTTTGTCAGATATTCTAAGATCAAAGGCCAGGTGTGACCCCTCCTTCTCCACCTCAGGCCTTGATCTATAAATGACCTCAGGTACTCCTTCATACCACTGAGCCATGAACATGGCCCCCAGAAACACTAATTCTCTCACTCCCTGAGGTCCTTCAGGCAGCTCCAAGCCTCAGCTCATCCCCTCTACCCAGAACTGAAACCAGGGACTCCTGAGTGACAACAACCAGCAGGGTCCTGCCCCTCTGAGACAGCTCCCTCCTCCTCCCCCACAGCCACAGCTTGAGACTAAGTCTGGTCCATGTTTGAGGGCCGTGTCCAGCGCCATTGCACCCAGGACACGCATCCAGAGCTAGCAGGCCTGGGCCCCTCCACCGGTGTCAGCTGAGGGCCCTGCAATCTTCCTATGACCATCTGCCCAACCTTCACACCTTCAGTGGGGTGAAAGTTCCTGAAGCCAAGGCTGCTGCCCACAGGGCTTGCTGTTTGTGGTATTTGCACTTCCCTCCAGCCAGCCCACTGCCCCTGCTAAGTCAGATCTTTCCTAACTCCTCCCAAATCGTTCTAGGCTATACGACTGCATTACACCAACTTTTAATGATTTCTGTCGCTCTAAAATTCATTCTGAGATGTTATGTTATTTGGGCAGGAGGGAGGGGAATTTGGGAGAGTTAGGTAATTTCCTGTCTTATTTTGACATCTTTCCACAATCCCTCCCACCTTATTTTACTTTTAAGGAAACTGAGATCCAGAAAGTTTAACTCATCTAGGGTCACATAGATCATGTGGAGGCAGTATTTGAACCCAGGTCCTTTGACGCTACAATCATTGAGCTTCTCACAGCAGAAGGCTTTGGATATCATCAACTGCTTCTCCCTCATGTTGAATTAGTTATGTTCCAGTCTCTCTCCCCCTCCCTCTCCCTCTGTCTCTTCCTCCCTCCTTCTCTCCCAATAACAGGAATGCAGTTTGAATTCCAAGGTACAAGTCACCCATGTATCCACCTGTATCACTTCTTGTAAACAGCTATCATGTAGCTGTTCCCATCACCAGTCATCTAAGGAAAAACAGAGCAGGAAGGATTGGTCCAAACATTATAAAATTTTAGTACGTTTTCTAGTGGAAGTTCGAGACTTAACTGCAATTTCATATGTTAGTGGCTAAAGTTCCTGGATATCACAACTCACTTTCACCATGATTTTGAACACATGGGACCTATAAGACAGGTCCATCTCTACATGGCTGTTAGTCTTCCATGGCTGGTAATGCATGCTGATCTCATAGTTGGCTAATGCTGCTACTCATTGCCTGTAACAGTCAACATGGTGTTTTTCAAAATATGGCAAAATGACTGGTCCTCTTGCCACTAGCCTGTTATATGGGACTGCCCAAGTGCCCTGCACAAAAGACCTGGTGCATTACCACATAGATCATCTTCTCCTTTTTCTTGCATGGCCCACAGATTATTGTATCTATGCCCTGGATATTCTGTGTATATATCCTGTATATTCTTCAATAAAGTTGTATCCTTTTACTTTACTGGTTGTCAGTGATCCAGGATGTATTCTTTGCCCCCTCTTTCCTTCTTAATGACCCTTGGTCTTTTCTAATTAAGTTTCAAGGTCTTCCTTCGTGTAAGGTAAAATTTGCCCTTAATTAAAGACCTGTTGCTTTTAGTGATGTAAGTCACCTGTTGCTTCTCTGGAAATTTCTAATTCCTCCCAGGGCAGCTGCAACCCACTGGGACAGTAATTGGTACCAACAGAAATGGGGTTTTGTTTCATGGAAGAGCAAATATTTATGGCTTTCTCACACCTCTTAAGGACCTAAGAGGCTCATAAATTATGGCACTCACGCTTGGGTTACTTTCTCCTTCACTTCAAGCTCTCCTTTTCTTCTCCCTCCTTTCTCCCTTCCAGGCCTCTTTTTCTCAGTGTTCTCTTGTTTACTTCTCTCCACCAGTGTGATAATTCTCCAAGAGAAAGAAAATGACCATTGCATCCTCCACTTTTTCTCTTTATGTCCTCTTAAACAAGGGATTTGCAGACTCTGAAAAGTCAGGGGAGGAAGGAAGCCCACTAGGCTTTGCTACCTACTCTCAGAGCTCTGAGGAACCTCTGTAAAAAGTCAATGGAGAATTGGCAGCAGGGGTTGCCTGAGTGTAACGTCAATTGAAAGAGATGGTTGGCCAGCATGATTGAATAAGCAGATTGCAGGACCCAGAACGTGGATAACTAGGAAGTAAACTTCCACCAGGGTGTCCCAAATGCCTCAACTCCCCATTTCTGAGAAGGGAAAGGGAATAAACATTTATAGAGTGCCTACTATGTGATAGGCACTATGCTAAGTGCTTTACAAATATTTTGTTTGTTCCTCACAACCCTAGGTGGAGGGCAGATGCTGTTATATATCCACTTAACAGTTGGGGAAACTGAGAGAAACAGGTTAAGTGACTTGTCCAAGACCACACAGCTGTTAGTATCTGAGACCACACGTGAACTCAGATCTTCCTGACTCCAGATGCAGTTGGCCCATTGGCCCACCTAGATGCTTCTAATTCCCCTTCTACGTACTCCAAATTCCTTTGTTATCTTATGTTTTCTGTGTCCCCTTTCAGAGGTATGACTACCAACTTTTAAAATATAATTTTATTTATTTTTTGTTACCTTTTACGTTCCAAACTATTCCCCTCCCACCGCACCCCACCCCATGGGAGAAGACCACTGTTTGACATATACACATATATGTATGAACGTGTATGTATGTACATACCATACTACGTATACTTCTATTTATCAGTGCTTTCTCTGGAGGTGGATAGCATCTTCTCTCATAGGTCCTTAGTAGTGGATTTGAGTATTTATAGTACTCAGAATAACTTAGTCATTCACAGTTATTCTTTGAATAATACTGCTGTTATTGTATACAACTCTTTCTTGGTTCTGCTCATTAACCTCTTCATTGTTTCATGCAAGTCTTTCAATGTTTTTCTAAAATCAACCTGCTCATCATTTCTTGCAGCATAGTAATATTCCAGTCACAATCATGCACTACAACTTGTTTGGACATTCCCCAATTGATGGGCATCCCCTCAACTTCCACTTCTTTGCCACCACAAAGACAGCTGATATAAATATTTTAGAACATATAGGTTCTTTTCCTTTTTCCCTGATTACCTTCAGAAAGAGATCTAATAATGATATTGCTGGGTCAAAGAGCATACACAGTTTTATAACTCTTTGGCATAATTCCAGATTGTTCTCCAAAAATGGTTGGATCACAGTTCAACCAAGTGTATTCATATCTCAATTTTTTCACATCCCCTCCAACATTTGTCAGTTTTTGCTTCTATCATTTTAGCCAATCTGATAGGTGTGAGATGATATCTCAAAGTTGGTTTAATTTGCATTTCTCTAATCAATAATGATATAAAACACTTTTTCATATGACTATAGCATTGCTTTCTTTTTACAAAAACTGTCTGTTCATATCCTTTGACCATTTATCGATTGGAAAATGACTCATATTCTTACAAATTTGGTAAAGTTCTCTATATATTTGAGATGTGACCTTTATCTAAGAAACTGTCTATAATTTCCCCCCCCTCCATAATTTCTGCTTTCCTTCTAATCTTGGTATGAAACTGATTTAACTTAATGTAATCAAAATTATCCATTTTATATCTTACAATGCTATCTCTTGTTTATTCATAAATTTTTCTCCTATCCATAGGTCTGATAGGTAATATGTTCCATGTTCTTCTAATGTACTTATGATCTCTCCCTTTATATCTAGGTCATGTATCCATTTTGACTTTATCTTGGTAAATGATGTAACATGTTGGTCTGTGCCCAATTCTGCCAGACTCCTTTCCAGTTTCCCCAAAATTTTTACCAAATAGCGAATTCTTATCTCCAAAGCTTAAATCTTCACACTTGTCAAACACAAGATTACTACAACCATTTAGTACTGTGTATTGTATGTGACTACAGACTTTAATTGGGGGTACAGATCCTTGACATTACTGGAGACCCTTCATCAGGTTATGTGCCAATGGAAACCCGGAGAAGGTCTGATGGTTAAGTTGTACTTTTTCCCGTGTAGACATAGAATCTCACTCCAGCCTTTTAGAGGCTAATCTGAGAGTGTTCCTCTGATTCCTTCTGATGTAGGGTGCCAGAACTGGATTTGGAGAAATTGAATGGCAACTAGGAATTATGTTTTTGCTTTCCTGGGCCAGAGAAAAAAACTTCCCAAGCCTCTCTCTCATTGGGATTTAATGATTTTGTATTCATAATAGTGAGGATACCTCATTGCCTAATGAACCCTATTCAGGAAATAAAGTTCCTGCTACACAGTTTTTAAGGGTTTAACTGTAGTGTAAATATGACATAAACCGTATCTTGATAGTTTTTAGACTGGAGAAAGATAGGATCATGCTTTGGTCTTGGTTCCATAACTCGGATGACCTCTTTTATTTCAGAAAACCAAATTGGTATTAGGGATTATTGCCTTGGAACTGTGCTGATGACTCAGAATCCCCTCCAACAAGGGGAACTGTCAGCAGCCTGTTTGACTGACTGATCATGGCTGATGGCTCTGAGTAACATCTGCTTTTTGAACTAGTCCCCAGGGAGAATTTTCGGAGAGGGCTGGGAATTTTGTGGGGAGCAGCCCCATGAAGATGCTGGCAGGTCTCTTCTGATAATTCCTCAATGGCCTCCCTCTTCTTTTTTTTGGAAGGACCAGCCCTGAACTCTTGGATTTCAGGCCTGTTTCCTGTATGCTTTGTTTGTGTGAAGAACATATGGCATGACGTGCCAATTCTAGACCCAGAATTTAATTTGGATCCAAGCAGGATTGAAGGAAGTTAGGCTCAGTATGATTGTATGTCTAAGGGAAACACCAACAGTCCCTTAGAAAATATATCAAGTGGCCTTAAGTTGGAGCATGGCTAGAGGCTCTGTGCTGACCAAGACTGTGACAGTACTTTCCCCAGGCAATAGTTTATGAGGATAATCAAAGGCAAATTCTTGATCCTGTCTCTCCACTAGTACAGATTCATGGTGGGGAATATGTGAGAGGGTTATAGAATAACTATTTTCACTAAGAAGTAACAACTGCTCCCCCTAAAGGTATTCTCTAATTTTAAAATTGTTTTTCTTCCCTCCCTCTATTCCATTCCATCCCTTCTGTTTCTGTAACCAACTAATAAAATTGAGTTGTATCCTTTGACCATCATTAACTAGGACTTACATTTGTTAATTTTTGATAGTTCCTTATACATTTTCAATATCAGGCTTCTACTTATCACATATACCATAAATATTTCCCAATCTATTATTTGTTCTTTCAATTACATTGGGGTTTTTTGTTGTTGTATAGAAATGTATTTTAATGTAGCCAAGCACATCTATTGCTTCTCTAATAATTCTTTCTATTTATTAAATAGAAAAAGTCACTTCTACTTCTCAACAGAGATACTGAATTTGCTTCAATCTTTCTATTTTATGTTTATTTCTTATCCAACTGGAATTTACTGAGTATATGGTATGAATTGGGGTTTAAATCCATTTCCCACCAAATTGATACCCAATTTCCCCTGATATATTTGTTATAAACAGGTTATTTTTCTGAGGAAACAAATTGTTGATAATAATTTGATAAAAATATTGAGCCTCATTAATAATGAGATAGAAATTAAAACAACTTTGAGGTACCTCTTCTCTCTACTACCAAATTGACAAAAAATAATTTAAAACAGTTAAATGATGTCAACCAGCATCTGGAAAAAGATGTGTAGTCATTGTAAACTTGTAGCATCTTTTTGGAAGAAATCTGGAAGTACGTAACAAAAATTACAAAATTTATAATACCCTTTAGCTTGGTAATCCCATTGTTGGGAAAATACACAGAAAGCATTAGGGGAAAAATAGTTCTCTTATTCAAAGATGTTCATAGCATTATTTGTACTTGGGAAAAGCTGGAATGTCCATCAGTGAGGTAATGATTAAACAAATCATGTTATATTAATATGAAACTGGCAAGTATGAAAACTATAAATAAATTTTGAAAGACCTTTATGAAAGAATGCAGGGTAGAAAAAAAAAACAACTAGAATTAGTACACAGTACAACAATATAAAGATAAAAATGAGTGGACGGAGAACCCTGATGGAGCCATGAAAGGGAGATAAATGAAAAGATGCAACTTTTTATGAGATGAATTTCATTTATTAAAATAAAGACAATTGGAAAAGAAAAAAAAAGATTATAATCCTGAACCTGCTACCCATTATTCGGTATTTGATTGGTATAGACTTGTTCTGAATGTGGAATTTATTTTTTGCCTGATGTTTCTATTGTACTGTCAAGTTTAACACTGTTCTATTGATGAGAAGGGCCTGTGTGACCCCTTATATGTATTTCTTAATTTTGCACTCTTAGTGAAGAGGACCTTCATACCCAGTTGTGCTCTGTTAAGTATAAACTTAATCATTTGAGGGATGAATTGTTGTGTACAGTATCAATCTTTCTCTCTTGGTCTGTCTCTTCTTCACTCATGTCCCCTTCTGCCTGCCTCCTGCTAGAAAATATACTTTCTCATAAAATCCAGATAATTATTACCTTCCTGTCTGTGACATGGTGAAGGTCAGGGGATGGGGAGACAGGCCGGAGAATATCATAGGCCCCTCAATAAAAGGACATTGAATTTCCACTAGACTAGTGGTTGATTCAGCCCAGGTGTCTCACATTGAAGAACTAGAGGAGTGACAGAGAGCCTGCCATAATTTGGGTGCCCTGATTAGATCCATTTTCTTTGTCTTCCTGCCAAGCCTTAAGATCATTGTACCTAAAAATTGTAGCAATCAGTTGTTTCTTCCCCCCTCCACCCCCCACCCCCTCCAATGACACTAGGTGCCTTCCATTAAGCTGCAAGACATTCCCTTATGTAAGGTAAAATGTGTCCATAATAACCATTGCTTTTAGGATTCTTTGTTTATTCTGTGGAAATCATTTAAACTCCACCCCCCAAAAAAGAAAACAGCTGGAATTAAGGGAGAAAAACAGGGAGATTAGTTAGGAGGTGATTACAGAAGACGGTGAGGACTCAAACTAGGGCAGTGGCTGTGTTAATTGAAAACAACACAGGTGTAAGAAATGAAGATTTGGCAACTAAGCCCATGTCTGGGATGAAGAAGGAGGCAGAGTGAAGAGCTGGGGATGATTCTGTAGTTGTGAAGCTAAGTAATGGTAATAAAGCTGAGTGTGGTAATGCTCTTAGCAGAAATAAGGAGGTGTAGAAGAATGATAGATTTGGGGAAAATCCACGAAGAGTTCCATTTTGGATGTGTTGATTTTAAGACACTTATGGAAGATCCAGGGCCCAGCAAAGAGCCCTGGAGGAACATCCATGTTTACTAGATAGGAAAGGTGTGATAGTACATTAAAGGAGACAAAGATAGTCAGACATGTAGGAGGACCAAGAGAATCCTGGAAGCTGAGGGAGGTGTTGAGATTGAAATGAAGGTAAACTGATCAGAGGAGACTTTAGAAGGCAGGCAGTGGCCAGTGATGTTGGAAGATTCAGAGATCAATAAGGATGATGGAGAAGTCTTTTGCATTTAACAGTTAAAAGAGCATTGGTAAGTTTGGAGAGAACGTTTACAGGGAATTGTGGGATTGGAAATCAAATTTCAAAGGCTTAAGAACTGAGTGAGAGGTAAAGAAAAGAAGCTGGGCTATGAAAGGGAAAAGAATGGCAGGATATGAGCTAGAGAAATCGTTATGGTCAAGGAAGGGTATTTTGGGTGTAAGCAGCAAGTAATGTTGTCAGGGTTTGGCGTGGGGGGGCAGTAATTGAAAGTCAGAACTATTTCTTTTCAACTTTTCTCTTCCCTTCAGAATTTAGATAAGTCATTTTCTCCCACTGCATGGTCCAGGAGGCATGGCCATCTCTTGGGCCGCACCCATATATATTTCAGCATTTCTCAAACTGCTGCAAGGACTATTAAACCACCCCAAGGTTTTGTTGTTTTTTTTAAGGAATTTTTGTTGTTTGTTAATAGGCATTAAGAATAATTATTTTAGAGGATTTCTCTATAAGAATTCTGCCAAAAATTGTGTCTAAATCAAAAAGTTCTTCTACTATGGGGAAGTTTGAGAATCACTGATCTTCTCTGCACCTATCTCTAGAGGACAGAAACTTCACTCATACACTTGAATCTTCCTTCCCAAATGACTCAGTAGACTAGCTGTGCATGGTAGCTAGTCATGAATTTGTTTACCTCTGCTGTTAAGGAGCTTATAAAAGTTAAGAAAATCAAAACAAGATTTCTCACAGCTGGCTCTCTCCTCTCCTTACTTGGGAGGGCACAGGAAGGGATGGGAAGCGAGGGATTAGAAAGAAAGAAAAGAATCCCTTTCCCTGCCATCCCCCTGAAAGAGGTTGGTCCTCTCTCTATCAAAATCTAATCACTGGCTTCTCCACTGTGATCCTTATAAGCAATTAATACTCAAATCATAGAAGCATGATGGAGAAAAATTTCATATGAAATAATAATGGCATTTATGCAGTGCTTCAAAATGTGCAGAACACTTTATGCATGCTATCACATTGGATAGCGAGGACTACTTATCTCCTATTACTATTCCTATAAGGAAACTGAGGCTGAGACATAGGGTAAGGAGTTTGCCCTTTTTGAGGCAAAGACAAATTAGAAAGAAAGTTCCAGCCTGTGATAGTCATTGAAGAAGAGTGTTAAATATTTACTCTCCTTTCCAATCTGACTACTCTCATCAGTGTTTTACTAAAGAGCAGAGACTGTAGCCACTTAAGCCAAGCCTGTAACCCTCCAGATTTAGCCTCTGAACTTTTGTTGCAAAACACTTCCTGGGGCTTTTTTCTATTCCTCTCTGACCTTCTTTGTACCATGGCCATTCTCTACTCATCCAAACTATTTTTTTTGTTCTCAATTGCAAATCCGATCATGTCAGCCCTCCCCACTCAACTCCAGTGGTTCCCTATCATGTCCACAATTAAACATAGAATCCTCTGGCGTTCAAAGCCCTGCACAATCAACTCCCCTCCTTTCAGTCTTCTTATACCTTACACTCCCCAAGCACTTTTTGATCCGGTGACATCAACCGCCTTGCCATTCTTCAAACAAGACACTCCATCTTGGGACTCTAGCCGACTTTCACTGGCTGTCCCCTAAGTTTGGAATGCTCTCTCTCCTCACCTTTACCTCCTGGCTTCCTTCAGTTCCCAGATTAAGTCCATCTTCCACAGGAAGCGTATGTCAGTCTATCTTAATTCTAGTGTCTTCTTTCTCTTGAATATTTCCTATTTATCTTGTATACAGCTTGTTTGTACTTAGCTGTTTGCACGGAATTGTGTACCTGTTGTTTTCCCCATTAAATTGTGAGCTCAATTTCAGGGACTGTTCTTTGCTTTTCTTTGTATCTCTAGCACTCAGCATAGTGCCTGACACATGACAGGTGGTTAATAAATGTTTCATTGACTAACTGATTCTGCTGCCGTCCTCAAACATCACTGCTCCCATCTCAGTTCAAAACTTCCAGCATTTAGGAAGTCTTCTCCCAGCCCAGAATTTATAATAGTCTCTGTCCCTCTCATGTTGAGAAGGAAACAGTGCTGTCTGTCTAGGACTAAAATTGCCAGAATTAATACAGGGTTCAGAGCCTTTCTATGAATGTGGGGAGAATCTGAATATTGATATACATAGATACGTATGGATAGAGGAGACTTGAGCATCTTTGTAGATAATAGGAAAAGAGTTAGTAGATAAAGTGGCTGGAGATGAATTAAGAGAGTGAATAATTGAGAGGCAAGGTCTTATTGATTACAGGAAAGGATGAGGTTGAAAGCACTAGTGGCAGACATCTTCCTTGAGAGTGCCCAGGAGAAAGTGGAGATGATGAAGAGCATTTTTAAAGTGTGGAGTTTGGGAAAAAATGGCGCTCACAAGAGATGGCGTCTTTTCTAAGCAAAGTAGAAGGCAAGGTTCTTTGCTGAGCAGGAAGGAGGAACAGAGTGGGAAGATTTGGAAGGGGCTTTGTGAAGATTGTGATAGAGCACACAAAAGGATTGCCTTGTAGTATCAATACACCAGTTGGAATTACACAACGTAAACTTAGGCTATGCTCAGTCAGCAAAGTTCCTGGACTTTCTCCATTCAGCAGAATGAGAGTAGGCAGATGAAGAAAAAGCAGATAAATAGAATCTAAGCTCTCTAAGGACAGGGATTGTGTTACTTTTGTATATTTTTCACTGCTTTGCACAATGCCTAGAACATATAGACTTCTCCCCCCTTTTAAATGGTATTTTCCCCAAATACATGTAAAGACAATTTTTAACATTAATTTTTTAAAATGAAATTTTGAGTTTCAAATTTTCTCCTCTTCCTCCCCTCCCTCCTCCTTAATATGGTAAGCAATTTGATATAGGTTATATATGTTCAGTCATGAAAAACATATTCCCATATTAGCCCTGTCATGAAAGACAATTCAGAACAAAAACCACCACCACCAACAACAAAGAAAGGTAAACAAAAGGTATGCTTCAGTCTGCATTCAGACTCCATCAGTTCTTTCTCTGGAGCTGGATAGCATCTTTCATCATGGGTCCTTTGGAATTGTGGTGAGCCATTACATTGATCAGAGTAGCTAGGTCTTTCACAGGTGATTTTCCTTGCAATATTATTGTTACTGTGTACAATGTTCTTCTGGTTCTGCTCACTTCTCTTTGTATGAATTCAAGTCTTCCTAGGTTTTTCTGAAACCATCCTGCTCTTCATTTCTTTAAGCACAATAATATTCCATTATAATCATTTGCCATAGCTTTTTCAGCCACTCCTCAACTGATGAGCATCCCCTCAATTTCCCATTCTTTGCCACCACAAAAGGAGCTGCTACAAATATTTTGTACAAACAGGTCCCTTTTCCTTTTTTATATTTTTGGGATACAGACAGACCTAGCAGTGGTATTGCTGGGTCAAAGGGTACACAATTATATAGCCCTTTGGGCATACTTCCAAACTGCTCTCCAGAATGATTGGATCAGTTCTCAATTCCACCAACAGTGCATTAGCATCCCAATTTTTCCATATCCTCTCTAATATTTGTCATTTTCCTTTTCTGTCATATTAGCCAATTTAATAAGTGTGAGATGGTTCCTCAGAGTTTTAATTTGTATTTCTCTAATTAATAGTGATTTAGTTTTAGCCATTCTCACCTGTGTCTCCAAGAAGCTGGAACGGGTGCAGTGGCCACACCGTGGTAAAACCGTCTCAGCAGAACCAGAGGGAGAGTAACCAAGAGGCCTCAAACCCGTTGGTGAGTTAGGGGGGTTGTCTACCCCAAGCTTGTGAAGACTTCCCTGGCAGAATGGGCAGGTGAGAACAATTTGTGATAACAGCTACAAAGGCAGCTGAAGGAGGCTCTATGGAGCCCTTAGAGCTTAGACCATCCTGTATCGGGGGCCACGGGAGTAAAGCTGATGACTTTGTACAACTCTACCTCGTTTAAATCCAGTTCATGCACAAGTCAAGCCATCACCCTCTTCTTGTCATTGGTCCCCTTTGAAAACAAAGAATGAACAACAACATTGGATGATAAGTGTTATTTCTTTTTGTTTGAGCCCCTACCCTAACTCTGCTAGGAACCTCTAATATTTAAATTAATTTTGCACCAGTCTAGCAGACCAGACAATGAACATACAATTCAAAAGTAAAACATTTAATTTGGTCTAAGACAATAAGCAAAAGAACAGGAAAAACTATATTTATTTATCTATATAAAACACACATTACACACATATAACTTCAAGGATTAAGGTCTTTTTCACAAGTGAATAGTGTGGGAAACAATGTACTCTGAAACTCATGCTTCCAAAATGGGGAAAGGGTAGTGAGCTCTCTCTCTCCCCTTTCCATCCCCCAGCCCCCACCCCCCTCTGTCTCTTCTCCATCTTTCTCCATCTCTTACCTTCACCAAAGGAATTCCTGCTAGCAGATGATTTCTTCTAGCATCAGGCTCCTCTAGCCTGGCTCTCAGCAGCCACCCCTCCTCGTTCCTTTGGGCCTTAGGGGTGCTCCACAACTTCTGGATGCTTCCAAACACTTGCTCTACCACACACACACCCCTAGTGTCTGTCGCCCTTCTCATGTGGTCCCTGTATCTTACAAACACATAGTCTGGTAGACTTGAAGTCCTGGGAATTTTATTCAGGCCTATACTTGAGGCCAGGAAGCTCAGGAGGATAGTCTTGGCCTCAGCTATGTGTTTTCCTGTGTGGATTTTTAAAATTGTGAATTCCAGTCAACACCTCCTAGTACAAACGGCCATGAAGTGGAGATAAGTCATTAAGGCTTTAATCTGATAGTGCACCATGCTTAGTTGAACCAGGGTGGGAAAGTTTTGTGAATATTGTCCCTGAAACTAGGGTGGGAAAGCAGTTAGAGAAAACAAGAAACATGACATTGAAAACTGAAAGCATTCTGCTAAATTGGCTTTAGATGGTCATTGAAATGCATTGTAGTAGTCTGAAGGTAATTCATTTTATTATTCAGGCATTTTACTGCATACTTAAAGGACATGTTTCTACAACCAAAGGGACACAGAGAGGTGAACCCAGTGAATGGAGGTTAGAATTGAGGCAGGAGAGAGAACAACCATCTGTACCATATCCATTGCTGAAACATCCATATCCTTATGCTGCTGATTTAAAAAAACCAAAAAACAACAACAAAAAAAAACCCAAAGCAAGACAAAGAAGTGAAACATGTCGAAGCAAAGACTATGCAAGTGAATAATTTTGAGCTTCCTATGAAGGTGTTACTGTAACGCGCACTTCCCCAAAGTATAGTGGAACTATGGGTTGTGGGAAACAGCTAACACGACTCAGAAGTCCCAACTTTGTTGATTGCCAACTAGGCCTGGTTGATACCGAATCGATTACAATATGAAATCAGTGCAGTATGGCATCAATTGAAAAGTGAAATTAATTTGAATTTCTCAGGCCTGAAGCTAAGAGTGGCTCATTGACCTGTAACATTCAGTATTATGTAACATGTCAGGCTTTATTGTTCTGAAGTAAAACTGAATTTATATCTCTCACCCTAAAACTAGTGTCTCCTAGTGAAATGATTGAAAGTGAAAGCTACTATGACCAGATGAAAGTGCTGTATATTTTCTCATAAATGAAGCCTTCAGGATAAAACACAAATTTTTCTTTTTGACATTTAAAGCTTTTCATAATCTGACTCCAGCTTACCTTTTCAGATTTATTACACAATAATACCCTTCACACATGCAGCAATCCAGCCAAACTGGTTTGTTTGTCCCTCCTGACTTGCTGCTCTTGACATAATGAAATTCCATTTCCCACCTCCATATCTTTCCCCAGGCCTGAAACTCTTCCTCACCTCTACTGAATCCCTAGCTTCCTTCAGAGTTCAGCTCATGAGTTACTATGAGCTTCCTTCATGAGCCCTTTCCTGCTTCTCCTCCCCCCAGCTGGTAGCACCTTTTCCCTCCCCAAAATTTATTTGGATTGATTTCATCTGTTTTGCCATGACTTTTTTTGCGTGTGTTTTCAGTCTTCTTGCCTGTTCTGGTTTTTGTGTTCTTAGTGTCTAGCACAGTGCCAGGAAGTTAGTGATCACTAAAATCAATGGACAATCACGTAATGAGCGTTTACTGGGTGGCAAGCACTGTGTTAGACAGTGAAGGCATCAGAATAGACAATGTGCCCAGATGCTGACAAATCCAGAATGCAAACAAGATAGTTTAGGGAGAGGAAGGCACTAGCAGATGGGAAGCTCAGGGAAGGCTCAAAAATATTTCTTTTTTTGTGTGTTTGCTGTTGTCGTCGTTGTTTTTTGGTGAGGCAACTGGGGTTAAGTGACTTGCCCAGAGTCACACAGCTAGTGAGTGTTACGCGTCTGAGGCTGCGTTGTTCTCCTGACTCCACTGCGCCACCTAGCTGCCCCCAAAATATTTCTTAACTAAGCGATTGATAAATTCTTGATTGATAACCACCATTAAAGGCACGAACATTCACTTAGGACAGCAACTTCCCTGCAGCTTATTGTCTTGAGGGTTGGTTTGGGACACTGGAAGATAAGCATGACTCATGGTTGTATTGCTACGATATAGCAGAAGTACTCAGGCCTAGGTTTTTCTGATTCTAAGGCCACTTTCTATCCAATCCAATGAGTTTATGCATATAAAGCACTTTGCAAAGCACTTAAGCACTCTGGAAACTCATCATTATTTAGCATACCACAAATCATTGCACTACAATTAGTGGTTCTCAATTTTGTTTTTTTAAATAATACATTCATTTGTACAGCTGTGTAGAGCATTTACACTGAAATTTTTACCTTTTATGGATGCCTGTTTAGGCCTTCTCCTTTCTCTTATCATCTGAATCTGTGTTATTTAGCTACACACAGCTCCATTCCCTGCTACCTAAAGTACTGTTGAAGAATGGAAAATCGAGCACAAACATTTATAATGGCTCTCTTTATATCTTTGATAAGAATTCTCTAAAGAAAAATACCAAAATGTTCTGGTCGCTTTTCTTTGGTTGTAGGTATAGATCATTAACATGACTTTCTGTAAGAAAATGATAATGATTCCAATCCATTCCTCCATCTTCCTCCTGCCCCCCCATTTCTCTCTATCTCTCCCCCACCCCCATATGTACATGTGAAATAATAAAAAGCTCTGAGGTTTTGTTCTTATATTTAGATACCACTGTGGGGCAGTCACAACAGCTTAAAGAGTATACTGCATTGAATAAGTTATTTGTGTTATATAAACAGAACTATGTTTGTTCTTTGAGTCAACGACAACTTAGGTACAATCATTTCCCCCCCCCTAAGATCCTGAAAATTCCTTGACTTTCTTTTAATAACTCGTTCTTAAGGGTTTTTTTTTTTTGCTTACGCTTACCATTTCCCTTTTCCAAAATTATCTTCCAGTTACAAGGGAATTGAAATACCAATGTAATTATTTGTCATTATTTTTTAAAACTGAAATGCTGATCTGGAAAATGTCAGACAGTGAATTGAAACCAATCTACATTTTGTTAGGGCTGCAGTTACTTTCTTCTGCATCATTTAAGAAAGAAGCTGAGATATTAATAAGGATATCACTTCAGCATATTTATCGAGTTGGGCTAAGCTGAGAAGTTGGGATCCTATGTTTAGTCACATGATTTTGTATGGAGAGCCATTCCTAAGGGTACAGCTGTTAATACATTACTATAAATTCTGTTTGTTTCTTTGTTTGTTTAATGGATTGACCATATGAAAGTGATGAGCATCAGGCCCTGGGCCCCAAGTAGGGGTGTGCATACAAGGCAAGGAACAGTTGCCAAGAGTCTGAAGGAAGGCAAAGAAAGCCAAACAGGGGGATGGGGCCATAGGGATCAAAATGGCTCAGAAAGCCACTAGTCACAGTGGAATTGAGAGTCTGGCCTGGAGGTGGAGTTAGTCCAAATTTAGGGTTCATATTAGTGTCAAAAGTGAGAGCCAGACAATTTTAGTCCAGATAGACACATATCTTAACAATCATTTATTAAGCACTTCCTCTTTTTAACATTTTGGCAAACTTTTTTTTATATATATATATTAGGTTTTGGGAATACTGCGATGATAAGTAAGATATGGTCCCTATCAAGCTAACAACTTTTTCAGAGAAACTAAGACGAAACCGTGAAAATTTCCCATTACGAGGGCAATATCTTAGTCTGGTAGGAGCACCATAAGTGGTCCTGGGTTCCAGGGCTGGCTCTGGTACTTCCCAGCTGTGGGGCCATGGGTATGTCACTTAGTGTTTCTGAGCCTCAACTTACCAAGCTCTAATCCTCATATGGATCTGCAGTCTCATCCATTTGTGTATTCCCCCGAACGATGCAGATTACAGCTTCTCTCTGCCTGCTAGCCAATGCCATTGGGACTCTTGTTCTTTTCTACCCCCACTGTTTATCACAGTTTTCACATATCAATACTTATCGCACCACCTCTCAGGGTGGTTGCAAGGAAAGTGCTTCATAATTCTTAAAATGCTATATAAACATGGACTATCGTTACGGCACAGGGTGGTGCTCAATTGTCATATAAATGGTACAGATGACTAATATTTTGTGTTTAGAGGAAGGATAGATCACTGTGAGCTAGAATGGTTTGCTATAGCTTCATGGAGGAGAGGCTGAGGGCAGAGAGATCTATTAAGAGGCTGTTGTAATAGTTCAGTTGAGAGGTAATGAGGGATGCAATTAGAGTAGGGGGAATGTGTGGTATAGATGTGAGATAGGATTTGGCAACTTATTGAATATGAAAGATGAGGGAGAATAAAGAGTCAAGGAAGATTCTTAGGTTTTGAAGGTGGGAGAAATGTACTGCTATCAGGAGAAATGGGGAAATTGTAAGGTAGAGACATCTGAAACATTAGACACCCATTTGAAAATGTCCAACTGGCAGCAACTTGGGAGAAAGATCAGAGTTGGAGAGAGAGATTTGGGGATTCTACTCCGAGAGGAAATAATTAAAGCTCTGAAGGGCAATGAGATTTCTAAAGGAGAGAGTAGAGCCACATAAGAGGAAAAGGCAGAGGAAGGGAAGACAGGACTAAGAAGTAGTCAGATAGAAAACAGGAGAACTGAACAGAAGCCAGTGGAGGTATTTAGGATCAAGGAGTGTGTGTGTGTGTGTGTGTGTGTGTGTGTGTGTGTGTGTGTGTGTGTTTGTCTTTGTGACAAAATAAAATATTAAGCATTTACTTAAGGGCCCTAGAGAAAGTATAAAGCTAAAATAGTTCCTGCCCTCAAAAATCTTATGTTGTAAATTGGGTGAGAAGAAACAAACATAGAAAACTGGAATACAAAATCTTACATGAAAAGTGCTTTAGAGTTAAACAAGGTGTAATATGTGCTCGAGAACACAGCGGACAGATACTCAAGACAAGAAGGATCAGAGGAGGCTTCGTCTAAGAGATGGCTTCTGAGTTTGGGCTTTAAAGGACAGCTGGGAATTTGGTAAGGAAAGATCATAGGGAATGAAATATTGGACTTGACTTCTGGAATACTTTCATTCAAACTTGGGAGCTTTGTGACCCTGACAAGTCCACTTAACCTTTCTCAGCCTCAATTTTCTCACCTGGTGAATGAGTCTAGGAATATTTGTAGCACTTACCTTCTAGGGCTGTCATGACGATCAAAGGGGATGATGTATGTAAATCATTCTGCAAACCTTACACCTCTATATAGATGTTAATTATTCTTAATAACCTACATGAAGAGGGCTTCAAACAAAGTCATTTTGAAAGGCAAAGGGAATGAGAAGTATGAAGAAGGTATTTTGGTTGTTCTTAAATTTAAAAATACGTTTATTGATCCCATCTGGACCTCCAACATTATCTCAAGTAAATCAGGAAGCCAGAATTTGGTCTTACAATGTTGTTCATCTTCTGGTAAGACAGCCTAGGTATATGTGTCAAGGATAGGATAGTAGTTGCTTCAGTCAACAAGCTAAAATTCTCTTCCTGATTGCTATTAATTTATTGAAAAACCAGGGATGTTCATCTAGTTTTATTTGGCTTTTTATCTAAAAAGGGATAGTTCAAGTTTCTTTCTGTGTGAAGGAAGGGGTTTCACTTAGGTGATCCCTAGGGTTCCTTACATCTGTTTATGATCCAAGGGCTGGCTCCAAGTGAAGGAGCTGAAAAATGCCTCCGGGGCCTTTTAAACCTAGCAGTACCAGCAGCAACAGCAGCAGCAGCAGTAACATTTACATAATACTTTAAGGCTTGAAAAGTGTTCTATACATGCTATCTTACTTGTTCCTCACAACAGCCCTCAGTCAGTCAACAAGCAATTGATAAATTTAAGGCTTACTATGTGGCAATTACTATGCTAAACCCTGTGCTTAATACAAATACAAGCAAAAAGAAAGGCAGTCCTTGCCTTCGAGAAGCTTCTATTTTAATAGAGGAAAACAACACATAAATGAAAGCTGAAAAGGGATGTTGGGGGTGTGGGGGTAGAGAAGGTTTCCAGCTCAAGGCCACGATGGAGGAGTCTGGACTGCAATCTGGTCAGAAATGAAGAGATGATTGGCCTGGGAACCCTCATTAAATGGAAGTTCTGTGAGGAGCCATCCAACCAGAGGGAGGAAAAGAAACATTTATTTGACTTCCATAGTTCTTTCTTTGGATGTGGTCAGCATTTTCCATCACAAGGCCTCTGGAGATGTCTTAGATCCTTGTAATGCTGAGAAGGGTTCAGTATAACAATCTTAGTCATTGCATAACATGGCTGTTATTGTGTACAAAGTCCTCTTGGTTCTGCTCACTTCACTCGGCATCAGACCATATAGGTCTTTCCAGGTTTTTCTGAAGTCAGCTTGTTCATCATTTCTTATAGCACAATAATATTCCATTACATTCATATATCATAACTTGCTCAGCCATTCCCCAATGGATGGGCATCCTCTCAATTTCCAATTCTTTGCCACCACAAAAAGAGCTGCTATGAATATTTTTGTACATGTGGGTCCTTTTCCCATTTGTTTGATCTCTTTGGGATAGCCCTAGAAGTGCTATTGCTGGATCAAAGGGTATGCACATTTTTGTAGCCCTTTGGGCATAGTTCCAAATTGTTCTCCAAAATGGGTGGATCATTTCACAGCTCTACCAACAATGTATTAGTGTTCCAATTTTCCCCCATCCTCTCCAACATTTATCATTTTCCTGTTTTGTCATGTTGGCCAATCTGATAGGTGTGATGTGGTACCTCAGAGTTGTTTTGATTTGCATTTCTCTAATCAATAACGATTTAGAGCATTTTTTCATATGACTATAGATGGCTTTAATTTCTTCATCTGAGAACTGTCTGTTCATATCCTTTGACCATTTATCAATTGGGGAATGGCTTGTGTTCTTATAAATTTGTCTTAATTCTCTATATATTTTAGAAATGAGGCCTTTATCAGAGAGACTGGTTGTAAAAATTCTTTCCCAATTTTCTACCTTCCTTCTAATCTTAGTTGCATTGGCTTTGTTTGTGCAAAAACTTTTCAATTTAATGTAATCAAAATTATCCATTTTGCTTTTCATAATGTTCTCTATCTCCTGTTTGGTCATGAATTCTTCTGTTCTCCATAGATCTGATAGGTAAACTATTCCTTGTTCTCCCAGTTTACTTATGGTATCAGCCTTTATATCTAAGTCATGAACCCATTTTGACTTTATTTTGGTATATGGTGTGAGATTTGGGTCTATGCCTAGTTTCTGCCATACTCTTTTCCAGTTTTCCCAGCAGTTTTTTTTCAAAGAGTGGGTTCTTATCCCAGAAGCTGGGGTCTTTGGGTTTATCAAATAATAGATTACTATAGTCATTGACTACTGTGTCTTGCATATTTAACCTATTCCACTGATCCACCTCCCTATTTCTTAGCCAGTACCAAGCAGTTTTGATGATTGCTGCTTTATAATACAATTTAAGATCTGGAATTGCTAGGCCACCTTCCCCTGCATTTCTTTTCATTAGTTCCTTTGATATTCTGGACCTTTTGTTTTTCCAAATGAATCTTGTTATTATTTTTTCTAACTCTATAAAATAATTTTTGGTAGTTTGATTGGTATGGCACTGAATAAGTAAATTAGCTTAGGTAGGATTGTCATTTTTATTATATTAGCTCGGCCTACCCATGAGCAACTGATGTTTTTCCAATTATTTAGATCTGATTTTATTTGTGTGAAAAGTGTTTTGTAATTGTGTTCATAGAGTTCCTGGGTTTGTTTCGGAGGTAGACTCCTAAATATTTTATAATGTCTACAGTAAGTTTAAATGGGATTTCTCTTTCTATCTCTTGCTGTTGGGCTTTGTTGGTAATATATAGAAATGCTGATGATTTATGTGGGTTTATTTTATAGCCTGCAACTTTGCTAAAGTTGTTTATTATTTCAAGTAGTTTTTTACTTAGGATTCTCTAAGTATATCATCATCATCTGCAAAGAGTGATAGCTTTGTTTCTTCTTTGCCTATTCTAATGCCTTCAATTTCTTTTTCTTCTCTTATTGCTAAAGCTAACCTTTCCAGTACAATATTGAATAACAGTGGTGATAATGGACATCCTTGTTTCACCCCCGATCTTATTGGAAATGCTTCTAGCCTGTCCCCATTACATATAATGCTTGCTGAAGGTTTTAGATATATGCTATTTATTATTTTAAGGAAGACTCCATTTATACCTATGCTTTCTAGTGTTTTTAATAGGAATGGGTGTTGTATTTTATCAAAAGCTTTTTCTGCATCTATTGAGATGATCATGTGGTTTCTGTTGGTTTTGGTGTTGATATGCTCAATGATGCTGATAGTTTTCCTAATATTGAACCAACCCTGCATTCCTGGTATAAATCCTACCTGGTCATAGTGTATTATTCTTGTGATAAGTTGCTGCAATCTATTTGCTAGTATTTTGTTTAAAATTTTTGCATCTATATTCATTAGAGAAATTGGTCTATAATTTTCTTTCTCTATTTTGACTCTTCCTGGTTTAGGTATCAACACCATATTTGTATCATAAAAAGAATTTGGTAAGACTCCTTCTTCACCTATTTTCCCAAATAGTCTATAGTATTGGAATTAATTGTTCTTTAAATGTTTGATAGAATTCGCATGTAAATCCATCTGGCCCTGGAGATTTTTTCCTAGGGAGTTCATCAATGGCTTGTTCAATTTCTTTTTCTGAGATGGGGTTATTTAAGTATTTTACTTCCTCTTCGTTAATCTGGGCAATTTATATTTTTGTAAATATGTATCCATTTCACTAAGATTGTCAAATTTGTTGGCATATAGTTGGGCAAAATAATTCCTAATTATTGTTTTAATTTCCTCTTCCTTGGTGGTAGCTTCCCCTTTTCATTCTTGATACTAGTAATTTGGTTTTCTTCTTTTTTTTTTAATTAAATTAACCAAAGGTTTATCTATTTTATTGTTTTTTCATAAAACCAGCTCTTAGTTTTATTTATTAGTTCAATAGTTTTCTTAATTTCAATTTTTTAATTTTTCCTTTGGTTTTCAATATTTCTAATTTGTGTTTAGTTGAGGATTTTTAATTGTTCTTTTTCTAGTTTTTTTAGTTGTATGCCCAATTCATTAATCTCCTCTTTTTCTATTTTATTTATGTAAGCATTTAGAGATATAAAACTTCCCCTAAGAACTGCTTTGCTGCATCCCATAGTTTTGGTATGTTGTCTCATTATTGCCATTCTCTTCAATGAAATTATTGATTGTTTCTATGATTTGTTGTTTGACCCAATCATTTTTTAGGATTAGATTATTTAGTTTCCAATTATTTTTTAGTCTATCTTTCCATGGCCCTTTATTACATATAATTTTTATTGCATCATGATCTGAAAAGGATGCATTTAATATTTCTGCCTTTCTGCATTGGATTGTGAGGTTTTTATGCCCTAGTACAATTTTTGTGTATGTGCCATGTACTGCAGAAAAAAGTATATTCCTTTCTATCCCCATTCAGTTTTCTCCAGAGGTCTATCATACCTAACTTTTCTAATGTTCTATTCACCTCCTTAACTTCTTTCTTGTTTATTTTGTGGTTAGATTATCTAGTGCTGAGAGGGGGAGGTTCAGGTCCCCCACTAGTATAGTTTTGCTGTCTATTTCTTCCTGTAACTCCCTGAACTTCTCCTCTAAGAATTTGGATGCTATACCATTTGGTGCATATATGTTTAGTAATGATATTACTTCATTGTCTATGGTGCCTTTTAGCAGGATGTAGTTTCCTTCCTTATCTCTTTTGATTAGATCTATTTTTGCTTTTGCTTTGTCTGAGATCAGGATTGCTACCCCTGCTTTTTTTACTTCAGCTGAAGCATAATATATTCTGCTCCAGCCTTTTACCTTTACCCTGTATGTGTCACTCTTTTTCAAATGTGTTTCCTGTAAACAACATATTGTAGGATTATGGTTTTTAATCCATTCTGCAATCCGTTTCTGTTTTATGGAGAGTTCATCCCATTCACATTCACAGTTATGATTACTATCTGTGTCTTTTTCTCCATCCTTTTCCCCCCCATTTATGCTTTTCTTTCTCCTTTTTCCTTTCCCCCTTCACTAGTGTTTTGCTTTTGACCACTGCCTCCTTCAGTCCCTCCTCCCTTTTATTATCCCTTTCCCTTTTCTTCCCCTTTACTCTTACTGCTTCTTCCCTCCCTTCTTCCCCCCTCTTTTCTTCCCCCTCCTTTTCTTTCCCCTTTTCCCTCCTACTGCCTATAGGGCAAGTTAGATTTCTATACCTAACTGATTATGTTATGCCCTTCTTGAGCCAAATCTGATGAGAGTAAGGTTCAAACAATGCTCCCCCCCTTTCCCTCTGCTGTAATAGGATTTTGTGTCTTTTCCTGTAATGTAATTTACCCTTGTCTGCCTCCTCCTCCATTTTCTAAGATCAGATTGATCCACTTATTTGGATCCATTTAACCCACTTGATTAGATTTTTTTTTATCATTACATCAAAGTCAACTAATATCCACCCTCTTTATGTATACTCCTTTAACATGGTGTAATAACAATACAGTTCTCAAGGGTTGCAAGTGTCATATTCCCTTGTAGGGGTTTAAACAGCCCCCCCCTTATTAACAACATATTGTATCTTTCTGTCCCATTTACCTTTTTAAGTCCTTCTTGAGTCCTGTACTTGAAGATCAAATTTTTTGTTGAGCTCTGGTCTTTTTATCAGGAAAGTTTGGAAGTCTCCTATTTCATTGAATATCCATTTCCTCCCTTGAAAAATGATGCTCATTTTTGCTGGGTAATTGATCCTTGGCTGCATTCCAAGCTCCTTTGCCTTACGGAATATCATGTTCCATGCCCTGTGTCTTTTAATGTAGAAGCTGCAAGGTCCTGTGTAATCCTGACTGTGGTTCCATGATATTTAAATTTTTCTTTCTGGCTGCTTGCAGCACCTTCTCTTTCATCTGGTAATTTTGGAATTTTGCTATTATATTCCTTGGTGTTGTCAATTTGGGATCTCTTTCAGGTGGTGATCGGTGGATTCTTTCTATGGTTATTTTCCCTTCTGGTTCTAGGACTTCTGGGCAGTTTTCCTTTATGATTTCCTGAAAGATACTGTCCAGGCTCTTTTTTTCATCATGATTTTCAGGTAGTCCAATAATTTTTAAATTGTCTCTCCTGAATCGATTTTCCAGGTCGGTTGTTTTACTGATGAGGTATTTTACATTTTCATCTATTTTTTCATTTTTTTGTTTCTGTTTGACTGATTCTTGCTCTCTCATAGAGACATTAGTTTCCATTTGTCCAATTCTAGTTTTTAACAGATTGTTTTCTTCTGTTAGTTTTTGTACTTCCTTCTTCAATTGGCCAATTGTGTTTTTTAGGGACTTGTTTTCTTCAGTGTATTTTTTTTCCAATTGGCCAATTGTATTTTTGAAGGACTCTTCTACCTCTCTCATTTGACTATTAAAATCCTTCTTGAGCTCTTCTAAGAAGGCTTTTTGGGCTTCAGACCAGTTCATATTCCCTTTTGTTGTTGCAGATGTGGGTTTGTTGACAATGTTGTCCTCTTCAGAATTTCTGTCTTGATCTTCACTCTTCTCATAATATGAATCTATGGTACGTTTCTTTTTACTCATGGTGTTTCTTTATTCCCTGGCCTTTAAAGAGATTGAGCTCTCCTGCTGGGGAACAGAGGGCTGACCCAAGCTTCTTGTGTTGGGAGCCTAGGTCTTGGTCACTGGCTTTGTGTGCTGGGGCCTCTTATGGAATTGGCTGTAGGTTTCTGGCAGCTTACCTTGTTGGGCTGGAATCAGCAAGGCTGGAACTTTCAGGCAATTCTAGGTTGCCTGCTTTTCCTTTCCTTTAGCTTTCTTCAGCTCCTTTTAGATGGGTGCTGCAGGGTGTTTATCTGCCTGGGGCCCCTGCAGTGTTGTCTCCCTCCTTTCTGCTAATTCACTTGGAGATTCCTTTGTGGTAGAGTGCCAGGCACCTGGTGGTTTTCTGAGCTGGTTTCCACGGTTCCCCCCCCTCACTGAGGCACTGGAGGTCCAGGTGTTGGTGTTTGCCTGTCTACCACCTGGGCTTCAGGATTTCTTCACAATTGGAGGCTGCAGGGCTCTGACAGCTCACCTGGTGTTGGGTGGAACCAACAAGGCTGGGGCTTTAGGAAGCCTTTAGGTTGTTTTCTTCACCTCCTTTCAGAACGCCTCAGGGTACTTATCCTCCTGGGGCCCCTTGTAGTTCTGCCTCTCTCATTTTTGCTGAGGCCCTGGGAGACCCGTTTGCTGGGCTGCTGTACTGCTGCTCCCGTCTTTCTTCTAGTTCTGCTGTTCCAGGGTTTTTTTCTGGGGTGATATTTTCTGGGTTTTCAGAAGTTGATAGGGGAGAGTGAGAGCTGCTACCTTTTCACTCCGACATCTTGGCTCCGAAAAGAAACATTTATTAAGTGCCTTCTGTGTACTACTCACTGTGCTAAGCCCTTTACAAAGGTCTTCTTAACAGCCTTATGAAGTAAATTGCTATTATTTATCCTCATTTTGCAGATGAGGAAACTGAGACAGACAAAGGCTAAGTGACTTGCCCAGGGTCACACAGCTAGTAGATGTCTGGATCCAGATTTGAACTCATGTCTTCTTGACTCCAGACCCAACATTCTATGTACTGCTGCATTCAAACCTTGATCTATATGGTCTTCAAACTTTAAACCTATAAGATATTTTGACTCTAGTTTCTAGGCATCTCCTGCGACACATGCGTACATTTCTACTCATGTTCTTCCCAATTTTAATAAGAATTTAAATTGTTACTAATGTGTGGGAAATGTGTTGCTCTTTTTGTCCTTCACTGTTTGCCATGCAATAGATCAGATACTCATAGAATAGTTCTTTCCTTAGAGTGAGATGCTGGGAAGTCTTTGTGAGCTCTGTTCACTTCTGCATGACACACAGAAAAAGTACTTATAAAAGACACGCCTGGTGACCTGATGAGCTGTGTAAAGTTGAAAGGTGCCCCCAAAATCTAGCCCAGTGTGCTCCAAATAAAACAAATCATATGAAAGCCGAGAAGGTTCCTGATATTGTGTGGTTGTTCATCAGAGAATTTTTACTGTCTATAATTTGTTGCAACAAAGTGTGATTATTAATGAATGGCATGGCCTACCACTGACATTTCTTCTAAATTCTTATTCATATTCTGGATTACTCTCCTCAGTCCAATACTGTGTTATCATGAATAAGACATCATCACTATATCCATCATCTTCTTGGCCTTGCAAAGAAAGGAAGAGAGAACTTCTATCCCAAATTATTTACCTCTCCACCCCTCCAGGAAGGTGAGGATCAGCAACCTCTGCTTTAGGCTGGTATTTTGCATCAGTGTGAGTAGTGGTACAACTAATTCGCAACATGGGGTAGACAGAATGGAGACTAGAACTTGGATGTTTTCTGGCGTGACCTAAGTGTGATTACAACATTTTTTACTGTGAAATTCTAGAACATCAGACCACGTTAATATTTAAGTGAATGTACAAAAATACTTATTAAAGCCAGTATGGATTTATATTAATATTTCACCTCACAAGCAAATGGAGAAAGTCAGAGCTGAGGGGATGACTACAGAAAGAGAGGGACACTAACGCTATTGGGGAACCTGTGAATTTGTGAATAGGTCTAACCATTCTAGAAAGCAACTTTGAATTATAGTAAGAAAGTGACTATTATGTCCATATCCTTTGACCTAGAGATCTCCCTGACTAGACATATGTCCCAAAAAGATCAGAGACCAAAAGAAAGGTTCCGTATACATCAAATTAGTCATAGTAGCACTTTTTTGTGCTAGCAAAGAGCTTGAAAAAAATTGGTTAGAGAATAGCTAAACAAATTATGGCACATGAATGTAATAGAGTATTACTGCACCATAAGAAACAAGAATTCAAAAAGCATGAGAAGACTTATATGAACTGATACAGGATGAAGTAAGCAGAGCCAGGCAAATAATGCATTCAGTGACTACAAGAATTCAAATGGAAAGAACTAAAGACCAAAACTAGTTTCTACCTAATTTTAATAACCAAGCTCGGACCTAGAGAAGAATAGAGAAAATGCACTGTCCCCTCCCTACCTCCCACCCTCAACTTTCTTTGCAGAAGTAAGGGACTATGAGTGCATAGCATTGCATTTACTTTCAGAGACAGTTCATTTGTTGGTTGGTTTTGCTAGTTTGTTTTCCTTTAGAAATTTTTGTTACACTGTTGAAGGAGATCCTGGATGCCCTTCAAGATTAGATTGCTATGTTGGTTGGAAACAAGCTATAGGATATTTGTTTCTGATTCTATAATTCTACATGAATGAAATTACTTAAAATCATAATGAAATTAATGTTGAAAAAAGGTTTAGGTTTTTTTTTTTACATAAAATAGCTCACTGGGTAAGGGGAGGGAGAAAGTATGTTTTGGAATGAAGATGATGTAAAAACAAAAGATGTCAACAAAATAGTATTAAAATTATAAAATTTTTGTAGCATATTCTCTGTAAAATTAATCTTATTTAATCTCTACTTTATCTCATTTAATCCTCATAACAACCCTCTGAAGTAGGTTTGATTACCACACCTTTACATATGAGGAAACTTATGCTCAGAGAAATGTAGTGATTTGCCAGGGTAACAGTAAATCTGTAAGCTGGGATTTAAACCCAAGTCATTCTGATTCTAAGTTCAGAGCTTTACCCAGACTCGATGATTAATCAAGAATTTATTCAGCACGTGCTATGTGTCAGACATTGTCCTAGGCCCTATGCTTTCCTGGCTTTCCTGACTTCCTTTAAGGCCCAAATAAAATCCCATCTTCTGTAGGAAGCCTTTGCCAACCCCTCTTAATTCTAATGCCTTCCCTCTTTAATGATATCCTATTTATCCTGCATATTGCGTATTTGTGCATATTTGCTTGTTGTTTCCTGCATTAGACTGTAAGTTCCTTGAGGGCAGGGGACTATTTTTTGCCTCTTTTTGTATCCCCACTGATTATCCCTGGCACATGTTGCTCAGTCATGCTCGACTTTTCGTGACCCCATGGACCACAGCACATCAGGCCCTTCTATCATCTACTATCTCTAGAAGTCTGTCCAAGTTCATGTTTGTTGTTTTCATAACACTATCTATCCATCTCATCACCTGCCATCCCTTTTTCCTTGTCTTCTATCTTTCCCAACATCAGGGTCTTTCCCAGTGAGTCCCGTCTTCTCATTATGTGACCAAAGTATTTCAGCTTCAGTATTTGACCTTCCAGTGAGTAGCCTGAATTAATTTCTTTATGTGTTGACTGATTTGATCTTCTTGATGCCCAAGGGACTCTCAAAAGTCTTCTCCAGAACCACAATTTGAAAGCATCAATTCTGCGGTGCTCTGCTTTTCTCATAGTCCAACTCTCACAGGCGCACATTGGAAAAAAAACACCATAGCTTTGATTATTCAGACCTTTGTTGGCAAGGTGATGTCTCTGCTTTTTAGTATGCTGACCAGATTTGTCATGCTTTCCTTCCAAAGCATCTTTTAATTTCGTAGCTGTCTGCAGTGATCTTTGAGCCCAAGATAGTATGTCCTTAATAAATGTTTATTGACTATGTCACTGCTGCCTGTATTTGCAGAAATCCCCATTTTGAATTATATGTGTGACCACTTCTATCCACCAGTGAAGGTAATAAGCTACCCAATGTGGATCAGATATTTCACCTAAAGCCTTTTATTAGTTCTCATTTGCAATTTGGAGTGTAAAGTCCTGTCAGTCCCCCAATTTCAGGTGCTTTCTTGTTCCCACTTAGTTCATCTCACTCAACAAACCTAGACCTCCTTCTTGTTAAAGATGTATCTTTTATTCATTCATGCTGATTCTTCACAAACTGTATCAAGTTCAGTCTCTGCTGCAACTTCGTTGCAATGCTAAGCACCGGCAAATGTAATTTCCTGCGCATTAAGATTTGTCCTCAGGAAGCAGGGAGCCTCTGCACAGGTCTGTTTTGTGTCATTTACTAACCCTACATAGAAATCTTTCCCGTTCACTGCAGCTTACAGTCGCCTATTAGATGTGTACACACAACACTCAGTGAAATCAATGGGCGTGTTGTACATGTTAAGGAGGGAAGAGATTGGCTCAGGGCTCTTAGTGGGATTAACCTACCCTAGCAAGGTATGTATGTCCTGTACCTCAGTTGTCTAAGCTATAAACTCATCCCTGCTCTGTCCCTCCATCTGTCAAGTGCTGTTCTACTTTCTTTAAAAGTAGTTTTACCTGACCATTCATAATCCAGATCACTAAATGCTTACTTTATAAATGCCAATATGGAAATTAGCCTACGTAAATTAGCCAATATGTAAAATAGCAAATATTGAATGTTATAAAGAATTAGTAAAAGCTACCCACTTTTCTGCCAACAAAGACACTGTATTTGAAAAAAAGAAATACTGGGAGTGTGTTGATTCATCATTAAGAGAAACTGCTATTTGGACACTTTGTCATATTCAGAAGCTAATGAAAATGGCAACTCCACTTGGATTGTTTTTTCAGCCACTTTAGTGTCTTGGATGGGAAAAGACTAGAAGGAGATAATAGGGCAGGGATAGTAGAATAAGGCATCAGAGAGGATTATGGGAAAGTGCTGAGAAGGGGAGGGAAGGGGAGAAAAGGAAGGATCACTTCCAAAGAGCCAAAATCCCTTTTCATACTTGTGTAGAGTTTGTTTTCATGCTTACTCCAAGCGACTGTGGACAGGTCCTTTCCCTTCCCTGAGTCTCAGTTTTCTCGGTGGTAAAAGGAGGTAGTTGAGCTAACTGGTTTCTGATCTTAAATCCTACAAAGTTGTGGACCTTCATTCCCCTTGATTCTGCTATTCTCCTGTGACATACAGTCGGAGTCGCTGATGGAAATAATAACCCCGCTTAGTGGCTGGATCTTGGTTTGACCACTGCTGACTGTGTGTCTCCTTCCTTCTTTATCCACAAGGTAGAGGTAAACCCGAGCTCTTCACACCCGAGTTTCAGAAATATCAAAGGACAAGAATGCTTTCTCTTCCTATGTGAAAACAGCAATGTCATTTTCTTACCCTGCTCAGACAGCCACAGGCCCTGGCTTTCAGCTACTCTGTTATGTTTTAATATTACAAAGGCTCGGTGACCCTAAAGGAAACCCATTCTTTTTTTAATTAAAGAAATATGCTCTGTTATTCTGTACTTGACAAACACCAACACATATGAACATTTCCATAGACAAAGAACAGAAGACTATCGCATATGAAACAGCAAATCTCATTATGTACAGCTTGCTTTGTTTCTTTAGTTATGTACTAAATTCAGCACATGGGTTCCCCAAATGGTCCCACTCATCTGTGTTTGCCTCTAAGCTTTCTTCTGTTCTCATGTGTGCATTTTTCTAAATCGTCATTGATGCTCCTCTTTCCCTCTGTTCCTTCTTCCCTTGTCTTGTATCACTATTACTGTTTTCCTTTCCTCCCTTCCCTTCCCTCCCCAAAACACTTCCCTTGACACAAGTTAGTCTAATCATGTAAAACAGATCCACGTATTGGCCATGTCCAAAAATATGCTAGCATTCTGCACTTCGAGCCTATCCTCTCTCTGTCCAGAGGTGGGAAGCGTGGTTTATCCTCAGTCCCTTAAAATCAATCATGTTCGCTCATCATTTGCACTGATCCAAGTTAAGTGTTTATCAGCTGTTTTCCTTCACAGTGTTTGTGGATATAGCATAAATTTTGCTCCTGCTTCTCACTTCTCTCTGTATCACTTTATACAAGTCTTCTCAGGTTTCTTGGAATCCATTTCTTTCGTCATTTCTTCCAGTGCAGTAAAATTCCATTATGTTAGTGTGCCATAACTTGCTTAGCCATTCCTTAATGAACGGGTACCAACTTAGTTTCCATTTCTTTGCTACAACCCAAAGAGCTGCTATGAATGCTTCATACCTATGGGCTCTTTGACCTTTTTAGGATATAGGTACAGCGAAACCCACTCTCTTTAAGGGAGTCTGCTAATTTTAGGCCCCTAGATTGTCCTGGTTGCACTAACTGGCAATGTGAAATTTATCAGAATGAAGAGCGCTCCAAGAAACCAAATGGTTTCCAGCATTCTTTTGTGAATCAGTAGAAGTATGTCCAATTTAGAAATGCTTTATTTGATCATCCTTAATTTTGTCAGGAAGCAGTTTGAGGATATGGTATTTTCCTTTGGGCCATTATTGAGACCCTAAAAAGATAGTATAGTACTTATATGTAAGCTTTAAAAATGAATATTTAGAATATTATTCCCTGCTGCTCAGATGAGTCAAGAGGACCTGGGTTTGAATCCTGATTTTGCCACTGATTACCTAAGTGGCATACTACCTGGGCACATCACTTTATTCGCAGGACCTTAGATTCCTCCTCTGGAAAGTGAGATTAGATTGAGTGACATTGAAGACCCCCTCTAGTTCTAAATCTATGGTCCTATGAACCCTTTACCATTTTCTCCATGTCAGTAGATAAGGTGCCTAAAGAGTGAATGACACCTTTTTTCCAGATCTGTATTTTATTCAGGTTACATTGTTTTCCCTCTCCACTAAAGTCCTCCATCAATGTCTTCTCGTGTTGTGGAAGCGACATTGGGTCCTCAAAGACCATGTTAACTAAGCCCAAGCCCTGGCAGTTCCTACCAAGCTGGAAAGACTTTGAGTCTGGGCCCAATGATGCGGTGGATGTTTGCTGTCTCAGGACCAGCCTCTGTAGGCTTGGAAAGGTGCATTACCAGGCTGGTCACAGGCTCAAGAACCCCTTGCCCACAGTCAAATGCCCAAGACCATCTACCAAGACCAAGGTGCAGAGGGGCTACAGCCTGCAACCTGCAAAGAGGACTAAGAGATAATTGAAGCACTTTTTAAAAAAGTATATTCACTTTGGTCTTGTTTAAACTAGAAAAAAAATTTGTTCAAGATTGACTTCTATGTGCTTAGAAATATTCTTGAAAACTTTTTTTTTTCTTCCAAGGAGTTGAAAAACAGATTCTCTTGTTTCTACCTCCTTTGTTTTTCTGTCCTAAGCTTCACCCTGGAGGTAGCTTAGTTATCACCTTCTGGTTTAGCAATTGGATTTCATTCTGATCTAGGGTATGCTTGCTTTTACACAGCCTCAGTTAGAAGGAGAGCAGGTCTTGGGCTAGCCTTTATCCCGTATTCTCTGTGCTCAAGATCTAAGAAAACAGTTTATCTGGTGCCTCTAACCATTCTTTTTTTTTGCCAGCAGACGCATTAAGACTCCTGTATCTCAGCCTGGTCCATAGATGGTGATTTTGGATGCCAGAAATCCACTATGTTCCCCTGTGATTCCTTTTACCATCGCCCATTACTGATTATTATGACAGCGGCAGCCCGCCAGCTCTGCCACATTCCCCTGTGCCATCTCTGGTGGCTTTCTCTTGATTGATACTTTGCTATGATGATATCCCCCCTGTCCGCCTGTGCTCTGATACCTTCTTGTGGTTTTATGGTCTTCCTCTCCCGATCGATGATGTATCAGAAATATTTTCAAAGACTTTTCTACTTTCTGTGGCTTTTGAGCTTCTTAAGGTCATTGTATAACAAGTTCACCTTATAGACCTGAGCTAGGTGAAATCATGGGAATGAACCTGGCAAGTAAACTCAGTCCCCACAGGGGCCGAATACAGAGGGTTATCATAATATAGAGGAACCTCATTAGAATGTGCGTAAGAACTGCTTTATTTATTGTATTTGCATTCTCAAACACCTAGATTGGTGCCAGATACACAGTGGGTACTTAATAAATGCTTGTTGATTGATGTTAAAGTCCACTGACACATGGTTTCATTCCAGAGATCAAAGGGATGACCCAGGGGAAGCTATTTTTATACCTCCCAACCAATCATCTGAAAAGGCTCAAACGAGAGACTATTTGTAAAAAAGCACTCAGCATAGTGCCTAGCACACATATTCTCTCCTCCCCTTTGTCCCTCAAATATATAATTTTTCATAATCTCTTATCTTCCTGGGGGTAAAATGGAAGTGAAAAATCTAATTCAGTTCAATTTCACAAACACGAAAACTTTTCAAGAAGAAAGTATTTGGTTTGATTGAAAAAGATGATTGGCTCTAGTCTCCAAAGGCTTGGGTTTGAATCCTTACTCTCTTAATTCCTTTGTGACCTTGGGCAGATCTTTTCTCCCTTCTGAGTTCAGTTTCCTCTACTTATAAATAATAGGTTTTGACTAGGTAACGTCTCAGATTTCCAAGAGCCAGCCGAAGATCCTATGAAATGTATGCTTTGAAGATTTGAGAAGCTCCATAGAAATGCTGAATATCATTTATTGCCTTTTACTAATTACAAAATAACCAGCCTGTGGATGCAGATAATTTCTCCTCTCTTTCCCTCTGCCCCATTTTCAGTACAGGAGAGAGAATAACTCCTGAGGATCTCATGAGCATTGATGAGATTAGAAAATAAACTTTTTACACTCTTCCCATGTAAAATTCGGTCAGAAAACTACTCATCTCTCTATCTGAGTATTGGCCCCACTATGCCTGCTGCATCTCCTTTGGAGTCAGAAGTGGGGTCTCCCTTCACAACCAGAGTTGTCTTTCTGGCCCTTTGGCCATGATATATGTTCTCCCCCACTGCTCAGCCTTACTCTCTGCTGCTCATGTTACATTTTTCTTGAGTATGACCTTGATCTCCTAGGCTATGAGTTTGGCTTTGATGATGTCACCACCCTTGGAAAATACCAAACCTGATCCAGGGGCCGGTGGGCTGTTGTCTCTCAGTCATACAGCCTAATCATCCCTTCCTGCCTTGAAATCCTGTATTCTTTCCTGTCAGTACTATTCAATTTTTTTCCCCAATGGTGAATGAAGTCACTGGACAAAATAAGAAAAGAAGATATAAGACTTTGCTTCCTTAATTGCTCAGTGAGTGTCATTTTCTGAAAGATGCTGCTCTTTAGAATTTGGGGCTTTTTTGGAGATATATAAATTTAAAAAAAGAGACCCTGTGACATCTCCACTTTGGCACCAGCTAACATAGCTCTCTGAAGTTTTTGCTGTGCATTTACATGGGAGGGCTTTCAACAGCTTGCAGTATCCAAAGTACTGTTTGTATCGCTGCTGAGCCAGGGTCCATTCACTCAGGAATCTCCTTTGCGCAGTTTTCCTTTTGCAAGCCAGACGGACCCCACTAACAAAGGCTTCTGCAATGTCATGGGCATCCCCTTGGTCAACTCTCTACATGAGGCCCAAAGCAACTGGATGAAAAGAGGAACATTTTGCCACTGGATGCTTGTTTTTCCCAATGAGCTGTCAAGTATCCAATTTGATTTTCTTTTTCACTGAGTTGACAGATGTCTTAGAAGTGTATAGATGCGGCTTCAGTATCAATCTCCTTATTCATAATAATAACTGCTTACCATGGGAGGACATGATGAAAGTTGCTAAGGATGGCAAGTGTGGGTGGGCTGTGCTCTGCCTTCATTGCTTTAGGGAATTCCCACATGTGTGAGATCACAAAAATGATAAGATTGCAGTAAGAGGCTACATTTGTATGGGGCTTCATAAGTTACCAGGCATGTGCACATACAACCATCTTCGTAACAATCTCGTGAGACACATTGGGTTTTATGTCTATTGTCACAGAGGAGGAAACTAAGGCCCTTAGAGGTTAAGTGACTTGCCCAAGCTCACAGAGCTAAGTGGTAGAGCTAGATTAGAATCCAGGTCTTCTGGCTTCATGTGCACTGTTTTCCATGACAGCATGCTGCTTCTTAGAACCAATATGAAGCATTGTAAGCTCTTTAGATAATAGTTGCTACAAATGGAGTTTTGTAATGGCAATATGAGCTACTAACTCCAAGTCTATGGATAAGATTTGGCAGGAGTAGGGAGTGGGGGTGAAGGGAGGACATAGGAGAAGGACTCAACCTGTGGTTTCATCTGCAAATCTGTGACTCGGAATCTTAGCCATTTACCTGGGGCACCTAGAGTGAAGTCATTTGCCCGGGGTCACAACTAGGGAATATCAGAAGCAGGTCTTCCCTGCTCCGTGGTGGCCCCCCTCCTCCACTCCATAGTGGATAAGATAGCTGTACTTCTGTGAGTGCCCATTTCAGGTTTGTGGCTATACTCCCACACCCAGGAGTGTGAAGAATCCTGAAGGCAGGAGCCTAGAGTGTCAAAAACAACTTTTCTATTGCCTTTTCTCTGGTTATTTGAGACTAGAATCTTATAGAAGGGGGACATTTATCACATGCTTATTTACACAGAACTTATTATTCATATAGAAAACTCCAATTCTACCTCCCTTGAATAAAAACAGACATGGCATTTAAATTCTTGTAGAACAAAGCAATGATTGGGTATTTTTTTTTAATTTGGAAGGCTGGCTGTTCATTGAACCTCTTTGCTATTTATGAGGCCTTGTGTTAGCATTGCATTAGTTTACATATTGTTTTAATATGACTTAGAGCAGTGGGCCATATAATTGTTTGAATGTTTCTTTCCCCGACTGCACGGCATTGCATCTTCTTGCACCTGAGAAAGCTTTTCCCTCCACCTGAACACTTAACGAGCAAATTTCCAGTCATTTGGCAACAAATGCAAACAATTTAGAACAGATCTCCTTCATATAATTAGGATTTGAAATGAAACCATTTGCCAAATAGAGTTGGGACTGCATACTGGCAAGGAGGGCGGTCTCTTAGTTGCTTTGCCTTCTATTATGCAGCTTATCTTGTCAGGATGTAGGCTTTACTATTATTATTATTTTTTTTTGCTAAGATAATAGAAATTAACTAACTTGAGTGAATCAGTATCAGCTATTTCAGAGTCTGCAGTTATACAGAGGAAGTCCACTGAAAACTGCAGAACTAAATACAGCTAAAATTACAAAAACCTGAAAGAATCATGAAATACCCTAAATGGACAGTGTTATTTTACACATGTGTAGTTGCATGTATATGTGTCTATGTACACACACACACACGTAATTCACACATGGAGGGAAATGTAAAATATAGGAATGGAAAGAGCTCACAATACCTTGCAGAAGTGAAGTACTTCTGGCCAAGAGTAATACATTCACTTGAGAAATGGTGGGCATTCTTTTTTACATTAAGAAAAAGACGTTCCTTCAAAGCCAAGCCACTTGTCTATCCATCCTCGCCATTTTTAGGCAGCCAAGGGTCAGGTGGTCAGGGGCTGTATTTATAAATATGCATTTACTATGGCAGAAGCCCACCCCAAGCTCTATCAGATGTTAAGTCAAAGATTTTTAAGAAGGGAGTTCTTATTTATTGTAAAAACAGATTAGGAAGGAAGACATATATGTGCTCCTCATTCTTATGTTTGAGAGTTCATGATGAAATAGTTCTTGAAGTAATATGTTCCTACCTAGGTGCTGCTTTGTTCATCTACCACCAAGCACTTAGAAAGGCTGAAAGTCAGCTTCCTTACCGTTCCTGACATAGATTCATCCTCCCTCCTGGAAAGCTCTCAGTCAGATGGAAAAGGGAGATCAGTTTTGAAAATGTCCCAAATTCAAACACGAAAAGTGTGATCCATCTGGCAGTAGGAGAAAAGAAAATGATTGGAAATAGATATTGCTGTACCAAATCTGATATGCAAATGCTGACTCCCTCCTATAAATATACCCCTTAGAGAGCAGTGTTAGCATTTTCTGGTTTGATTCATGAATCTTAAAGATACCTGTCTTTCTAAATGATTGATTTTTATTTCTATTTTAGGGACTACCTCATCATATTTATATCACTGATAACAATGATAGTATCCTTTTGATGGACAATCCATTTTCGGAAGATAGGATGCATTTATTCCAGGAAAGAGACAAATCTTTTCTCCTTTATCAAGATACAAATAGTAACCTCTTACGTTTTTATGAGTTCCATAGACTACTTAAAGTCTGTCCTATTGTGGCCAAATATGATTGCTTTGCTTTGGGTTAATTAAACTACCCCAGAGACTCTTGTTCAGGTTTTCCTGACTTCAGAGGATGCCAGCAGCTAGTAGTCATCTGTCACTCTAGGTAAGAGGTACGTAGAGAAAAAATAACTTGCTCCCATCGTAGCCAGCATTATATCATACGTACATATTATATTTCCCTTCTCCATGCCCCATCCTGGTATTGGTAGAATATCTGTACCTGAAGATCAAGGGCTGTTTCAATTTATTTATATCACTGACTCCTAGTCCTTGGTCTTCATCTTTAAAAATATCTGACAGTAAGTAAATGAGTACAGAATAAATGGGTGGCATTTGTTTGTGACTCAAATGTGAAAATTCCTTAAAATCACTTAGATCCTCTCGGGGTGGATGGAGAGGTAAGGGCTATGTGATAGTATAAGGTGAATTTGGAGACAGATGACTGAGTATTGATAATCTAGAGGAATAGACAAAAGAGACTTTTCACAAAATTTCAGGGTTGGAAGAGATTTAAGCAATCATCTGGCCCAACCCTCTCATTTTACAGAGGAGAAACTGAGGCCCAGAGAAAGTTAGTAACTTATTCAAGGTGACACAGTTATGGTATGGAGTGACTTGGTCTTCTTTTTTTGTAGTTTATATATAATTATTTTTATTTTATTATGAAATTCACATTTATATATTAAAGAGGTGATCTGTAGCAATATTATTTTTTCTCCTTCTGTTACCATTGATCTTTATCCAAATGCTTTCCATCATACTCTTCTAATAAGGTTTGTGAATTTTCTTACATGATTATTTATAGCTTCTTAATGCAAGGGAAGGTCCACTTCCACTTCTGATAATGAGGTCAAAGTCCCAGGATATAACCAGAATGAATCATAGAGATGATAAGGATTTTCCTCCAAACCCGCAGCAATGCGTGAACAAGCCCTTGTTTTGCGAAGATTGTATCCTTATTAATGGGATGAAGGCAATTGTCACCACCCATGAAACATGTTGTGGTTGGCAGAAAGATTCAGTTGCATCTGTTGGGCTTATGTATAAAAACTGCAGGCTATTCAGTAGTTGGGGCATCCAGGTTTGGAAGTGCTTTGTGGAGGCAGACCACTTGATTGTAGCAGTGAGCTGTAAGGGGATGACTAGGGGCTTCTTCGTCTTCTCGCTACCCTCTCCCCTTCCCTCAGGTCATTGGAACTACTATATTTGAAGGAGATAATGGGCACTTCAAGGAGCGGAGACACAAAACTGAATACATACCCAGATATGGGGAATGAGTCAACAGAGGGAAAAAAAAGCATTCCCAAGGAATATTACATCTTAGAAGAGAAAAGAAGAAAGCTGGTCATAGAGCAGACCCTGAGATCATGGCAGTGACATAGTGTTCCAGGGGAGCTGGGGAATGACTGTAGAGAGAAAGGACTTCCAGGCCCTGAAGTGCTAGTCATTGTGAGTTACCACATGGACTTTTTTGTTTTTGTGGCCATACAGGTCTCTTACACACATGCCTTACTTCCATTGTAATCTCACTTTTCTTACGGATGCTGGGGGTACTTGTAGGAGACGGCAATCATACTTTCTAGTGGGAATATTTTATAAAAAATGTCTTTGCTAAAATTAATATCTATGGGGGGGGGAAAGCATGAATAGGAGCAACTACCCACAAAGTTACCCCTAAAGTACAGGATAGCATTCTTCCATTTGGGAACCAAACTTGTGAGCATGTGAAATTTTGAGGAGGAACCCAAGAGGGTATTACATTGGGATAGAATACTCCTAGTTAACCATTGAATCTGTTCTATTCTTTTTTTTTTTGTAAATAGTATTTTTTCCAATTACATGTAAAGACAGTTTTCAACATTCATTTTTTAATTTTAATTTTTATGATTTTATTTTTATATTTATGTTTTATAATTTTAATTTTACTTTTTAAATTAATTTATTTTGATTTATCAACAATCATTTCTATAAGCTTTTGAGGTTTAAATTTTTCTCCCCCTCCCTCCCCACCTTTTGCCCCAAGAGGGTAAGCAATCTGATATAGGCTATACATATATATTACCATTAAACATATTTTCTCATTAGTGATCAACATTCATTTTTAATAAGATTTTGAGTTTCAGATTTTTTTCCCTCCCTCCCAACCCCCTCCCCAAGACTGATATAGGTTATACATGTGCAATCATGGAAACCTACTTCCACATTAATGCCTTGGTCTTCTAATTAAAGATTGTTTCTACTCCACTAGTCAAGTGCCACACTGCAGAACTTCATACTTGACCTTATTCTGCTAATTTTATGGGTGAAAGCACGCTTAGCAAATTTGCAGGTGACACAATATATGTGATGTGGTGGGGAGGGGAAGGTTTGTATAACAGAACTGAGATTACAAAAGAATATTTACAGGTTCACAAGATGAGTCAACACAAATAATGGCATTTAATTGGAATAAAGGTAAAGTCTCACTTTTCAGTAAAAAAAAAAACCCCAGCTATATAAGACGGGAAGATCTGAGTGTTAGAAGTTTATGTGAAGAAAGCCTAGGGGTTTTAATGAACAGCAATCTCAACTCAAGCCAAAAGTGTAACCTGGCTCTAAAAAAATGTCAGTGTCATCTTGGACTGTGTGAAGAGACACTTGCCCAGTACAATGAGGAACTAGGCCCATTGCGTACTGTACTGGTCAGACCACAGCTGGAATATCATATTTCATTTGGATTACTGATTTTAAGAGAGAGATCTACAACAGAGCCCCCTCAAAAGTTATTCATTCCATATTAATTTGAGAAATAATATTTTTAGGATTATTGTTAATGATTCTGTTCTTTTTGTATAGAAATTGTTTTGATTTTTTTATAGATGTGTGTTGGTGCTCAGTTAGAAATTTGCCTTGATAGTCTAATTTACTTGAAAGAACCCGCTCAGTTTCTTTCTTTTTTTTCCCACTCTTTGACAAAATTGTGGTTGTTTTTTTTTTTAAATGGCATCCAGAATGTTTTGCTCTCTCTTGGATCCCACTGACAAAGATCTCTAGATTTAAAGAATACCGTCCCTTACCAGATCTGCAGTGTTTCACCAACAATTTCTGGTGGAGTGGTGTGGGGAGTCAGCTAACTGGGGAGCAATATCAGGCAGTATTGTCAATGTCTCCCCACAAAATAGCATGCTAAGCAAATCTCTCAAGCTACCAACAGTTCCATTAGAGATGTTGTCCTTGGGGGGGCTGTGAGCATGACAATGGCTCTACCACTTCCTGACTCCTTGGGAAAGCCTCTTGGTCTCTGGGCCTCAGTTTCCTCATCAGTAAAATAAACAAGTTGGACTAAATGATCTCTCATGTCCTTCTAGCTTAAAATCTGGGATCTTAATTGATAGTTCCTCTCTCCCCAAATCTTATACCAAGTGAAAGGTTGTGGTTGTGATTTGTCCTTCATTCCCAAAGAGGACCATGACATCAGGTTTGCAAGTAATTTAGATTTAAGTGAGGAAAGGCTGTGCGGAGTCACCAACCTTACTCTGTCCTCCAGAGCCATCCAGGTCCAGTGGCCAGATATAGATCAGGATGAGTGGAGATGACCCAGGATGCAGTGGAGACTTTGGCCTTTTCAAGCTAAGGTCTTCCCAAGTTCTCACTCTGAGTGAGGCAACAGCCATTCAGTGATGAGGGCTATTTAAGAAGTGGCCGAGTGAAAGAAGAGTTCTGCATGACTTTATA